>NC_142343.1:44302110-44610324 GCF_054954075.1 Amborella trichopoda | reverse complement strand
AGAGAGAGAGGGAGAGGGAGAGAACGATCTGCTTGAAAAATAAAGATTTTCATATTTTTGATCGATAAAATTAGGAAGAACCTCTTATTGTTATAATTCAATAGGAGGGGGGATTTCTCTTTTTCCTGATTCCTTGAACTGAGATTTGAGAATCGCGAAAATGAACGATGCGGATGTGTCGAAGCAGATCCAACAGATGGTCAGATTCATCCGCCAGGAAGCGGAGGAGAAAGCAAATGAGATCCTTGTATCTGCTGAAGAGGTATTTTTCTCTGATTTTTCTCATTATTCCATTTTTTTTTTTAACTTTACTTTGTATAGTGGTTTATTTTTAATCGAATTTTCTGCTTTCTGTTATTTTTTTATTTACCTTTTAGCATATATTTCTATGAGAAGTTATTCATTATTTTTTTCTGTTATTTAGTCCTGGATCCGTTTTTTCTTTTTCTTTGAGTTTGGGTACTCAAATCCTTATCCGGAAAGCGCTTCGGGCAGTGGAAGTCTCCGTGATGGCTCGAAAATCAATTTCCAACACCAACAATGAAAACACCTACAATGAAATTCGAAACTTAGAAAATGGTACAGATCTTGCGGATCTATGAACACTTATTTTTAGGAAGATAACACTATTTTTAGGGCTTAAAATCCCTGTCATGTTTTTTTACAACCATAATGTTTGACTCAAGATTATCGATGTAAAGGTTTTCTAATGCTTGAATTGCAATTTTTGATGAGTTATGAAGTGAGACTTGACTTATTTTGATAGGGCTGTAGCCCTATCAAACGATTTTCAATGGTTATTTTCTTCTTTTATCATATTTATTCTCGCTTATTACTCTTATGTAAAAATTCTCTGTACATATCCGGCCTGAAAACCGTTGCTATAGGAATAGTTGTTCTCACTTTCCTTCTTGCTCTTTACTCTTATGTAAAAATTCTCTGTACTTATGGGAGTTTTTTGCTTTAGATTTATACTTGTTTCTACTTGGAAAAAGTAAATTGTTAATCTTAATAAGTTTGCTTCTGTTTATTTTTCATTAGTTATTCATAATTCTGCCGTAGAGAGAACTAGATCGAGAATCCTGTTGTACCAATTTAGGAATATTTCTTTTTCTTTATAAAAGTTAAGATTTTTTTTGTTTTGGATAATTTCTTTGTTGGGTGCTAGATATTTATTAAGTTAAAAGAAATTATGAAGCCTAACCCTATTTGGTGGGACCAATGTTCAAGAAGGCGGATTCAGCCGCCTAGGCGGGCACCTAGATACCAGGGCCGCCTGCAAAAAGAGGAGAAAAGAGAAGGAGAGAAGAAGAGGAGGGTTCTAGGCCCTTGAGGACGATATTTGGGGGGGTTCTATTGGTTACTAAACCCCCATGATTGTGTGCATAGAACATCTATTTTTTTGAAAAAATATTGTCTCACAGTTTTTATGTGCGTTATTTTATTGCACAATTTAAACTTAAAACATATCTTGAAAATTTAAATGAGTGAAAATTTACCCAAGATTCATCGATTATGTCAATTTTTCATTACAAGTCTCATAGACGAAAAATGAAAAACAATCTAGATAAGCAATAACTAAATTGAAAAGAACAACAAATCAATACCCATCATTCATAAATATCACAAAACCCCTAAACGAATAAATGAAATATACCAACCTCTTAAAACCCAATTGGACTTTGCTCGAATTGGTGACCTTTGGTCACCAAAAGACCTCCAAAACCCTGTCTGCCCCTTTTAGCAGGGAAATGATATTTTTACCCTTAGCAGAGGCCTTTTTCCTCCCTCGCTAAGGTGTATCCTTGGGCCACCTAGGCAGCCCAAGGGTTCCTAGGCGGTGGCCTAGAGACATAACCGAATAGGGCCCCATCTAGGCCCAATTTAGTGCGGTTTGCTGCCAGACCACATAGGCAGCCAAGCGGCTGAAATTTTTTATCAGGTGGGACTTTCAAATATATTAGAGCACTCTTTTCCCCTTTTTGTTGAGAGTTTTACTCTCTTTTGTCTTTCTGATTTTCCATTTTTTGAAAAGAGCATACTGATTTTTTCTTTCTTTGCTTAGTTTTATACCCACTCGTGATTTATATGTTTTTTCTCTGTGGTTGACTGGAATTGGAAACTCGGCTAGTCCAACTCAAACTCGCCTGAGTTACTCAAGTTCGAAGCCAAGACCAAGGGACTGGCCTCCTCTGGCTGGATTCCAAGGTTTTATTGTTGAATTCTTTAAGCCTCTGTCAACTCTGACAGATTGTGTCAAGTTGCCAGACTCAGGGTCAGGACCCTAGTGAGTCCCAACTGAGTCCTTGCTCTAAAACACTGTTTGGGTGTGAGCCCTAGCTGTATTTCTCTTTGACAGATTGTGTTGTGTTGCCTGATGGGTTAGGACCCTAGTAAGTTCCGACTATGTCCTTGCTCTAAAACACTAGTTGGGTGTGACCGTGTGAGCCCTAGATGTAAGTTTCACTAATTGTTAGACCTTGACATTGCTGGTGATGGATAGAAACTATGATGTGTTTGATAGGGCCTGTACTATATTTTTTCTTTTGAAAGTTTAGCGTGCTTCGTTTTTTACCCATTGACCGACTCTTCCCTCCTCCCCCATAAAGCAAAATAAAAAATAATTTTTATCCAGTTAGGTGAAACCATGGGATGGTAGAAGTTTAAACAGAGATGAGGTTGTTTGAGTTCTTAATTGCTTTGGTTTGTGAAAGAGAAAGTAAATTTTGTTTCTGCTTTGGTTTCTGGTTGCACGTTCCCAAGCTCTATGTATATTGTTCGTGCTTGTGTCTAATTCTTTTCTTCTAAGAATTGTATTCTTGAATTTATCATCACCCATCAAAAAGAAAGAAAAGAAATTGTATTATTGCCATTGAACATTTTTGCTATATTATACATGTCCCTATATTTTCTAAGTTTGAAAATTAATCCTTTTCTTGAGAGCATGTGCCTTTTCTACCACAAAACAACTACTTTTGAATTCCTTTTTTTTTCTTCCCTTTTTTCTGTTTTTGGTAATACCTGCATTGTATTGGACTCATAGAATAGTTAATCATTAGCATCATCTGAGCCTTATCCCACCTAGCTGGGGTCGACGGACTCATAGAATAGTGGTGTTACATAAATTGGTGTACAACTAAATTTCTGTATACAAAAAAGAAATGTATCTGATGTCAACTTGTCGAGACAAAATTCTCTATGCTACTTTTAAAGTTTAAACTCTATTAGGTACATTTTACCAATTCCAATGTTGACTCAAACTGTCTTGAGTCAGCTTTTAGTGTCACGTGTAACATTTTATTTGATAATGAGACCGTTTCCTAAAGCCTTGTTTTTTATTGATTCTATTAACACTATATCAATTTAATGCATCAACATCCTTATCATGGATTGTACATTTGCCTGAATATACTTGTTATTACTATTTTCCTAGTGAATACAAGAAATTGTCTGTAGCGTTATGTGCCTTCTCATTTCCTTATATTTTTATTTGTCAAGTTTTAGTTCACTGGTATCCCCTTTTCTATTTGGTTGTTCTTGCTGCAGGAATTCAACATCGAGAAGCTTCAATTAGTTGAAGCTGAAAAAAAGAAGATCAGACAGGAGTATGAACGTAAGCAAAAGCAGGTCGAAATAAGAAAGAAAATGTGAGTGAATTGCTTTAACCACCCTAATTTTTTTCTGGGTACCTGTGTAAAAGCATAATTTACTAATCAAGTTCTGCTTTGTTAGTTAAGTTCTGCTAAGGTTTATGGGATATTTGTTTGCAAAATACTATTTCAAGAGGCTAAAATTTGAGACTGTTAGGAAAATAACCTAAGGGAAACCATTGATGTGGTGAGTAAAAGTGCTATACCATTGCTTTTTTTAGGAGTGAAAGTAATATACTGATAAGTAGGGCAGGCTCAAAGGTATAACAAAAATAAAAGAGTGTTGTTGATATTTTAGCAGGAGAAGCTTGTCTTGTTACTGTACCTCTCTAGGTTTGAGATCAGGAGATCCATCTTTCTGAGTTATGAACTCTATATTCCAAATTATCAAATAAATACTGAATAATTATTTTGGTTTCCAAGTGTAACAAAGGGAATGAGGGAGCAAGAACCTCAGATTTTGTGATGTGTTTACGAGATTTAAAATTAAAACTAAGTACAAGAGGCAGAATCACACACACATTCAATATAGCTATCCGTGCACCACCATACTCCAGTGGATTTCCACCTTCTTGTCATTTTCATTGCATTTGTCTTTTATCAGGGCATTTTTTGTTTAGATGCACTTTTAAAGAAAGGATTTTCACTTTTGTTGACACTTTTTGGAACTGGTATTACAGTGAGTATTCCATGCAGTTGAATGCTTGTCGCATTACAGTTCTTCAAGCCCAGGATGATTTGGTTAACTCTATGAAAGATTCTGCTGCAAAGGAACTTCTGTGTATCTCGGATGACCACCACTCATATAAGAAACTCCTCGAAGATTTGATTGTTCAGGTTGCACTCTTTCAGTTCATAATAGTTTATGTTCATTTTCTTTCTTTCCTTTTGATTGTAAATGTTCATTTTCTTCATTGCACAAGAATTGTAACTGGACTGTTAACCTTTTTGAAAATTTTGAAGCATTCGTTATTTTCTAAAAGGATCTGAGAATCGAAAGTGTAAAGAAATTGTAAGCAATGTCCCAAATGCTCTTCCATAATTTGGTAACTTGCACGGTCGTGAATCCAATTCCATATATGTAGAGGGGACAGTTGTGTTCCTGGTTTTCCAATGCTCAAGGAATAGCGGAAATGCTATTTTCTCTTTCTTTTTAACAACAAGAAAGCCTTTTAAATGCCCAAACTCTTCCCCATCTTCTGACAGGACTTTTGACTGCCGTCAATTTCTCTCGTTCTCTCTCTCTCTCTCTCATACATGTGCACTTGTCATGATAACCTAAACAAGTACTAACTTTCTGAAAGCAACCAATTCCCAAGTATCTCAAATTCGCTCTTGCTGACTGCTTTTCACAACTGGAATTTTATTCGTATTATCAAAACTGTCATTTTGGGTTATCTTCAAAATCAAAACTTCTATCTAATTCTCTTCCTGGTATTTGTTCCCCCAACTGTTTTTTTTTTTGGGTTTGCTTTCTTTTTGGAATAACTAGCATTATCAAATGCTTGGCAGCTGAAAGATGCATTCCATGCCACGTTTTCAGGGTTTGCTGCGTTTGAAGGAGCCATCAATATTGCTTCGATGCAGAGAGACTGATCTTGGGTTGATTGAGTCTGTGTTGAATGACGCAAAGGAAGAGTACTCAGAGCAAGCAAATGTCCATGCCCCTAACATCGCTATTGACAAACGTGTCTATCTTCCTCCACCTCCAAGCCATCACAAGGCACATGGCAGTTCCTGGTAATTTCTTACACTGGACAACTTTGACATTTTTGAAATATTTGAAAGAATTTCTGTTTATGCTTTAGAATTTCCATTACTACATTTTTTGAGGAAGTATAGATTCAAAATATATTTTCATATCGATAATTTTATATTTGATAGTTGTAAGTTTGTTGTTTCCTCAAATAATTTATATAGATTCAAGTAGTTGTTTCCTCTAAAAAAAAAAAAAAAAATTTGATAGTTGTAAGTTTGTAATTGATGGAGTCAATGGAAACCTGATTTCACTCTGAGTGTGCATGCAGCACGTGGACACGAGGGAAACTATATATTGAGTTGCAATGACTATTTCGTTTCTTATTTTCTGTTAGTGGTGGCTTTCAACCATATTACATGAAGGCGGTAGGCAATGGTTCGATTTTCTATTATTCTATTGTTATCTGTTGCTAAAGAAAATGTTAGACTCATTTTGGAGATTAAGGATGAGTCAAGTTTCGATCGATTAGTTAGAATGGTGGTTGCAGAAGGTGTTTAGGGGCAAGGAACACTAAATATCGTTAAGTTCGTGCAAGTCTTGCACGGACTTAAGGTGTTTAGGTTTTCAGGGCAACTATATGGAGGTCAATTGTTAGCAGTGTTCAAGATGGTGGACTTGGGTTTCAACCGGTCTGGGACTCGAGGCTGAGTCCCCCAGTCTGTCTTGGGCAAGTCCTAGTTGGATTGGGCAATTTATGATGTGAAAATTTTAAGATTTTTTTCAATTATGAAAAAATCGGGAGACTTGGGTGATTCCAGGGTTTTTGAGCCAGAATTTCCTGGCTCCAAAACCAGGCAGACTGGGGCAAGTCCCATAGCTCGCAAATTTTTTAAACACAGATTATTAGAGAGATTGCTGCTGGTGGTAGAGTGGCTTGGTGACCTAAATTAAGGATCTTAAGGTGACTTAGGTTTCACATTGATGGGTGGTTTTGATTAGTTAGATTTTTCATAGGTGCATTTCTGCACTTTATAAATAGGGCGAGGAGGATATAGAGCACCTCCTGTTCAGATTATTTTTGCAATTTTTGTTACCAGCATTCCTTTTTTCTCATCTATTTCAATCGAGAAAAATTCCTCTTTTTGTATTCATGGAAGTAATGTTTTGTTTTTTCCTTTAAATAACTTTAGTGCCGGAGGTGTGGTGTTGGCTTCACAAGATGGGAAGATTGTATTGGAAAACACACTGGATGCAAGACTCGATGTGGTTTTTCGACAGAAGTTGCCTGAGGTATGTTGAATCTTTGAAAAAAATAAAAAGAAGAAGAGAGAAAAACTTAATTGATTATTTTGAAAATGAGAAGAAAACTTTTCTTTTTTGTGAATTTCAACATGAAATAATGGGAAATGTGAATTTCAACATGAAATAATGGGAAAGTTTTTTTTTTAACTGACAAAAGAGATAATTTTAGGTATATAATTAATTATCAAATAGAAGGAAAAAATTGGTTCAAGCCCGTTGCTCAATTGGCAGTTCCTACTTGTCACAACCTTGTGGTTGTGGTTTTTAGCCCAGCACCTAGTGAAAAGAACAAAAAGAAAAAAGAAAATGTAGTGATTGATGCAAATTTGATCAGAGGGTATTGCCAAAATGCTTCTGATTTTTCAAATCTGGCAAAATTAGAACTGGTTTCACGAATTAGCATGCAGTAGAGAATGATGAGATTGGTGTTGGTACCGAAGGTCTGAGATTCTTAGAAACAGAGATATGGATGATGAACAATAAAATTGTGTGAGAAACACCATGCTATGAAATTTGGATATTCAGCTGCTTCAATATACATTATCATGTATGTATGTGCTATTTAGAGCCAAAAATCATTGTTTTTCAAACATTGATCACTTGTTGAATTGTGATGTGATTTGAAAAATTCCTAGTCATAAAACAACCCAACTAGGTGTTTGCCGATGGGACTAGTGTACAATTCGGTCCACAGTAGGACCACTAGCTCCCCAATCTCGGTAGAAAAAAAATGTCTGTGCGGTTGTTATTTTTTGAATAAAAAGTGTCAAATATATATCATCCAATTAAAATGAATGATATAAATTATTGTAATTTTTTTCTTTGAAAATGTTAAATTATTGTAATTTTTTTCTTGGTATTAAAATATATATCCTTTACTCTTATGTGCAGATCCGAAAACGCCTTTTTGGGAAGGCAGCGGCATGATGCTTTAGTCTATTGCAATAAGGATTTGTGTCGTATTCTCCTTTTAATATTTGTTCCAAATTTTTTGATACATTGTTTGGGCTATTTCCTTGATGAGTTTAAGTTCATATGGAGAGTTTATATTTCATTTTGAATTGGAATAAATGAGTACTGGTATAAAACGAGTTACTTTATGGGAGATTAATGGTTTGTTATGATATGGAAAAAAAAAGAGTAAAAAATGATGGAATACTTAGAAACAGTGTTTAAAAAAACGTCGAGTAGAACTGGATTCGTCCGGTTCGATTCGGGAATCACCATGGACGGATCGAATCGGCGAAAAAAACGGGAATCGTCCGATTTTAGAGGAACCGGACGATTTTGTACAGTGACTCGTCGATTTACTATTTATTGTACGGAATATTTTTTTATTTTTTTTTAAAATTTTTTTTTGTAATCCATGATAGATTTTTTTGTAATATTTGATCGATTTTTTTGTAATCCATGATCGAATTGTTTTTTTTTTTTTTTTGTAATCCATGATCGAATTTTTTGTTTTTTTTTTTTTTTTTGTAACCCATGATAGAATTTTTTGTAATCCATGATCGAATTTTTTGTAATCCATGATTGAAATGTTTGTTTTTTTTTACTGTAATCCATGATTGAATTTTTTGTTTTTTGTTTTTTTTTTTGTAAACCATGATAGAATTTTTTGTAATCCATGATCGAATGTTTTGTAATCCATGATCGAAATGTTTGTTTTTTTTTTTGTAATCCATGATCGAAATGTTTGTTTGTTTTTTTTGTAATCCATGATCGAATTTTTTGTTTTTTGTTTTTTTGTAACCCATGATAGAGTTTTTTGTAATCCATAATTGAATTTTTTGTAATCCATGATCGAATTGTTTTTTTCTTTTTTTGTAATCCACGATCGAAGTTTTTGTTTTTTTTTGTTTGTTTTTTTTTGTAATCCATGATCGATTTTTTTTTTGTAATCTATGATAAAAAATTTTGAAAATTTGTGATTTTTTTTTTTTAATCCATGATCGATTTTTTTGAAAATTTGTTATTTATTTTTTTTAATCCATATTATTCAAAGAGAAAATGATAGAGATGATGATTTTGAGGCCATTGTTATCCCAGCCATATTATTCACATATCGAGTCCCAATAGTAACAGTGTAGGGATGAGCACGACAGTGCAGGTGAGCATAAAGGATGGACAATCTTTGGATTTGGGAATAGTCAGACGTCTGTTAATATCGATGATTCGTTTTTAGATCGAATCAATGAATTGTTAAACGAATTCAATCAATGGCACCAGCGTGATCAAGAAGAGCAATAACGTCGTCTATCATTTTATTTTTAGATCATATGTTATTAATTTTATGCTTTATTGTAGTGCATGTATGTTGATATACTTATTTCATGATAATTATATGTTTATCCTTTTGTGTGATGTAAATTAAATGCTGAATGGCGATTCATGCAGGGAAAGAACATATCAATATTCGTATATTCATTCAAAAACATGAAAATTCTTAATGGAGGACCTTCATTTCTTATTGAATTCTTAAAAAATAATATTTATAATAAATTTTAATATTTTTTTCGGATTTTTTTTAAGCTTTATTTCGACCGATTTTCGATTCGGATCGTCGATTCACCGATCCGGATGGGTTTTTTGAGAACCCGATCCGAGTCACCGATCCGTTTTTTAAACCATTGCTTAGAAATAATAAAAGGTGTGGAATGACTTGTTGGAATTCAGGTCTATACACAATGTGGTTCCCAACGGTCATGAGGTGATCACGAGGTTATAGCCAACTAGATGATGATGAAGGACAGTGGGTCCCACTAAGCAATTCAATTGAGAGTACCTACTATCTCTTCATGATCCGACGGTGGTGTTAGTTTGTTGCAAGTTATATTTTTCTTGGACCCCGGTTTCTATGCAGCCAAGCCCATGTGGAAATGCCAGCCTAATAAAGGTGCAGTTGTCATTAGATCCATACGTCGCTGTAGAGGTAAGGTTCACCTTCAAATTTTATCATCCTATATAATTTTGATGTAAAATGTTCATAAGATTTTATCAAAATCTATTTTTTATCAAAATCTATTTTTTTATATCTAATTATAAAATTTTAAATTTGAAAAATAGTTAAAATCAAGTAGATTTATAAACATATGAAAATCTTGAAAATTGACGGTGTAGATAATATGTTGTAAAATGCATTAGTTCTAAGACTTGAAATCTTTTCATTTTTCTTGGTCATACATCTCAATGTTGCGATGATCAATCAAACTGTTTTTAAACAGTAAAACTACCTTTTTCGATGGATTTTTGAGGTGCATCTGTAGTTCTGCATATAAGGTTGCAGCTTTATATAAACTTTTGTCTATTAATAACTATATTTTTGAGATGGAATTTTGGACTTAATTTTTGAGGACATGTAATCTCTAACATGGAGATCATGAAAATGAAAAAATAAGTAAATTTAAAAACTAGAAATAATAATTCTAGTAGGAAAACATTTGGACCGTCAGTTTCCATTGTTTTCAGATTGAACAGCTACTTGCATCCATCTTTAGGATGGATGCTTTACACTTTTTAGATGTTCAGCCCGCATGAAACCATTTTTCATTTTTTTTCTTTCATTTTTTTTCAACTCGGTGTACTATAAAAAATATATTATTATCATCGTCATTTAAGCATTATCCTAATTATAAAAGCCTATTTGAAAGCACCAAAGTTGAATATTTTGGGAGAATGTTATGGAAATGGTTTAACCACATCAAAGAAGAACGAATTGTTGAGGTGGTTAAAGCAACCACTCATTAGTAAAGTGGGTATCTTAATGAAAAAGCTTAATGTGGATGTTCATATGGAATTACCTTCTAAAAATGCATGTTAGATATAGATTTTGGATATAAAATTTTGCGGGGTGAGTTATATTCACCATGGTCATGATTTTGAAAAAGGAAAAGGGAATTAAAATTTAAAATATGTATTATTTTAAGGAATTAAAACAAACCGTCCAAATATTTCGAAAATATAGTTTAAACATTTTTAGTTATTTATATGTTTTCCAAGAATCGTAATCATGGTGGTCAAAATTATTGACAAGCTAAATTCCATCTTTGAGATGGAGAAGGGAAGGAAGTAAATTGAATGGAGTGCGTCAACCAATGCGCCAAAAATCCGTCCTCCTTACCCTCGAAAAAGTTTATATAAGGTTGCAAATCTTAAAATATAGAATTAACGTGCGCTTCAAAAATCCACTATAAAAGGTTGTTTTGATGTTAAAAAACGCTCGAATTGATCATCTTGACTTCGAGATGTATAAATATGAAAAGAAAAAAAATTTGAGTCATAAAGATAGTATCATGCAACAAATTATCTAGACCGTCTATTTTCAAGTTTTTCAAGTGTTTATAGATCTACATGATTTGAACTATTTTTGGAGTTTAAAATTTTATAATTAATGAGTCATCCTAAGAATTTTTTATACTAAAATTATATTTATGATAAAATTTGGAGGTGCACCTTAATTTGATTGTTTAATGTTGCAACCATATACAAACCACACCCTTTGATAAAAATATCTAAAATCTCTTTAGTTATTCGACCAATTATGCTGGTGGGCCCAAATTATGAAAAAAAAATTAACTTGCGACAAGATGTTATAATTAAAAAAAACCACGTTTTGAGTTTGGAACCTGAAACTAGCAGAGTTAATATAACATCTGGCTTGGGTCATTTTCATCATTCTAAATAATGTAAGTACTCATGTTTGTTTTGGGTAATCCAAAGCAATAGATTTTAATGAAGAAACACATCTCATATTTGAATCTAAAACAAGCAAGGGGCATTTACATCTAAAACAAGCAAGGGAATTTACATCATTTCGTTCAGGTCTGGTGCAAATTATAAAACCTGCCTCAAATTGTTCAAGATTCAAATTCCAAAAGAAGGGCAACAAATCTGAAACAAAGGCATGTTAAGTGTTTCTTAAAAGAATATTAGATGAGGTATTTCTAGGTAAATCACTTTGTTCATAAAGTCGTTGATGTGACTTTTTAAGTAAATTAGTTGTATACAGTGATCATTTACCTTTGATATAAAGTGGTCACAATTATTTACGACTATCCGATGTGAAATTCAATAGATTAGATATGTTACAAAGTTCAAATTTTTTTTTTTGAAGTTTGAACTTGGTCAATGAAATAATTGTAGTAACCCAATCTCATACCCAATGGTTAAGATTAATATGACCACTTTGTACCAAAGATAAATTGTCTCATTCTATACTTTCCCTTAATATTTTTCCTAAATCTTTATAAAAAAAGTACACAATAGGACCATTTATTTTTTATACAAGATGGTCACAACCAATCTTAACCATTGGATGTGAAGTTGGGTAGCTGCATTTATTCTTTTAACTAAAATCAAAGTTCAAAAGAAATTTTTCGAGCTTTATGACAAATAAGCTATCATATTTTCACATTGAATGGTTGCAAGTAACTGTCACTTCTTTGTACTAAAAGTAAATGGTCTCATTGTATACAATCACATCTTTATATTTAACATTTTATGAAGATTTAGTTAAGAATTCCATGAAAGGGCAGTCCCAACAAACCCAGGGTAGGGATAGGCAAAAAAATAAACTATTTGGGATTTGGCATATGAATTAGTGCTCAAAAGTCTTATGTTTTGAGCTAGAAAAAAGTCAATTAGAGCCACAATATGCATGGTATAATGCCCACTTCCTTGTAGAATAGGAGCACAAAAGAATCATGATACATGGGCTGTTTGTTTTGGATTGGCAAAGATCCAAGGCAATCGACTAATGGCAACGCTCGACTCCCTTCAAAACATTTCGTTTTCTAACATTTCAAAGACCATTTTCAAATGAAAAATTATACGACAATTAATTTTTTTATATTAAGTCACAATTTATCTTTAGCTGAAATTGCGAAGAGAATATGTAATAGACCATGTACAAAGTCTAACAAAATTTATTAAAATTACTAACTCTTTGCCTGCTTGTTATCGCTATTGGTGCCCTAGAATGATTGTAACCTTTTTGTGCAGGGTAAATGATATTGTAGTACCCCTTGTCAAATATATATAATATTATATCAATACTATATTTAGAGAATTAGATTTAGGTCCAGAGAGAGAGAGAGAGAGAGAGAGAGGGAGCTCCATGGCCAATAGGAATGATTCGTCCCCCAAAAGCTCAAGTATCAGAGGTTCAAGCCAAAGACACCACATGAATGAGATATTTCGATAATAACTGAAGAAAATTTTACACACCCAAACCATAAAAAGGGTACAAAGTTAGAAGAGTTCAATTGCATAAAAGAAAACAAAATTTATTCGAAAGCCTTGATCTCGGGTTCCTCTCAGGAAGAAGGCATTCAACCACTCTTCTCTAACCACAGAGAAGGGCAGAGAGAGGAAGATGGAGATGATTTTCAGTGCCTTTTTCTGGGTTTTATCTCTGGCCTTAGTCTTTCAAAAGGAAAGAAACTATCAATTGGCACATTGTCTAGCCATGCAAGCATGTGACTGACACACACACACACTCTGAGAGAGAGAGAGAGAGAGAGACCTCACATGTTCTCATGAAGAACTATTGTCCAGGTTTTGTCAGTCATATTCCAATCAAGAACCTTTCTCCGGGTTTTCAATCTCTTCTTGCCTCTTTCTTTCGGCTTCCTGAAGCTCTCTTTTCTCATCCTCTTCTTCTTCCTTCTGGTCAATGTCCTCGAATTCTTTCGCGGCAGCCATGGCTTTCACAATAGGGTCTCTGAGCTCTGATATCAAACCACCTCCAACTTTATACTCTTCCTCATCGCCAATCAGAAACAGGCGCTGGTCTGGTCCAGAAGTCATGGGAACATCTACTGCAAGTAGCTTCATATCATACTGCAAAAAAGGGGAATTATACGTATTATAGAGTATTCATATGATAATGTCATTTTCCACAGAGAGAGATTTATTGCTAATGATCCAGAAAGTTAAAAACTAGAGATAAAAGAAGTTCATCGCGTGCATGCTTCTGATCCAACTTTTTCTTTGAAGATTTTAAATACGCTATTGCATCTCCCTCATTTCCATCAAACATAGAAATGATCATACTGATTTTGAATGGTTCTGTTTAGTTGCGGATGCACAGATACTTGGAATCCAGATTTGCATTGGAGTCTACAATATACAGTAATACAAGAATCTCTTTGTAGTGTATTAATGTCAGATGCTTTGGAAAACATAAATAAAATCACAT
The DNA here is from genome assembly GCF_054954075.1 of Amborella trichopoda. NCBI lineage: Eukaryota > Viridiplantae > Streptophyta > Magnoliopsida > Amborellales > Amborellaceae > Amborella > Amborella trichopoda. Next base: position 44,596,475 of record NC_142343.1, on the reverse strand, counting down.
AAACCAGATGCTGTAGCCGTTTCCATAGCCATATCATAAATATCTAAAAAAAAATCCAATATTGATCCAATACGACCAGTAGCTTTTTTATTTTCGAATTGATAATTATGAAAAGAGGCTTAAAATCTCTCTCTCTCTCTCTCTCTCTCTCTCTCTCACCCACACACACACACAAACACACAGAAGGGAAGCACACAAATGCACAAATATTACAGTCATGACAAGTTTTATCACCCTTTCCCTTTAAGCCGACCATCCTTTCTAGGCTACCAGCTCCTCGTCCTTACTTTGGGAGTGTTAGAGTTTGCCCTTTCGTTGCTCCGACTTGGTGCAAGTGGAGCTCCACCAGAAATGAAGTTTGATCACCAAACTGGTCAGAGGCAGGGTACAAATTCAGGATGATAGGTTTATGGGGTTGTGTATATTGACAAGAGATAGGAAGCACTTGATTGAAAGGAGAGTGTAATGTAATGGTGCCATATCTAAGTTTACACTGGAGAAACTAGCAGGTCTATGAGCTAGAAAGTTGTTAAGGCTATGTTTAACTGATGGAACTTTTTGGAAGGGGGAGTTCCAAGTTTAAAAAAACATGTAAGCCTGTGGAAGCCACAAGATGAAAGCATGGCATTCCAAGGGACAGTTTTTTTAACGTCAAATGACCCTCTTTCGGAAACTTCCCCATGACCCATCCATGCTAAATGATGAAAGGGGTGCAAAAGGGGGCTCCACATGTAAAACACACCTAAAGGATTTTGCAGGCAATATCACTTCAAGTAGTCTACACACCCTTATATCTTTCTATGGAAAACTTTATGGCACTGGAAGAGGTAGACATAACGAAGAATTGGTGCGAGTGGTCCATTCATGTGTTTGATAGTCAGAGGTAAGATTCTTAGGGGCAACCATCTTTAGCAGAATGAATTCCAAATCTCTCGTTTATGTGTCATCTTCAGAGAGAAAATTCATTCTTTCAGGTTTTAGGATATTTTTTAGATCTCTTCAGCAATTGCAAATAGGGAAACTTGAAGAAGCACCATTAGAATACACACAGGAGGAGTGCGAAGATGGCATCAAGGTGAATGGCTACAGCTAAGGGTGAATTTATAGTAGTAAGACTAGATGATCTGGTATCGGAATGGCAGGCCATTACAAAATAAATGACTCCTTGGCCCAACTCTATTTCTTTAATGCCAACACTGGTTGGATGTTTGGGATTCTCTTCTTCTTTTGTAGGTCTGTCTTTGTTACGATATCTTGTACCATTTATCAACCATCGACAAGAGCTAATCCTAAAAAAAGAGACCCCACTAAAGTTGAACCACAATTCTAAAATTTTGGAACTTCGAACACACAATTCTAACATAAGCTGCTCAGCGTGAAAACTAAAGCATTAGACAAATAAGTTTACCTAAAAAGGTTAAATTCCAAAGTGCATACCAAAATATTGGTATCTCCATCTATTTCCGCTGAAAATTGTTCAGATTTCAGCCAAAAAGTCACTCGGTGCAGCACTGAAGGTCCCATTTCACCCACAAAATTTGCCCAAGCATCCCATGCATGGAAAAGATAATATTGCTTTGCAAAAGAAAAGAAAAAACAATTAACACTCACCTGGCCTTGTTTCTTTTTAACTTCAACACTGACAAGCCCTTTCCTTTCAGAGCCTCGTATTGGGAATATAAGAAAACATCTTTTCCCACCAAGCCTTGGTTTGAAGCTCTTCAATCGAAGCCCTCCACCAGACATAACATAAGCTCTCACATCTGTTCCTGATAGAGGAGCACCCATGACCTCAAGTATTCCAGCTGATGTATTCAACTTCCTCATAGCTATTCTATAAACCTTATCTGGATTGATGGTAAATCGAGAACGAAGATAAAGACCCTGAAAAGATAATAAATATTAACCATCCAAGATACTTATTGGACCCATCAGACCAAAATGCAATGATTTTGCCACAATCAATAAAAGAGAACAAAAACTACCCATAAAATAATGGACAACCCCACATGAAATGAAAAGTATCGGAGTCTTAAAATAATTTGTATAAATGCATAATTCTATCTTAGCGCTAATCAACAGCTGTTTCAGCAGACTAGCATATTTTCATTGTAATTCAAATCAACTTTAATAAAACTGTTCTAACCCACGCATCTTTTGGATATAACTGAGACATGAGCATCTGCACTTATGATTGTTGTTCATTAAATATAGGGCCATGGTATGCGTCCATGCCCATTGTCTATGGTTAACTCATCGGTGATATCATACTGAATATTACTACCACAAACACCAGACTAAAATGACCAAACTTCGGTGTTCACACCTGTTAGTTCCCAACATCGAATTTTCATTACCAACAGAACATGTTAAACAAATTCGGTTGCCAATAGAATGAAAGTATTAAACAAGCCAATAAGGTTTATAACAAAATTTAAAGCTATCAAAACTACCTAGAAAAGCAAGCAGAACACCGTGAGTATACTCTTTCCTATCCAGTAGACAAACAAAGCAACACATAACTATACAAAAAAAAGGAAAATGAAGGTGTATTCCAAGCTGTTCAATAGGAGATTTAAGTCCACAAACATGAAGTGTTGATTTGTTGGCACAATGGCCTACAAGCATCTTTCATATTAGTACTAAGGCATTTTTTGAGATAGATATCATTTTGAAAGAGAGTGGATCATAGAATTTACAAGATTTCGAGCAAAGCAGGCTCATGATGCATATTACAGAAGAAAGTATGGAGCCCATCACAAAGGGCCCCACGTGTTGGCAATGGTGCAAGGAATAGCAGAACACATAGTGCACTGTGTAAAGGAATATGTCACCAAGAATTCTTGGTTGATAAGAAAAGTGCTGAGGTATATGTAGAAATGCGAAGTCAATGTGTTTATTGAGGGGCCTCTAGGTCCTTGCATTGTGTCTTTCGCCTGCAATTCTCTTTATTTCTCGTCGGTTATTATCAACAATCTTATAGAAAAAATTTCAAATACCATATGCATTGTCATTACAGAGGTCAAGTCTCTTATAATAGATCTCAAAGGTATGAACCCCAAGTTAATAAAAAACAATAAAAAATATCTTTTAAGAGTAAAACATCAAATATTGAGTGTGTCATTTCTTCACACTGATGTCTAGCGTTAAATCTTCAGAAAATTAGACAAAGTACAGTAAAAAGCCACCAGTTTCGAATTCAAGTAACTAAGTGAGTTTTCCGTTGTGGTAACCGGACTCTTTGTGATTGTCCACAAAATTAAGTTCTGATCAAACAATTAAACAATCAGCACAGCGATCCATAGTTAAAATGAAAATAGAAACCTATCATGAATAAAAAGGAGACAAGAGGAAAAAACTCCAAAATCCATAAATCAGACACATGTGATGGTACACCAAAAAGACTCCTAATCAATCTATCCAACAACCAGTAGTTCTACAATGATTTAGTAGATTAACTGAACTAAATAGAAACACATTACAAAGTAAGGACATTTGTTCGAAACTACAGTACCGATCAGTCAACCAAGCACTTGGTTCAGTGATTTAGTAACCTTAAATGAATTGAAACCAAACACAAACTTATATTCATCAATCCCCCTAGCAGTTAGTCCAGTAATATTTTAATTAAGATGAATTAAAAAGAACACACATACCAGAATAAATAAATTCATGCACAAGATAAAGTGGTAGTCAATCAACCAAACAGTGATTTCAGTGTCCAGTCACAATCTTAAAACACAAAAATTGACTAGACTGAGCACTTACTGTGAAGGCAACAATTGCAGATGCAAGAGCAAGAAACCCATATTTGGCCATGCCTTCTGAGAGCCCAACAAACATACTAGCTATCCCAAACATAACTCTCCAAAGCAAAATGCAAACCCCAAGACCAAACGCTCCAAGCAAAACCAAAGAATTCCTCTTCCAGAAGGCCTCCATCTGAAGGCCCACAGCCTCTGGATACCGAGAAAAGGTCGAACCAATGGCTGACAATGGCTTATCAAAAAACTTAGACAACCCAGCATTCACCTTACCAGAAGACCCTAAACTGCCAAATGAGAAAGACCCAATTCTGGGTTTCAAAGAAATAGGCCTGAAATCCATTAAAGCAAGCTTTTGAGGAGGTTTTGAAATAAACCCAGATGCCATTCTCCTTGAATGAGAAAACCCAAATCGGTAAATATTGGGAAAAGAGCTGTGATATTGATGTTTGTATGCATTGGTGCTTGAATGGAAGGTTGAGGGGTTTGGTAACGAAAACAAACCATCTTTTGAAATGGGTTTGAGGGTTCTGTGAAAATAGAGATTACAGAGACCTTGTACTATCGTTTTCGAACGCTTCGATGAACAATTGAGCGCCATTTTAGCTTGACATTAAAACCAGTGGCAGTGAAGAAGAAATGGGGCTGATGACTTTCCTCTTGCGATACGAAAGAGAAGGAAAGGGACTGTAAATCGATGGAAACCTGGCCCCTGCTTTTGTGATCTTAATATTCGGAGGATTTAAGAGCATTAGAAGACGTGGGCAAGTGAAGATCAAAGCGTGGTTTTTGTGGAAATGGAGATGAAGAGAAGGGACCTTATTCCTCTGTGAAAAACCGGAGAATAGCCGGTCTAATCGTCCGAACCGTTCACAAACGGGTTGGTTTATTGTAAGGACCTCTCTCTCTCTCTCTCTCTATCTATCTCTATTCAAAAAGCTCAAAACTCCTGTATATGTTCGTTCTTATAAGGATCTTCTAGTGCCGCCCATAATCTCCCTCTCTAAAGTCAAACGTCTATCTCTCTATGAGGTAGCTTTTCGTCTCTCTCTAAGTGCTGAGAATCAGTAGAAGCTATATTTTTCTCTCTCTAAGACTCAAAAATTCCATTAGGGTAAGTTTCCAAAAATCTGTAGAAGCTATATTTTTCTCTCTCTAATGTCAAACGACTCAAAAATTCCATTAGGTAAGTTTTCATGAGCCTCAAAGGTAAGAGTGCTGAAAATCATTATCGGCTGTGTTTTCCTCAATCTCTCTCTCTCTCTCTCTCTCTCTCTCTCTCTCTCTCTAAATTGCCCGAATTCTCTCTCTACACATCATTCCTAATATAATTACTCGCTCACACAATTCCTACTCGCATTACTCTCTGTACTAATCACATTCTCTCTCTTTCTCACTCATACCATTGCACACTCTCACTCATACCATTGCAATCTCTCTCTCTTTCTAACTCATACCATTGCAATCTCTCTCTCTAACTCATACCAATGCAATCTCTCTCTCTCTAACTCATACCATTGCAATCTCTCTCTCTCAGGCATACCATTGCACTCTTTCTCACACACAATTAGTCATACCATTGCACTCTCACACACACAATCACTCGTACCATTGCTCCCTCTCTCTCATACACAATTACTCATACCATTGCACTCTCTCACACACAATCACTCATACATTGCTCTTTCTCTCACATACACACAATTACTCATACCATTGCACTCTCTCTTTCTCACACAATTACTCAAACCATTGCTCCCTCTCATACACAATTACGCATACCATTGCACTCTCTCTCTTTCTCACACAATTACTCATACCATTGCACTCTCTATCTCACACACACACAATTACTGATACCATTGCACTCTCTCTCTCTCACACACACAATTACTGATACAATTGCACTCTCTCTCTCTTCTACGTGTTGGCAACTTGGCACCAAGCTTTAAATGGAGTAGCAATAAAAGATAAAAGAAGCACTATAACTATACAACAAACCCAATATTTCGTCAGCTTTCATCACAAATTTGTCTCAATTACAACTGTATTTCCACCCTAACATTTCCCAAAATTCCAGTTTCGACCTATCACCTCAATTCTCAAAAATTAGACGAAACCATGATCCAACTTTCTTCAAAACTAGACGTATCCTTGTGAGGGGTACCCATAGATATTTCCCTCAAAAACAAGGGCTATTTCCATAACTTTCACAAAAATTACCCCCTATTTTTCTAATATTTTTCTATTGATACATATTACATAAATTGCAGTTGGCGGCAACCACGTCCCCTTGTTTCCTCATTTTCCCTGTTCCTGCAAAATGCATATGTACCCAAAAACAAATGTTATAGTAAGATATAATTAAACGGAAAAGTTTATATAAGGTCGCAACCCTACATAATAATCACACGAAGTAAGAATGGCAATGGACCCCAACCAGGACCCGAGGGGTAGACCAGATTCGGGGTCTAGGTATGGGTCCAAAAATTGGTTCTGGCGGGTCAGGTCCATGTCCAAATCTTGGACCCAAACACTATTCAAGCCCGAGTCTAGTAATATTTTTTGAGTCCCAATATATGAAATATATTTAAATATAGTTAAATACATAGGTATTTTAGTTTTTGGGTCGGATCCCACACTATATTTTGGATCCAAGTCTGGTGAATTTGAGTCCGATCGGGTTTGGTGCCAACCCTAGGTTACAAGAAGTAATATAGCATAAAAGAGTGTTCTAAAGTTCATAAACCTTCCAATTAATCGTCCCAACCTCAAGATGCATGGATATAATAAAAAAAAGAAAAAAAAGATTTTTAAATCCTAAAAATAGTTTACCTTGTAAAAAATTACATGAACCTTCTATTTTAAGATTCTCAACTAATTATAAATCTATGTTTTTAGAATTTTAAATTTCATAATTAGAATTGAGTATGGATTTTCAAGCCATTGTAAAGTTTTAAAGTTTCTGACAATGGGCTAGATCTTCCACCAAAATTAGAGTTGCACCTTACTTGTATAGTATAAGGTGAGCACCTTGTACAAACCTCACCCGTAATTAGAACACTCTCATTTAAGTGATAAAATGCCAATTCTCTAAAGAGTGAGCCTTACATGTTGCAAATATAGAATTTACATGTGCTACAAGATATACAATCACATGATCTTGATCAAACAACTAGAATTGAGCCGATAGCTTTTACAATGTTCATGACTCATTCTCAACCATCCAATCCGATTCCATCCAATCTAAATCAGACTGCTATACGTCTCCAGACACAAAACTGATATATGGGTAGAGATAATCAAAATAATTCTTTCTTTTGAAAGAAGGAAAATATTCACGTTCACAATGGAAGAACAGAGTGCAGTGCACTATGGACAATGCACAGATGGGCCACCAAACGGGTTAAATACCACTTACTTGTGTGGGTTGAATACCGCAGCTTGCTGTATTATAGCACTTGATGATTTGCAATGTTACGTCTTAGGCTCAATTCCTAACAAGGGCCCTCTCCCCACTGACTTGCACGGCCCCAAAAAAAAAAAAAAAAAAAAAAAAAAGAGGAAAACTTCGTATACATTGAGAGTGGAATTTCACGTGCAGAAAAAGCTGCTGAATGGTGGCTAATAGTTGGAGAGAAACAAAAACCTATTTTTCCCTTATTCTATAATAGTAGAAAGAAGAATACTCCTCAGGGAGGGAAACTAAACTTAATATTCTCAATGTATATAACAAAAGGAGTAAAAAGAGGCTATGGTTCAGGCTTCCCGGACAAACTTCAAGGGTTCGAACACTTGACCTCCGTCATCCAAATCGATGTCTGCTACTAAGCCAAAATCATAAAGGGACATACTGATAGCAAGATTAACTAACACACCAAAAAATCACATGAGAGAAGTGGTAAGTCCCACTTTCCATCACCATCCATCATTGATGCAAAGAACATGCTTATGGGACACCAGAAAATCACATGAGAGAAGTGGTAAGTCCCACTTTCCATCACCATCCATCATTGATGCAAAGAACATGCTTATGGGAAAGGTGCTGGGGTCGTGGTGGTAGCACCCCACACCGTAGTCACCATGTTGTCGTTTTCATTCCCACTGACACCACCCCACTAACACCTCAAGACAAGCTAACTCCTAAACTATTTGAGAAAACGGGTAGGGGCTTGTCTTCCTACTGAATTACCCAGAAAAGAAAAAAACAACATGCCTATGACCATAACTTTTCTATGATTAATACGCTAAGTACATGCTGGAAAAATTCATTAACTTTTCTATGATAAATGCACCTAGAAAGCAAGGTCTAGTTCATACCAAAACTAGTTCAGTTTAGTTTTCTAAAAATTACAACTAAAACTGTTTCTTATTTTATTAAAAAAAAACAAAAAAGAGAGAGAAAGAAAACTCATACCATACTAATAATGCATACTGCTTGCATACTACGTGTAGGTCTCCACCGTCCATTCTTAACAATGAACAGCAGCATTCCTCTGTCATAGATCTACGAATAGTGTTATTAGAGGGTTTTTCAACATTAAAACAACATTTCTGATAGATTTTTGAGGTGCATCTGTGATTCTACATTTTAAGGTTGCAACCTTATATAAACTTTTCCCATTAAATAATAATGTATATATTTAAGGATTCTATACAATGAGACCATTTACCTTTGATACAAACATTTGATGTGAAATTTGATAGCTTGGATGTGTCACAAAGTTTAAGAAAATTTCTTTTGAAGTTTGAGCTTGGTCAAGGGAATAATTGCATCCATCCAATTTCACATCCAATGATCGAGATTAATGTGACCACCTTGTATCAAAAGTAAATGGTCTCATTTTGTACTTTCCCATATATTTAAAATAATATTTAAAAATATTTAAATATATACTTTTTTATTTTTGGGTAGGGTAGGGTCTGGGTTTGGTCGGATCTGGGTCCCATAATTTTTTTTCTGATCCAGGTCCGGCCGGAACCCGACCCGACGTATTGCCACCCCTACTACTCATCCCCACTAAAGTCCAAACCACCAAAAACTTGGAGCAACCACACAAAACCCACCAAGAATGTTTCAGAGACTCTCTCTTACTTTGGCTTCAAGCTCAAGGCTACCAAAAAAAACCCCTAAAACATAAGCCATGAAGCCAAAATCTAAAAACTTCAAAATCCACCATTTCCTACTTCCAGTAAAAAGAGAACAGTTGAAAAAATAAAAACCATTTACACAAAAATGAAGTTAAAACACTAACCTCTTATGAGACCGACTGCCTCCGCCTCCTCCCGCTCTTCCCATCCTGCCCCTGTCCTGCCCTCTTCCCCTTCCTCCCACTTCTAGTAGCCGGGCCGAATATGGTCATGCGACCGAACCCTTTAGAGATAGAACCAAGAAAGGTACGGGCATTGGCCGACCTCTTATCCATCCCTCTCTTCATGTTAGCTTGCTCTTTCTCCAAATCATTAAGTCTCATTCTCATTCTTGAAATCTCGAGCCTCAACTCGCGATTCTCTCTCCTCAATGAGGCATAGTTATCTCTAGGGGACATGGTAGCACTAGGCACCCCACTACTTATCCTTTGAGAGAATAAATTCTCGGAGAAGTTACCTGCGAGGGCATTCTTGATGCGAAGCTGCTCCAAGTAGAGGACCTGCATGAGAGTGAAGAGTGAGAAGCCATTTACTTTCTCTCACTGTATGTCACACCATGTACACTTCTTTTTTGTATGTGGTGTGCAGAAGTGTATGTGGTGTGCTAAAGAATTAAGAACAAGGACACATCCAAGGAATATAAAGAAGTTGTACAGAAAGAAACATTTCTCTTTGTTTTTTGTTGGGTGATGAGAATGCATTTATATGTGTGAGCAAGCGCAGTCGTACAATAAAGGACAGGAACTTCATTTTGAAGATAAAGGAATTGGAGTGTAAGAAACTCATTGTCTTTTTATGGGTAACTATCATGCTCATGTATCACACACACACACACACACACAGTACACATAAGTGCGTCTGAGACAGAGAAGAAGAGGGGTGGGTGGGGGGGCCACCTTGTTTTGCATTGAGGGAGCTCTTGGGTTCAGAACTCTCTCTGCAAACCAAGTTGACCTATCATACACACACATACACACACACAGAGCTGGGGGCGACCTGAAGAGCCATGTGGACAGGGAGGCGATCATTCTGGGCAGCATGGTTGGAGGCATCAGGGGTGAGCTTCTGGCAGTCTACCAGCTTACAGAGCCTCCGGCACTCAGCCTCAGTAAGCCCTGGATGAGCCTGAACCATTCACATGTGCAAAAGCTCAGCAAGGGAGGCAAGTCACAATACGAAAATTTTGCATTTTTTTTTAAACTGTTTTGAAAGGTTTCTAAGGCCAAATTTCAGAAATGCAGAGTGATTTTTTGCAGAAGCTAATACTAGTTAAATACCAAAAAACAAAATGAAATAATAAATAAGATGTTTTGGATCAGAATGTCAGCCCATAAATATATGATTATAAAAGGACGTGTACATGGTGGTCATGTGGGACCAAATTTTGCATTTGGCCCCGTGGGAAGAACACCTAGTTAGGGAAATTTTTATGACCTTAAATTTTTCAACAACTATTTGATTCACCTTGAGATCAACTTCCAAAGAAACAAAGATGAAAAAGACTTTGAGCCCTTAAGACTCTACATGTGTTCATCCATCAAATGGATGTTCAGAGTTACTTTTGGAAGGGGAACCAATTTTGAGCATTTTCTGAGCTCCAAGTATATATTTTTCTTCGGGCAGCAGGAGCAAATGTATGATTCGGTCCTGCCGGTCCACCTATATCTTTCCATTATAAAAAATGAAAACTAATAGATACCTTCAGGTATATATCCACGGCTCTGTATAGTCCATCATCAACAACATGAGCATAGTCAGGCAAAAGCTCAATAATGGCCATGAATTTTTGGAGTTTCAGATATGGATCTGGAGCAATTTCAGCAAGAAACCCATCTATGAGTTTCCCGACCTTCAAAACTGAACCATGGCTTGGTGATCCAAACCCTTCCGATTCATAACCAAACTGCGATTCTTCTGATTCTTCCTCTTCAATTCTTTGGAAAAAGTTAACCAATATTCGATGTACAGTATCAATGTCGAAGAGTGAGTCTCCAGCCTGCAATGATGGGATTAGCAGGTCATCAAGAGTCACCATCTCTAAATGAAACCCAATTCTCCTTTCGAGCTCGAGCCTGCAGGCAGTAGAAGAGTCTAACATGATCGCCATTCTGAGCATCCCAAAGAGAAAACTCATTGGAATTGTTGCACTTTTCTCAGTTGGGAGAAGACCCACTAGTGTTTCCAATATTAGTCTCTGGTCATTCTCCATAGCCAAACCAGTGCCTGATTTCAACCGTGCTGGATCCCAAACCTGTTGTTTGTCTCTCTTATTAATAAAGCATTACATGAAAGAAATCAGGGTATGTAAAAGTGCCACTGATCTGAAAATTCAATACAGTACTGTGACCTTGTTTTGAAATAGTAAAGAAATGCTACTGGATTTCGAATGCAATGTCAAGATGATTGAAAATTGTTCTATTTCAAGACGATTGAAAATATCTCCCTCCCTCCGTTCCCCCCACCCAAAAAAACCTGCCCATCCCATCCCCTTCCCCCAAAACCACTTAGAATGTGGAGAGGGGAACAAATGTGAAAATTTGAAATGGCAAGGTTCGTTATGTAGAGAAATATTATGGCCTGCGATAGTATTATGAGGATTTGAAATCTAACAGCATATCTTATTAATCCTTAGAAACCAGTGGCATTTTTTGTAAGCTAATTGATGGAGGATAGTCCATTGAAACATCACCATCCAATTACAAGGTGTATATGGCAATGAAGAGAAAATGGCTCAAACTAGAACAGGGCATGAACCCAATAGTGGTTCCCACACTTTCTCCATAACCATCCGTCGTATAACTGGATGGTGAACACAAAATGGAATATGAACTTCAAATAGATCTTTATATTATTGTTTACTTAACCATGATAACATGAAATGAACAATGGAAAAGAAAAGAGAAGGCACCTTTTGTTTTCCGGGCCCCTTCAGCCAGCTCTGTGCATAGTGCGTAAGAGAAGAAACAATACTATCTGGCCTCACCCCTGTTTTTCTCATGGCAACAATCACTCTCTGGTAAAGATCAATCCTTATAACTGAGAGGTCCTCAATCCACCACTCTTGGCAACCAAGGTTCAGTTTACCCGAATCACTGTTACAATCCAAGCGAGATAACCCAGATACCAACTGCTCCTTAGAAGCATTTACTGCAATGGCATCAATGCACCTACAGGGTATTTTCACCTCTTCAGTCTCAGGAAGCAGGACTTCACAAGAATGCAAGACCTCAACTGATTTCTCCAGGCTTTGCATTACTATCTCGGTCAAGTAGGTCTCAGTTCGAGGAATTAGGTTTTCTTCAGAATAGTCTTCGGTCATTTCAAGGTATTCAGCAGCACACCTAATATGAGCCACATTTGTTGGAGTGATCTCAAAATTCGTTCCATAGCAAAATTTGACAGCAAGCTCGAACGTGTGGGAACCTCCTGGAAAATTTGGAAGTTCCAGTTTGGATATCTCAGAGTCTTTGACCTCAGACAAAATTTTGCGGATTCGACCACTCTGGGAAACCAGAGGAAACTATAGGGCCCGGAGAGACCATGAATCAGATAAAATCAAAAAACCCAGATATACATTGGACATGATTTAGTTTAACTCCACCAAAGATTGCATCTCTCATCATAGAATCCAAAGTTTGGGTTTGTTCTTAGAGTAATCGGATAACGTAAAATAGAAGACAGTACATCCAGAAGTTGGCATTCATAACCAAGAACAAGAACAAACTCATTGAAATTTAGAGAGTCATTTTCTATATTTCTAGAAAAATAAGCATGCTTTCTGAGTTCAGGTAAAACTTATCTAAGTTTCAAATTTTGGCCCTATACCCAACAAGATTGGCAGGGAATATTTCCAGAAACTGAGGGCACAAGATTTTCCTTTAAATGATAAACATACTGCTAAGAAAGAGCATAGGAAGATATATAAATATATGTGTGTGTTTGTGTATACATGTGTGTGTGGGGAGAAACAGGGAGAAGGAAAGAGAGAGAGAGAGAGAGAGAGAGAGAGATCCTGTTACACATGCACTATTTGACAAAAGAATTCAGCTCTTCCACAAGCTACTTACCAAACATTATATGTCTAGATAAAAACAGGAAGTAGCCCTTAAGACCAATAGCCATTTTGAGATAACACAAATTAAAGCCCAAGATGCATGAAAAACTAGGGGCCCAATATGACCTCCCCACCTCTCTTCTTTCTTCTTTGATAGGCATCTCTCGTTTCCATGGTTCATACTCCTCTAAGAACCGAACTATTTTCCCACATGGAAAGATGGCATCCCATTTTTTCTTTCATATATGGTATACTGTAATCGGTTCCATCATATTACTTAAAAGTAAAGAAAAACAAAAACCATGTAGAGATTAGTTTCTTGGACATCATCCATGTGGGGAGTTTTAGAAGTAAGGGTACATAAATTTATGAGACGGAGACTCTAGGGGGATAGGCAATGAGGCTTCCAAAGAGGGACTTTACGATGGCTGTAGTGGAGAATAATTGACAAACCTGTTTCTCTTGGAGCACAGGAATTAGCCAGGAATAAGTTTCAAAGATTGATGAAGATGTTTTCTTGGCCTATCTGTGCAGCAGATTACATAGAGGCAGATGCCAAAGCTGTCCTAGCAACATCTTTCCTTTTTCAGCCCAGACAAGTGTGAAGTCACTCCATAATCCAAAATTCAAACACAGTTATTATGCATTTGTCTAATGCAAAAATTAAACACATATAACGCATCCAGTCAAATCAACCAATCAAAGCTTTCTCAAACGAAATGGGTTATCAGGGTTAACCCTCATGTCACTTTCAATGCATGTATACCATCAAACCTTTAAGTAAAGAGGAACGGTTGACTCTTGTGCTTAATTATTCCATCCCATCCACACGAAACACATCATAGAAAAGATTAAATCCTTGTATTCATCAAAAGAAATACCATTGACTATTTCCAAGTGAAAGTATTAGCTCCTCTGTATGCAAATCATTATGCCATAAGTTCAAATATCTAACCAATGATCATTTTTTGGAGGTGCAAGAGGAAGCCAACAGGGCAATATACTCCTCAAGTTTGGTTTTTCCCATTTACTTGAATGATCTTCCCACTGTTATATTTAATCACACGATTATATATGGAAAATCAATGTACAAGTCCGCAATAAAAGGATAAAATGAAAATAAATGGAATTTTTAACCATAAATTTAACTACTATACAGAAACGCGGCATTCAAAATGGAAGTGTTTAGACAACAAGTTCAGCTCACCTTATGCAATACAAAGGGTTGCCCATCAACATCAATTATTATGTCTCCCGCGACATCGGAAAATATCCTGAATCCGGACCAAAATATGGTGAGTCAAACACATTCATATCAATAATCAGATAGGTGCAAAAGAAAGAAGGTGTTCAGCATGAACATATATGAATGCATACATGGAATCGACGCCCTTAAAAAGGAAAACCATTCTTTTTCTGCATTCAATGAATGATATTCATACAAAAGCAATGAAAAAAAAATTCCAAGTGCTCACATATATGCAAACACATATACACAAAAGCATGGGCACATATGGTATGGCAAAGTATATTGCAAAGTGGAATATGGTTTCCTCGTAATCTATTAGGCCATTACCACCATAAGAGAATATGGAAGGTGATGGAGAGAAAGTGGACCCAACACACACAGACGCATGCCTGCAACCCCACACATGCATGCGCACATTGACACACAGTAAATGATAGGCATGTTAAGGTTTATGAGTAAATACATATTAAAGCTCATCCGAATTGCTCGTCGGTGTCGCCTGATAGTAAGCCTCATCAATCTATGTATATAACTTAACATATCTTTCAAAAGTCTCAAACACATTGATCTCTTTCCCTTCTCAATATTCTTTTGAAAAGGCCCACGAAACAAATTGATTCAAAAACAATAAAACTATCTTCAAATTTTGCCTCCTCTCCTTCCCATTCTTATTTGTCAACAAAACTCAGTTGATCTCTGTAAGACCTCAATCCTATCCAAAGTACCAGACCAAAGTATAATAATAACAAAATCGATCAAGTGCATCTCCACGAATTGTGCAGATGGCCTCTGTAATCTTCAATCCAAACACTCACTTCTTAGAAATCGAGTTTGAGCTCGATTCATAAGTTGATGATGATTGCAACACTACAACAATGCGACCCAAGTTCGATTTGTACCTTTTAACTACCCAAAAAAGGAACCATTATGGTTGTAAAAAATTATTAAAAATACTTTTTGTAAGTGAAATCCAATGGGCTCTAAAACATGCGTAATGATCCATTGTTCCATTACAGAGTTATGACAAATTTCACAAAATTCAATTTCTAAGATTGTGATAAATTCATGTTCTATTTTGTGAAACACTCTGAATTTCCTAGTTGTTCCATATAAGACACATATCATTTGTTCTCTTCTTTTAATTATTATTATACAAATTTTCATGCAAATCTCCTCTCTCTCTCTCCCTCTCCCTCTCCCTATCACAAACAAAAAACCAAAGCAAAAAGTATAGTCACAGTAAACAAAAAGCCAAAAAAAAAAAAAAAGATTCAAACAAAACCACTTCTTCTTCCGAACTAATAATGTGAGATTCCAACTATCTCAAACCGGTAAGAAACCCAGATACAGCATCGCATGAATAACACATCAACAGTCACATGAAAATCAATCAATGACCATAAAAATGGAATGGTGAGCTTATATAAAAACTTAAAAATTCAAATAAAAATGGAAAATAATGAAAAACGAAAATTTTGCAAAAAGAAGAATATGGGTTTCAATAGAATCAAATAATGACCAAATACATGGAGTAGTAAGCTTCTAAACACCTGAAAGTATAAATAAAAATAAAAAACATTTGAAAAAAAAATGAAGAATTTTGAAAAAAAAATAAGAAGATGGGTTTTCTCGCTTGCCTTTTGCTTGTTGAAATCGCAAAGGAAGGTGGCAAAGAACGTCTCAGAGACGCGAGAGCGCTTTCAGACACCATTTTTTCTCCTTTTTTTTTTTCTTTTTTTTTTTCCTCAGTTTTTTTCACTTCTTTGAAATAAGGAGGCAGTGGGAGTGGGAAAAGAACAGTGAGCTCCAAAAATATAATGGGTATTAAATTACTAAAATGCCCCTAAGTATTTTAGAACTTACAATATTGCTCTCCCCAAATATTGGAAGAGGTCCACATGAACACTCTGCATAAATTTTTAAATTACGAGATTGCCCTTTTCACCTTGGAAATGGATAGGGATGGCAACGATTGGGTCCGGGTCCACCGAGACCCGAAAATATGATATGGGACTCTGACCCGCATTCAAGGGATCAAGAGTCAGACGCAAAAATATATTATGAGATACGAATCCGACCCAAAAATTAAAGGGTGCGGTTTGTATAGAGCCTAGGCTCTAAACAATCAAATTAGAGCCTACCTTATAATGGTATCGAGAAATGTGGTTTTATTATTGAAAATCTTTGTGATAGCTTTAAAATATATTTTCATATTTATTTATAAAATTTAAAGCTTCAAAAATAGTGTAGAGAGACTTTCAAATCTTTAAAATTGACAGTCCAAAAATTGCATTACAAAATACACTATTTCCAAAACTTGAAATTCATTTTTTTATCATGTCCATGCATCATGATGTCGAGATGATCAATTTGAAGATATTTAAGCATCAAAACAACCTCTTCTAGTGAAATTTTTGAAGTAGGCTCAAAATTGATTGTTTAGAGCCTCGGCTCCATATAAACTTTTCCCAAAATTAAAATATCTATGTAGTTAACTATATTTGAATATATTTCATATATTGGGACCCGAAAAATATAAATGGACCCAAACCTAGACCCGAATAGTGTTCAGGTCCAATATTTGGATCCAGACCCGATCCAATTTTTTGATTTATGCACGGATCCATATTGGGTCTACACCTCAAGTCCCGAATTGGGGCCGGTTCCATTGCCACCCCTAGTCAAATGGAACATGGTGTTCTTATTTGAGCACTTTTGTTTTCTTGGCAACCCAAAAGCCGTAAAATGTGAAATTGCCTATAAATTATTTTATGCAATAATTCTAAGAAAATATTTCTCTAACTCTAAGCATTAGTCAAGTACACACCAAACAGTTTAAGATAATTACGATCATCTTGTACCACAAGCAAAAAATATTATTATATTTTTCATTTCTTTTATATATTTTAGGGATGTTACGATGTCTGCAAAGTCTTTCTTAGAAGGGTCCAGTTATTTTGTATAAGAGGATGCAAGTTTCAGACTATGTCCCTTGACAGATCGACTGTCTATATAAAATGAATAGTGGATATAAGGTTTGAAAATGGAGATTCCATACGATATCTCAAAAACTTCACGTGTCAAACGCACCATAAAGGATCAAACACTTTGCCTTCACATAACAGACATGTTTTTTTGTAAAACTAAGAAATGAATTTTATAGGAGGGAGGGTGGGTTAAAATCATGAATTGTATTGATCTACCTACTATTTCTCAAGTGGAAATATAGAGTGAGTTGTTGAAGGGAAGGCAAGCCACCGTTGCTCTCTTGCTCCCCATCACCTTCCTCTCCCTCTTTTCAATTTGTTGGTAGCTAATGACCAAATAAATAGAAGTTTGGTAGAGATAAACTCAATAGAAAAGACAAAAAACAGAACAAAATAATGGTGTTGATGTCCCAAGCTGCACATTTTTATAATACCTACACTTTATATGTGCCTAAAAAATAAGTGTTTTTTTTTTTGGGTGAGTCAATAGGGAGACGGTCGATCTGTAATTGAGCGTAGGATGTAGCGTTGCAAATCGTCAAGTGCTAACCAATTAAACCCCGGCTCTTTTCCTAAAAAATAAGTGTGCTAAGAGATTGAACATGAAGTTTTTAGCAGTCATATCTAAATGTTTAGAGACTCAAATCCAAATTTTGTTTTTTGAGAATACTCATGTAGTGATTTTAGATTCCATCCCGTTAATTTGGACGGTAAGTATGGTGGTTATAGAGAATATCCCAATATTTCTTACGGGAAAAATCCTGCTCACCAGTTATTTTGCTTGAGGGGGTAAGTAGATCTTGTGCTCTCATGGGTGCATGTTGTACATCAAAAGTATTTTATTTTATTTTATTTTTAATGGTAAGGGATATTTTATGGAAAATTGTTTCATGTTGTGGACCCAATATGCAGTCTTGAAGTATAAAGTATCCATCTTAAAGATGGATGCAAATAGGTGATCCATCTAAAAATAATTGAAGCTAACTGTCCAAATATTTTTTTAGTATAATTATTATTTATAATTTTCAAATTTATTTATTTATTCGTATTCATGATATCCATATTAGAGATTACATGTCCTTAAAAATTAAGTCTAAAAAACTATCTCATAAATATATTTTTAAGAGGTGACTAGTTTTTACGTAGACTCATATAAACCGTGTCCATATTTTATTGATGCAATAGTAGTAGATTGGTAGTTAGGCATAACAACCTTGTATCTATATCCATTGGGTCCCAAATCCAACATTACCAACCACAAGAGAAATGTGAGGTTTGTATAAGGTGTCGACCTTAAACTGTTGAAGTAAGGTATGCCTAAAAAATATGTCGAAAATACAGTTTTGGTGCCACAAAGCCTTGCAATGACACAAAAATCTATTGTTGCCCCCAATTATAAAATTTAGAGTTCCAAAAACCGTGACAATCAAGCAAATCTATAATAAACACATGAAAATGGACTACCCAAATAATTTGTTCGAATAACTCTTTTTAAGACTAGAAACTCCCTTTTATTCATGTATCTGAATCTCGAGGTCGAGATGATTGATTTGAGAATTTCCCACTATAAGAACAAACTTCTCTAGTGGGGTTTTTAAATGTACCTTACTCGCACAGTATAAGGTTGATAGCTTATATAAATTCTTCCCAAAAAAAAGAAGAGAATAATAAGAAGCAACCAAACACTATTTTAACTATCATTCATGAGGTAACAAGTTAAGAGTCCACAATACCTCTCCAAAATATCGTCTGCATGAAAATATCGGCCCTCAAAATCCCGATAAAATAGATTTAAGGGGTATGTTGTTATTTTGGTGAGTTTAACGGCTATTAATGGTCGACAGATTAAGGGTAATTAGGTAATTTTCATGTTGATGGGAAAGCTGAATGCTCTATGATGGTGATAGACGTGACTCGGAGCTCAAGAAAGAGCAATGATTAAAAAAGTAGCTTATTTTGCGCTTTTCTACCAATCAAAAAATCATTATTCTCTCGAAAATTACAAAAAGAAAGACTTGTTCTTCTTTCAAAGAAGTACACAAAATTAGATTTCTCCAAAAAGCACTTTGTTGCTTTTACTTTTGGTATTTATGGAGTTTGATCTAAAATATCAGTGAGTAATTAACTTGCATGTCCTTCAAAGCATCATCCTTTTTTTAATTTTTTCATTTTTTTTTAAGGTAAATGCCAAGAATAGAGTCAATAATTTTTTTTTTAAAAAAAAATAGTTTCATAGGGCTGCAGCTCTTTTAAAATAGGAGAAAAATTATATAAGGTTTAAACTTTAAAATGTATAATTAAGGATGCACCTCCAAAATCCATAAAAAAAAAAAAAAAAAAAAAGCTTGTTTTAACGTTGAAACCCTCTAATTGATCATCACAACATTGGGATCATATATATAAAAAAAAAAAAATTGACTTATAAAAATAATGCATCTTGTAACACATTATCTATAGTCCGTTCATTTTCAATATTTTCATATGTTTATAGATCTACTTGATTTTAACCATTTTTTGAGTTTAAAACTTTACAATTAGTTATGAAAATTGGTTTTGAGATAATCCTATAAATGTTTTACACCAAAAGTACATATAATGATAAAATATGGAGGTGCGCCTTAATTGGATTGTTTAAGGTTGCAACCTTATAGAAAACCACACCCATTAAAATAAGTAAAGTTTCATCTCATAGCTCATCCAAAATTACAATTGAGTGTTAACAAATATTTAAATTGATTATCTCAACTTGAACACTATAGTTGTGAAAAAATTAAGATTTCAAAATCTAAAAATAGTGTATATCGCAACAAGTCATCTAGATTGTCCATTTCGTTTCTAAAATTAAGTATTATATATATATATATATATATATATATATATATATATATATATATATATATATATATATATATATATATATATATATATATATATGGGTTTGTCTAGAATTAACAACTCCTCCAAATACAAATGTTCAAGTTAGAAGGGGTTGTGATAGTTGTATTTATCAAAACAATAATTATTTTTTTATAAAAAAATATTTAAATAGGTAATTTTACCATTAAGCAATGACAAATTTGAAATTTTCACAAAAATACAATGGCATTATGGAAGTTAGTGTATTAAAAACTTTATTTGTAGAGTGTCATTGTCCTTTAATTAAAATTTCAAAACTTTATCCCATATGAAGATGGCAAAAGTACCGATTGTCTTGTAATAATATTTACAAAATTGCCCCACAAAAACAACTTTTAAAAAAATATATATATACTACAAAATTAATAAATCCACCATTCACAACTCTCTTTATTTCGAACATTTGTAATTTGAAGGGTTGTGAAGTTTAGATTATCCCTATATATATATATATATATATATATATATATATATATATATATATATATATATATATATATATATATATATATATATTATTCACCCCAATTTTTTTGGTAAAATATCACTTGCAGGTAGTCTCTATTAAAACAAAAAAAATTTCAAAATAAAATCAACATAACAATAAAACCAATATCTTAACAACTTGATGTCATTGAAACAACTATGCACTATGCTTGAGAATAAAATATAAGATAATATTGCAATAAACAAAATGAATAATGCCGGAGATTACCTCAACCGGGTTTATTACACCACGCACCGAGTCACCACCATCTAATAGCGCGGGATCAACGGTCCGGCTTCATTATCGAACGAAAAAGTAAATTTTGGCCAAACTATATATTCACATTTAAATCTCTAAAAGCTCAAAACCTAACCCCCCAAATATTTTGGATTATCCCCACATTACCAAACCCTTATAATTTTTAGGATGAGAGATAATAGTTAGGACTCTAGGGTTGGGGCGTGCTCCTCTATGGGTTAGGAGAGAGACAAAGTTTGGAGGGAGAAGGCCAGAGGAGAGAGAGTAGGGCATGCCCCTATAGGAAAGAGGAGATAGAGAGTGGTGGGAGAGAGAAGGTCAGAGGAGAGAGAGTAGGGCATACCCCTATGGGACAAAGGAGATAGAGAGCCGTGGGAGAGAGAGAGAAAGGTGTAGAAAATAGGGGGTACTCCCCTATTTATAGTACAAAATTAGGTATAGGGTTTTTCGTAGTTTGCCTATTTTGTTAAGATTGAATATGAACAGTTGATCATGATGACTTATGGGGTAAGAGATCTGAGCCATCCATTTCATTGATGGGCCATCAACATTATGGAATGTGCATGAATCATTATTCCCATTTCCTTGACCATTTCCCCACCATTAGAAAATAATTAAATAAATTTAATTTAATTAAAATATGATGCATTTCATAAAATAGCATAGTATTTCTTATACTTTCACAAACTCTTCAAAATATATATCAAGTCAATATATACTTTTAATATTTTGTCAATATATGGTCAAAATATTCCCATATCATATTTGACTACATGGCACAATGTTATTTACCAAAACTTAAAATAACTTGATCTCAAATAAATGATCCTATTGGTGATGCATGGTGGGCCCATGTGAACAATGAGCCCTCGTGATATTTTTTTTATACATTTTAAAATTTAAAAAAAAATTATTGTAAAAGTTAAACATTGTAAAATCAATATATTTAATTTTATAAATAAAATATCAAAAGGTTAAAAAAATTCAAATAATAATTCTAAAATAATCATTAGCATAAAACAAACACAATTAAATTAATTTGATGAGAAATGGTTCCATATGGTTTCGGAATTGAATTAACAATCATGGGGCACTCCACCTTCAATTGTGGATTATGGACCACACTTGCTTTATCAGATCAACTCAGTGTTTCCCATGACTCACAGTCCAAGCAAGGGCCCATTAGTGGGTTACCAAAGTTTGCCCGATGAGCCAAGGGGTCGCAATCCCAGTATGTAGATTACAAGTCCTCCCTTAGAGACGAGTCAAGATCACCAATACATTATGCGACCACAGCTCTATGGCGGATATGGGTATATCTCGTAATACATATGCTTCATCCTAAAAAATGAATTTCTGACTTTTCGGAACGATCTATCGATATGCATGTCGTGTGATGGTACATGGATGAGGCTTTGGCCCTGTCTCTGTAGGTCACCATCATACACAAGGGTCACACAATCCCTCGGCTCACTGATCCGGACATGTCTTCCAACCTCATCAAGGGCTAACCCATAAACCCTCACCGGTTTGTTCTTTATGCTCAGGTAACATGGGTTTTTTCCAACCGACCGGCTTAGATCGTCAAACACAGATCGATATTAGCAAATATCGTTTACTTAGTATGGTTCACGAGGGACCACACTCTCACTGAGATCATATTCTAGTATATCAAATGTTTTTATTACACAATTATAAGGCCTTTAAAGGCCACATAAACCTAACACATTTAACATGCAATTCTCTGTGGAATTACATGGCATGATTTTTTTCTTTGCCGATCCCAGTTGCATATTCAGGTTTCTTTTGTATTAGTTTGGTTGCCAGGTTCGATGAGGTCGTATCTCAAAATTTTGGATCCTAAAAATAATTATAGCATAGCCTTTGCTCAAAGGAACAAATAGGGGTGGCAATGGATCGGGACCCGACGAATAGACCTGATCAACGTCTGGGTCGGGGTCCAAAACTTAGATTCGATGGGTTTTGTCCAGGTCCAAATCTTAGACCTGAACACTATTCGGGGTCCAAATCTGATAATATTTTTGAGATCCTAGTATACGAAACATATTTAAATATCGATAAATAAATAAATATTTTAATTTTTGGGTTAGGTCCGATCGGGTCTAGTCGGGTTTAGTCGGGGTCCATATCATTTTTTGGGTTCGGGTCTGGCCCGACCAGTTGCCACCCATGAGAGCAAATGCATATATGGAGAGTATGTGATTAAGTTTTCCTTTTTTTCATATGATATAATTCCACGAACTTTTATTGGAATTACATGATCTTCTCATATGCCCTTGCATGTGGGGGTAGGGGGGAACCCCAACAGTGGAATGTTGAGTATCTCCACATGCCTTGCAATGAAAACGTCTTAAGTATTGTTGTCAAAGTGGCTTCGTTTCGGTCGAAGAGGCCGACACTTCAACCGAAGAGACCGACACTTCATCCGAAGAGAAACCAAACTTGGTGGAGGCTTCATTAGATTCAAGTCTGCTTCAGGCTTACTCGGCCGAAGCTTCCACATAAAAGTTTGTTTTTTGTTTTTATTATTATTTTTTGTTGTAAAAATTATCCATTGTTTTGTATATTATA
Source organism: Amborella trichopoda (assembly GCF_054954075.1). Classification (NCBI taxonomy): domain Eukaryota; kingdom Viridiplantae; phylum Streptophyta; class Magnoliopsida; order Amborellales; family Amborellaceae; genus Amborella; species Amborella trichopoda. Next base: position 44,573,017 of record NC_142343.1, on the reverse strand, counting down.
TATATAAATATCTAGTTTTTTTATATTAATTTTTTTTAAAAAAGTATGAAAGCTTCTCTTAAATATGTCGAATAACCAAATTGATTTATTTTTTCCACCAAACCGAAAAAGCCTATGACATAAATCTAACAACAATGCCCAAAACTTCCTAAATCCAATTTAGCTTAGTACTTCAAAGGAGTGCTCCCATGAATTAGAATTTTCAGTTTTCAAAGCTGGAAGTTCCTATTATCAAACATGCAAAAAACGTGCTCCAAAGTAAGGCTTTTTTTTTATTTTGTGAGAATGAGTCACGTGTATCCCAGCTAAAGTCTAGGCTTCCATCATCACCAAACGCATTAAAAAGCCATTAACGATTTCAAAAAATAAGTAAGGGCTCGTCATCCCCACTGAATTACAAAAAAAAAAAAAAAAAGTTTTTTACTGCCATGGAGTGAATTGATTTTATGCTCCAGAAGGTGCATGCTATAACCACACCGATCAAGAGGAAAGAAAGAAAAAAATTTTTGGTGGGTATTAACCCTATTCTATTGAAGTAATATGTATTTCAAAAATCCTCTTGAAGAGCGTGTTCAGGTGTTGGAAAACCCCTCAATTTGAACATCTCGACCTCAAAATATATAAACACAGCAAGTGTTACATTTTGTAACAAAATATATGAATTGTTTACTTTCAATATTTGTAGTTCTACTCGATCTGTATGATTTTTGAAACTTAAAATTTCGTAACTAGCTGTAAAAGTAAATATTCAAACCATTATAACATTTCCGACATGGGAAATATATCTCGAGACAAAATTTAGAGGTGTGCCTTACTTGTATAGTATAAGGAGGGCGTCTCATATAAATATCATTATAATTAAAAAAATAAAAAAATCAATTGTCTACTTTCAATATTTGTATGTATTTGTAGTTCAACTCGATCTGAATGATTCTCGAGATTTTAAATTTCTTAAGTAGTGATACAAGTAGATTTTCAAACCATTATAACATTTCCGACCTGAGAAATACATCTTCATACAAAATTTTGAGGTATGCCTTACTTGTACAGTACAAGGAGGACGGCTCCTATAAATATCGCTACAATTAAAATAAAATAATACATTAAGTGAAGGAAAATAAATTGGCCAGGCCATCCCGGCCTTGACCATTACAGTTGTGAAAGTAAATTAGGATTTTGAGCATTAAAAATAATATACATTGTAACACATTATCTAGACTCTCTATGGAGCCCTAAAAATGAGTATTTAAAAACTCGCAAGATCTGTATTATTTTTTTAGTTTCAAATTTCATAGTAAGTGTTGGAAGATAGCCATCATGGATATTTCCTATGCCCAAAATGCTTTTTTGACGAGAATTCAAGGTGAGGCTTTACTTTATTTTCATAAAGCCTTGGTTCGGATGAGTAGGGGTGGCAACGGGTGAGGTCCCTGGACCCTGAACTGAACTCAAAAAAATGATATGCGACCTAGACCTGACCAGACTTGAATTCAAAAAATGATATGGGACCTAGACCTGAATTCATGGGACCCAGACGAGGATCCAAAAATGTAGCGTGGGACACAAACCTGACCTAAAAATTAAAATATTTATATATTTAAATATATTTTATATTTCATGACCCAAAAAATATTACTGTACCCAGACCCAAATACTATTTTGGTTCCAATTTTTTGACCCATAACCGGACATGGAGCGGATCTTCCACTCAGGTCCGGGTTGCGGCCGGTCCATTTCCTGCCCTACTATGACAATCGGGATGAGGATTCGAGGTGACGCTTTCTTTTCTTAAAGCTTCGGCCATATTGAAACTGGATCCTAAAGCCAAATATCAGAGAAGCTTGCAAGCTTGAGCTTTTGCTCTTCTTTGTTTTGTACCCACAACAGAAAGGGAAGTGAAATTAAAATCCGTGTTATTAAACAATAGAACCCATGGCCTTACTTGCTTCTCTGTGAGCTCTCTCTCCAATTAGATGACATTTCTTTATATTATGCTCTCTCTAATATTTGTTTCTAGTTCTGCATTGCAAGTAAAATTAGTGTGTTACAGAATTTGCATGGATACGTGGTCGAATTTTGATTTAATCCAAGCTTTATGGTAAGTGGGTTGTGGAAATTTACAGAGAGTGGTTACTGGGTGCCTCATTTAAACTTGGAGGAATTTTGACAGCTTTCTCGTTCTCACTCTCTGTTTATGTTTTGTTTCATTCTATCTCTGCTTTTTCGGTATGGGGTTTGCATTTTTCTATGGATAGTTCAATTAGCTGATTTATAGCTTTACTCTGAAACCCCATGGGTGGAATGATCGATAAAAAGGGAGCTCCATGGATGAAGAAATGTTATATGAATGCAGTACTTATGGGAAGTTTTTACAGAGTAGAAATTTGGAGTGTTCTTGATATTTTCTCACTTGGGGTGTCTGCAATTTTCATTTTCTAGACTCGAATTTAGTGACTATAAATTTTGATTTTCTGCGAAGAGCACGACTTATAGTTCTTTCCTTATCATGTTTTTTACTTAATTTTGGATTACAATTTTCACCAAATGGAATTTTTTGACACTATTATTAGATTAATTAGAACAAGTCAGTGTTTTTTGTTTCTTAGTATATCTTCTATTCCCTTGCATATTTTGCCATGTTCTTCAACTTTGTTTTCCTTAACCTGTATATTTCATTTTACGTTTTGTTTGTCTTTGATTAAAAAGATGTTTTTCTTTTGATGAATTTATTGCCCCTTCAATGATAGATGGTTAGGCAATTTGAGGTGTTATGTAGAAGTTTCGCCTGATTTATGGTGTTGGTGATTAAGTTTTTGCAAAATTATCAACCGAATAAAATTAAGGACTTTTGAAAGTAGGTATTGATTGAGCATAGAGAGTATGGCCCTTGTTAGAGCAAAAAAGCTCTGATGATGATGAGGAACTTGTTAATGTGCTGAGAAAACTTCTGTCAATCTAGCTGATGTTGGCCTGTTGTTTCATTTGTTCTCTCTTGTTTTCTTGTTTTCATTTGTTCTTTTCCTCTTTCATATGCAAATTATCCTCTTCGGCATTGGCTTCTCTTTGACAAAACTGCATTCCTATTATAATGAGTACATGTGCTAGTTTCTTTATTGTATATCATGTACTGGGTTCACTTTCATGGGATTAAACGAGGCTTGTTCTTATGTTTTGTGAATAACAGAAATGTCTGCTTTCTTTTTCTTCTTTTTTTTTCTTGTTCAGTTTTTATTTTTTCTCTGAACTTTCATGAATGATGCCAGATATTCGAGAGGATGAGTGAATATGCATTTTCAGTTCAAAAAATAGGTCAATTTCCATTCATGTCATTAGAATGACTCTGAGAACAAATAGAGAATCACATATTGAAGAGTACCTACATGTAATACACATGTGGAATGGTTCTTGGTAGCATCTATGGGCCTCTGGTAGATTGTAATTTATTTACCTTGAATGGTTTGAATCCAAATATTGTTTGAGAAGTTAGTTCTTTTTGCATTCATATTGCTACGGTTTCTTTAAAGATTGCTGTGATTTCATATTAAATGCCTGATAACTTCCATTGATAGCTTAGAATAGAAAAAAAAGACTAACATTGATAAGAGAGAGAGCGAGTCATTGAAAAGTGGCATGGCTCCAATTGTGGGTCACGATCGTCATCTCTGTGCATGACTTCAATAGATGGTGATGAATCATATGGAATATGGTTTTTCTCTTATCATTCGATTATGGTATACTTTCCCCCAAATTCTATTTGCAATTCATCTAACATTTCTTTCACTGTAGGTGCCACATTCATGTCTGTGCTTGTCAGTCCCACACAAATCAAGTATTGCTTCCTTCTTATCCCCCCTTACTCGCATCAGGTTTGTAGCCTAACTTGCTGTTTGATATTCTATGCTTTTGTTATTCAATGAGGAACCATATGAACTTACTCATTATGAACCATATGCCCAGAAAAAAAAATTATCTGGAAACATCCTCGGAGAATTTTTTTCATAGAAGTGAATAAATTACTTGGATAATTTTGAAGAAGGCTGTAAATCCAAATACTGAACCAGACTAGAGAGAGAAGGTTCAACCTCATAGAGCTTGATCTCTTCCTCCAAAAAGATTATCCTTCATTCTACAACTATATTGGCCTTATTTTCTCACTATAGAGTGGCAACTTAAAAGGGTTTCCCAATGATCAACAAAGGTGGACACAATCCCACGTACCAACTCAGAAAGACCTTACATATCCCATACTAATTTTTGCTTGCATGGATGAGGAACATAAGTAGATGCATTTTGCTTGCAAGGATGAGGAACATAAGTAGATGCAATATTTCTCATAGTTTTCCTGCTTTCACATGCTGTAATGATATTGTTTAGGTAGTTTTTATGTCACCGTAAGTCCAAAAGAACTCCTAGGAGGATTTAACCATGGTTAAATATGCTTAACTGTGGCAAATGCCCTTGGAAGGCATGCGTCATATGAAAAAGGCCATATACTTTCTCATATAGCCTCCAACAGGTCACTGTGACCAAGGATAATGTCCAAGGAGAAACCCCAAAGAAGTTATGGGTCTATTGGACTCAATTTCAGCCCAACATCCCATAACCATGGCTGATGTTTGTGTGGGCCTGTAGTGCTTGATTTCGGAGCAATGACCTATGAGATCAGCTTGAGTATGATAAATATAACTGAAACAAGCTGTGGGCAGAAGAAATCAATATATTTGATTGATTTTTGGGCTGATACAATCATGAAAGGTTGTAACTGCAGCAAATATGTGGGGCCTGTTTTCATCAGAAAAATTTATGAATTTAGAGCACATACACTCTGAAAATGATACATGTGCGACGAATAAGGTCGACTTATGTGTTGAGGTTCAAATCTCAGTGAGATGTTGCCGATTTTGGACCCTATACTAAGGTATTGGCTAAACATGAGGGAACCTTGAGCATATACATGTCAAGATGGTGGGTCATTTATGAATAAATCAGGCCTAAATACCCTTTGATATCGGTACCTATGATTGGTAACACAGTTATATGGAAGTTGCCCCTTTCATATATGAGTGATATGCTCTTTAAGGGGATTTACCTTGGTTAACTGATAAGCATATTGCCATAACTACTGTGAAAGATCATTAAGGGTTAAGTCATTCAATGCTTATGTATGATTTGGATGATTTTAAATATGTGCATATCTGATATTTTAACATGTAGATACACTTATCAACCCTATAACTGAAGATTTGAGTGGCTGGTACCGAAGCAAAAAAACCCACTACCCCACAATCATCACATCCGGTATTTCCCCTTTAAAATCAGGGCCTCTCAATCAAAAGGGGGGAAATCCGATTTTAAGTAATCCTAACAGAGAGAATACTGAGAGGGAGAGAGAGCACGCTGATCCTTGAGAGAGAAGAGAAAGCATGCCCAAAACCTTTAGAGATGCCCAAAGACCTATACTGACAACTCAAATGGAGACAGCAGGGGAAGAGAAGACCTTAGGATAATAATGTATATGGCACGGACACACCATCTTTTCTTTCTTTTCTTTTCATTGTACTCTGAAATACTATGTATTCGATTAATCGAAGGTGTTTCAATCCAACAATTGGATTGGATGTGACTAAACAGGGCATATGGGGGTGCCCAGGAACGTTTCCTAACCAGAAATATAAAAAGAAAGGCCCTTATCAGGGTTTGATTTTGCTTTGTCCGGATTGTTGCTACTTCAATATGATTTTTTTCAGTCATGATTAGCACATTTGTGTCAACCATATCTCAATTGATTGGCATAGGGGCAAATAAATATGAGCCCTGCCTGTCCTTTTTAAGTTATTCACACACAATGGTTTTGGATCTCGCCCTCTGGCATTGCCCCTGTAGACAGAGGTAGCCTACTCCTTTAGTAACTCTAGGGATCCTTGTATGCAGGACCTAGTTTGAAGATGCAATATTTACTAGGTCTTTTTTAAATTTTTTTTTTTTGAAACATACAATATTTGCTACGTCTTATTAGTTAGAAACTATTTGTTTCGTATTGTACCTGCAATGTACATTCCTATACACATGAAATATCATATGAAGTCACCCCGGGTCTATATCCATTTATTAGTTGGGGAATTTCTCAGTTCTATGTGAATTTTGTCACAACTCCCAATCCCAATACCATAGTGTTTCCTACTGTACCTGCAATATACATTCCTATACATGACATATCCTATAAAGTCATCCCAGGTATCTATCCATTTATTAGTTGGGAAATTTCTCAGTTCTTCTATGTGAATTTTTGTCACCACTCCCAATCCCAAAGACCATGGACCCTTCGTCAAGGGTGGAGCTCTTGCCCTACTTGTGGGATGCTCAGGCAGGATATGGATGGCTTTTGCTTTGCAGAAGGTAGAAATTTGGAGTTATTTCCATCATGCATTTTATAAATTAACTGACTGGATTACAAATAAGTGCATCTGTCAAATGAATTGGACAACTGCTCGTCGAGTATCGAATAGGATCTTTATCATTACTTCCCCTTGTCGTGCTTTGTAAGATTTGGTATGTGTTATAACACTACTGGATGGCAATACAAGCATAAATGGGATATCCACAGGAGCTCTCTGGTTCTCTTTTGTAATGACTTTGATGATTATTTTGTGGTAGAGAAATAGTAGTAATTGGACTCAAATTACAGCCATCAACCCAGTAGTCAAGATTTCACTGTATCTCAGCGTACTAAGAACCAACCCAATATTGTCTTCCATCCAACTCTGTCAATAATATGTCGAGTTTAGTTAAGAAAATGTTAGATCCATCATGGAAAATTATTAAGTCCACTGAAAAGTTGAACTTTGAGGGTTTCTATCATGTTTAAATGGAACTATTAAAAAACGATTAACTTAAGCATCATATATTTATTTGCCCAGTCTTATGAACTCTGAATGGATGGTCAGTATCTTTTTAGCTGGATATTGTCTATAAGAAGGGACCCATCAATAGATGCGTTGATATAGACAATGTCTAGCTAGAAAATGCGATATATCCTGTCTATTATGCCTTATTTGGATCAGGTTGTTCAATATAGTAAGACAAGACGCATTATGTTGCCTGCAAGAGTTTGCTTGATGTGAACTGCATATGCTTTGGCACTTATAGGTGCCATAATTGAAAACTGAAAAGGATTTCAAGCTATCTATTATTGATTTTGGAGACCATGTAATTCTAGGAGTGGAATAAATAGTATTAGGCTCAAAATGCAGTGGTTGGAGCATTTGGTTGTGAGTTTGACTTCCATTGTTCAGATCCCAGCATACCCATTAGAAAAGAATCATTGTTCAGTGTCAAGAATGATCAATGTGTAGAAAGATCAAGTATTGGAGTTTTCCATTTGGAAAGACCCCAAGAGGCTGCAGTATTATGTCTTAAATGCTGCATAAAAGAAGTATTTTGGAATTTCTTGTTTCTTATCTTCAAGAATTTTCTTATCTTGAATGCTAGTCATATTCCACATACTTCTTAAGTATGAATGCAAGTTAGCAAAAAAATATCTTTCCATCTATATTTGTAGTTTCATCATAAACAGATATCTTAGCTTTGATTTTGTCATGATAGTGTACTTCAAATTTATACTATTGATGAATCAGGCTGACCATGAATAATTTTTTAATTGAGATATGTCTATTTTGTATATTTGGATCGAGTAATTGGTTTCTTAAATTTCTCTCTCCTTTTTCTTGTTCAGATTCATTTGGGCATTCTATTCACTTAGAGCATATATTATGATTTGCATGCTTCCTATGTCCTAACATCTCTAAAATTAACTTCCCTTTCAAGGGGGTTCATCCCATTGGACTAAAGTGAAGTTGATAATCTCTCTTTTTTCCAGCTTCCTTAAATTCATTTTGTTACTAAGTTTTGGACAATGGATGCTGTGTCAAACAATAATAGCATATTTAATTTTTAGATGTCGTCTTACTTTATTCAGAGTTAGGTTTCTACTGCAAATTATTAATAGAAAAATGAACAATCCCTTACAATCAAGTTGCAAAATAATTGACAGGGAGGAATAAGCGAAAAGTTTGCCCACTGAAGGCTGGCCTTTGGGATTCATTCAGATCAGGGTATGTTGGACATGTAGCTATTTCGGAGTTGAATATATATATGGTCAGTAGTTGGGTTATCACTCAATATCTTTTCATGATTCAGGTTGATAGTCATTCCTCAAAACATTCCATTTATTCTAAATGTATACTTGTAGGTGTAGTATAGCACATGTTATCGACATGATGATACAACCAAATTGCATGAATTTGGGATCTGTATGTGATAAACTATTGTGTACAGTTTGATATAGATACGTAAATGCAAACAGACATCCATGCATGAATGCATGCATACTATGTAACTAGTCATGCATGCATATGTACATGTATGCACATACAAACTCTTATAAAGCCCCCACACCCACCACCACCCCCACCAAAAAAGGGGGGGGAGGGGGATCTACGGAAGTTAAATTACCTGTAAACTATCGTTTGTTTATTTATAAATAAAGTCATTTATTTTTTTTATCCATTTGTGTGACTGTTTATTTGTTGAACTGCTTTCATGTTATGATGTATTCACTGCAGCTTCCTGAAGAGCAACTCATCTCCAGTGATGGAATCACCCTCAACATCTGCAGAAGAGGAAGAAGAGCCTATGCCTGATGAGATTGTACTTGTGGAAAAGAAGCTGCCAGATGGAATGATTGAACAGATAGTATTTTCTTCAGGTGGAGATGTTGATATTTATGATCTTCAAGCTTTATGCGATCAGGTGAAAGTTTTTATTTTCCAATCTATTATGATATCCTCCGTTTCTTTCTAGGACCAGAATATTTATTGGATCGATTGTGGATAAATCCTCATTCTGCGTTAAGTTGACTCGATGCATTGTGGAGGGAGGGAGGGAGGCTTATTTCCCTAATATTTAGTTTTTATGGATTTTCATTTTTAATAAAGATCTAAAAGTCCCTGAGTTAACTTGGTTTTGGCTTGGATAGAGAAGTCCGAGTTCAAGATTTAGAGCTAGGTTGTATACAGTGAGCCTCTCATTGAGCTGGAGAGTTAATTAGGGGTCCCAAATGGTCTGTAGTTTCTCTTGAAATGAGACCAACGTATGTATGTATACCAAACCTTCTACATTTGCTACATGTTTAGTGTGATGAATCTGTTCATGCATAACCATTTGGATTGATCTTTTAGTTGTATCATGTATTCATATTTTCTCCAATTTTCTCATTCACCTATCTTTCCTATGCATGTTCACAGTTGGCTTGTTAATGCTGTTTCTAGGGCCCATGAACTATGCTTCATCTGTTTTATGTTCAATCTTGATTAACCTATTCTTGATTAGGTATCAACTTACACAAACGCATCTATTCCATCTTGGTCATTGAAAGTCTTGTATTTTGTAGGTAGGCTGGCCAAGAAGGCCCCTAACAAAAGTAGCTGCAGCACTGAAAAATAGCTTCATGGTGGCAGCTCTTCACCTAATTAGGAAATCTCCTGATACAGGTATTATGCCCTCTTGCACAAAAAAGGGTATATGTTGGAAATTTGTAACCACGAAAATTGACCTGAAAAGAGAGGTGCGAAACACTTGCCTCCCAAACTAATGTTTATGAAGCGCTATGTTTATCCAATGCATTCTAGCCTGTCCGTTCTAATGATTTTTCAAGATTTTATCCTCCATGTCACTTCTTATGTGCGCAGGGTGAAATTGCTCATATTTGCCCATTATTTTTTGGTTTTTAAGCATTTCGAACCATCCTTTGGTAATTTTTTTGGTTACTTATTGCTGACATGCATATCGTGGGTTTCATGTTGACGTGTCACTACAGTGTAGATAGAATTATATATATGCTGCTCTATTTCACCAGCTAAAATTTCTACCTTTAATATGAGGTTGACCACTGGGCCCTCATAGCTATCAGTTTCTGATTGGAAACAAAAGGACTTGCTCAATTAAAAGGGCATTCTGCCAGCCAAGACTTATAGCCTAGTGTCTCTTCTCTTCTCTCTCTCTCTCTCTCTCTCTCTCTCTCTTTTTCTGTTTAAGAAATATAGCCTTGGTTTAAGAAGGGTAAAGACCTTAAACTTTCCCTTAACCCGTCCCAAGCCTAGTAAAGGAGGTGGGTTGTTTTAGGTGAGTAGCGAACACAAGACTTTGCCAAAACTTTCTATGTTTAAGTAACATAGCCCTGTCTAATTGATGATATAGGATATTTTAGATGAAGCCTACTATGTGGTTATTTTGTATAGGATATTGTATAGATGCCGCCCATTTTGCCATCATAAATTTGAATTGGAAGTGTATAATAGATATCGAAGACTCCTACTTATTTGTATTGAACATATATGCAAAGCTGTGTTAATTTCTCGCTTGCCTAATATTTCATGTTACCATATATTTAAATAAGATTTGCAGCTAAGATCTATGTAATGATGTACCGACTTAGTGTACTTGGAGAAGTTATTTGACAGAAGGGTATGATCAGAAGGTGCTTATTGGCTTGGCTCGTGCTACATCGGATCATGCTTTCAATGCCACAATATGGGATGTTTTGGTTGATCCTAATTATCAGGTGAACTAAAATTCATCACCTCAATTACTGTGCCATCTACAAAATTCTTGGTACTAAAAGTGTGAGATTGGCGAATCTTAATACATACAACTTGTTGTTTTCCCTTCTTTCTGGATAACTGGGATGACATACCTTATTCCTATCAGTAATCCATTCTGTTTGGTATTGGGTATTGAATGAAATATCTCTTTCATCATTTGAGAAAGAATTGGACCCTTCATGACTAATTGTCAAGTGGAGTCGGTTTTTGTAAAGAAGTGCGAAGAACTCGATTGTACATCGTACATCATACAGGCATTTAATTTATGGAATACATTTCATTCATGTGGTGAAGGGGGTCAAATGGATCCATGTTGATACTTCCAGATAGGCACCTTTCGATATATAAATCATTCGTTGTGATTCAGGGTCAAGGTCTTGGAAAGGCTCTTGTAGAGCAATTGATACGAGCGTTGCTGCAAAGAGACATTGGCAACATAACCCTATTTGCTGATAATCAAGGTGTATTTCCTACTCTAATATCTCTCTCTCTCTCCCCACACACACACACACACACGGCAATTCAGTTGATTTTCTCATTGTTGTTGATGCCTTTGCTTGTTGGCTTTTATGAGAATGAGAAGGCCCTGCGGTTCATTACCATCATCTAACAATCTGTTTGTGCAGTTGTGGATTTCTATAAGAATTTAGGTTTTGAAGCTGACCCAGATGGCATCAAAGGCATGTTTTGGTATCCAAGGTATTATGGCTCCTCTAATGGAAACTTTTCTATTTATTTTTTATTTTGTGCTTGGATTTATCATGTAATAATATCAAAAGAAAGGAGAGAAAAATGACAAATTTTTGGACCTTTTTGCATGTCTACAGATAGTGGAAAGAAGTGGCAATCTTTCAGCCATAAATATCAGAAATTAGTCCAAGATTTGGAAACCATCAAAATATTTTTCTGTGTTCTTTTTCAATTGTATCATATTTTGCATAAATTAGAGCTTCCAATTATAATTAGTAGCTATACCACTCAGCCTATACATGGTACAAGCTACATATCCATACTTCTGTATATTCTTAGCTTGGCAGTCTCTCTCTCTCTCTTTCTTTCTCTCTCTCTCTCTCCACCCTTTTTAATGATTATGCCTTGTAACTATACCACACGTAGCATGTACATGGTACATGTTGCTTATCCATAGCTGTCTGTATATTGTTAGCTGGGCAATCTCTCTCTCTCGCTCTCTCCCCCCTTTGTTCAGATCTTTATCTGATATGTTTCTCTCTAAAAAATGCTTTCTTGGTAACCTTTAACATGGACAAATCTCTTTCTCTATCTCAATTGAGATTCTCTCGCTATAAAGAAAGGGTGAGGTTTGTATGAGGTGCCCCTTTTTACTATTTATTTATCAGTGAGAGGGATACCATTTTTATTTTTGTTCCAAGTGTCCTATTTTTTTTTTTCCTTAATAAATTCCTCCCTCCACTCACAAGATTTTCTCTCTCTTTCCCTTACATTTTTTCTTAAATGTATTCCCCCTGTTTTGTGTCACGTATCACATCTTTCTTCTTTTCTAATAAATCATCTACCCCCGAACGTTTTCTTTTTTAATAAATCTCTTCCTCCCTCTTTAATGTTTTTATCTCTCTCCTTCTTTCCTAAAATTTCTCTCCCACTTATTTTACTAAAATCTCATATTTCTCTCTTATTTGTATCATATAGAGTTTACTCTCTACTGTTTTTATCTTTCTTTCTCCCTTTTCCAATAAAATCTCTCTCATTTATTTCCCTAAAATCTCTCCCTCCTAAAGGTCACTCTCAATGGTTTCTCTCTCTTTATTTTTTCTATCGTGTAGTAAATCTAAAAAACGTATAATAAAGAAACTCATTATTTCTTTCGCACTCTATGTGATAACTCCCATCTTAAATCTCTCCAATAATATTTCTTCTATTGCACTCATCTCTCTCTCAATTTCTTCCTCCCAAAAGCCTATCACGACCCATCTTATCCTATGAGAAAACAATGTATTTTTCTTTTTGAAGTTCATTTCTTTACTAATCTCACAAGGATTTTTTTAGCTTGAAAATATTTCCTAAGAGAAAGGTAAAAAGTATGATGTTTGTCTCTATCTCTATGTAGTATATTTTCAAATTGTATTATGATTTTTTTACATATGGAAAATAAGTGGTTTGATCTCTCTCTCTCACACATCATAAAACTCAATTTGATCGAAAAAACTAAGGATTTAGATTCTTGAATAGTTTTAATGTTTTTTATTATAAACTTGAACATTGTAATAAGATGGTAGTATATCTTAAAATTGTAATATGAATTTCTTACATATAGAAAATAATTGGTTTGACCTCTCTCAGAATGTGAAACTTAATTAAATTGAAGAAACTAATGATTTAGATTCTTGAATGGTTCTAATTGTTTATTATAAACTTGAACATAGTGATAAAATAGTAAAATTGTTTATTATAAACTTAAACATAGTAATAAAATGGTAGTATATTTTTCAATTTGTAATATGAATTTTTTACATTTAAAAAATAAGTGGTTTGATCTATCTCTCTCTCACAGGTCGTGAAACTCAATTAGATTGAAGAAACTAATGATTTAGATTTTTAATAATTTTAATTTTTTATTACAAATTTGAACATAATAATAAAATAATATTTATTATTATTATTATTGTTTTATTTTGATCGCCAATAAGTTATTTATTTATGCTATTGTCTCTTCTAGCTTTCTTTTGCTATTTTTTAGTTGTATTATGCCCGTAATATGAAATAATATTTTAATTTTATGTTATAAATTATTTTTATCGTATAACGTAAAGCCCATGAATATTAAATGCCAATGAAAAAATAATAATTTTTTTCCTTATTGTTTCTTATGTCATATTATAACAATTTTGTTTCTATATCAATTTCACCCTTTATGATTTTAACCACGTTTTATTATATTTTAAATTTTTTATGAATATTTTAACATTACATTAGTTTTTTTTATGACAGTAATAACTTTCTCTAGCTATTTTCTATGTGTATTATTGCCTCTTTTGAACTCTTTATTATGAAACAAAATTAAATGAAAAAATTGTGAGAGAAACAAAGTCGATTTATCATTTATCATAATAATCCAAATGAAAAATAATCATTTTTCTTTAGTATTCAAGATCAATGGGCTTTACTTTAGAAGATAAAAGTAAAATGCTATTAATAATAATTTAATAATAATAATATTATTTTATTTTAATAAAAATACAATAATAATAATAATAAACTATATTATTATTATTATTACATTTTTAAAATAATATAATAATAAATATATTATTAATATTGATAATAGAAATAAAATAAAATAATAATTTTATTTCTATCTCAATTTTGGTCTTTGTATATTTTAGCTATAATTTTTATATTTTAAAAGTTTTATGACTATTTTAATATTCAACATATACAAAATTTGATTCTTTATTTTTTTAGATACTTGAATATATTTTATTTTTTAATTATGAATTTTGAATTATTAAAAATCATTCATGACTGATATGTTGTGATCCTGTCTCCTCTAACTTTTTCTTGCTGTTTTTCATTTGCAGTATGTCCCTCTTGATTCTTCTATTTAAAATAATATTAAAAATCTTTTGGTCGCATTTAGTCTTTTTTTTATGAAAAATAGTATATTTAAATTATTTATTCGGTTCATGCTTTTTAGATAAACTTTACAGTTCTTTGGCTAGGGCAATAGAAAAAATACCACCTATTGAAATGCACATCCCCCATTAATAAGCATCCATTTTTTTATTAAACATAATTTATTTCTCTCACATTCAAATCATTCATTCCCATGCACAATAAAAATCCCTCAACCCAATAAAAAACTTATATATTTTTATTTATAATAATTTATCCCTCTCACTCAAGTTACTATTTCCCATGTCTATTTTTAACGGGTAACATCTGGGTTAATAAAATAAATATAAGTTAATCTCACCTCTCATCCTTAAATGTCTCTCCCCTATCTTATTATTGAAATTAGGTATTGATGAATATATATAAATTCTCATCGTTCTTTTAATTATAATAAGGTTAATGCTTTTTGAGTATGCCTTAATGGACTAATATAGTAGATATAGACATTAATAGGATCTAATGTCTTAAGCTAATATATTTTATATTAGCATTAGTCAGACCCCGCATAAATTTATTTATTGGTTATATTTATATAATTTAAATTGTTTTTTAAATGATCTCTCTTATTTTAATTGCATGTCAAATGAATTCGTATTAATTAATCGTATATTAAAAATAATATTTTCTATTACATTTATTATTAACTACTAAAATATTCAATTGTGAAGACAAATGCATTACATTCTTTGCTTAAGATCATGTTTTATTGAAATTTTTTAAATGATAACTATATTTCAATTATTAATATTGAATATCACTTGCAATGCAAGTGCATATTACTAGTATAAGTAAGGTGCGCTTCTAAATTTTACCAGAAGAAGATGTTACTATGGGTATGGCTTAAGAATCCATGTCCAACCCTAGTAATAAAATTTAAAATATCAAATATGATGGAAATCAAGCAGATCTATAAATACTTAAAAATATTGAAAATAGATGGTCTAGATAGTTTGTTAACATATGTATTATTTATATGACTTGAAGTTATTATTTTTTTAATATTTATATATCTTGAGGTTGAGATGATCAATTGGAAAAGTTTTCCGACTTCGAAATGTTTTGTCTGGATTTTTGACGCGCACATTACTTGCACAGTATAAGGCCTTTCCCTAATGGGTTATCTCAAATGAGGGGAATGCCTTATGAATCTTACAGGCTAGCAAAAACTTGGTTATAGCCACTAGAACCCAAGTTGGCTATCATAATCAAGGCCATTTAACAATATTAACCTTTAGTTAAATTCAAATCTAATTTTCGTCTACTCTTTCAATTCAACATTCCCACCAATTGAAATTAAATTTTAAATAGATTTTAATCAAATTTATTTTAATCATCATTTACTAAGTTTCCCTTGGTTTTGATTGAATTATGTGCAAAAAGATAGTGTAGAGAAGGCCTTACCCTCCTAGATTTAATTCTTCTATCTTTAAGTCTTAAATTTAGAATTTAAGAGTTTCTCCCACTATCACATGGGAAATATATGAAATTAAAGAAATCATATAAATGATAAAAAAATTATAAGTTTAAATCTAAATATCAAACCCTAATACCCCTTTAAAGACACGCATCTCATGATTTATAAATATCAAAGATATTATCCAAAATTGAACATCCTGACAAATGAAGAGTAGGATGCTCTTCCATGTGATGTCACAATGCATTTGATATCCGAAAATAATATCACCCATGTGGGGAGCATCCATTAGATCTCATGTGCGCTTTTGTACTTGCGAGCCTATTGGTCACTTAAACCCTACATGTATATTTGGCTTACATATACGTTGTTATCTAGAATTTATTGAAAATAGTTTTTTGATAAATTATCATAAACAAGATTATTAAAAAAATAAAAATTACTTAAAATAATAAAATATCAACAAAATTATTAAAAGAATAAAAATTGCTAAAAATATTTAAAATATTATCTATCAAACCAACTGAATTTGTTCAATTAATAAAATCTTTTGGAAAAAAATTAGGTACCTTTGAAAATTAGGTACCTTTGAAAATTAGGTACCTTTTTGACCAAGACGCTCAACTTTGGAAATCTCTTATCATTTTCTCAAACCAAATTATTGGAACTATCTCAAGAAGAGGCTCATGTTTGGCCTATCAAAGTCTATTATGGATGAAGGAATCCAAGTATAAAAACAATATCGTTTTTGTCTAATCGCAATACATTATTTTTTGAAAATGGGTAAGGATCACAATTAATAATCTTTTTCTATTAAGGTTATTCAATGGGTTTGAAGAGGTTACATCCCAAATTTTGGAGTTGTAAAATTAGTTTTATTGAAGAGAGTAAATAAACAGTATGGTCTAATCGGCAGACTGCAAAACCCCGGCTTAAACCCCGACGACAAACTCTCTCTCTCATCTCGCATGCTCTGAAACACTCTCTCTCTTCATTTCACGTGCCCTAAAACCCTGTGTTTGAAAGTGCCTGTAAACGGCCTCTGCTCTCTCTCCACCATATTTCTCTCTCTTAAATTGAAATTGAAGCATTCTGCTTAAAATGAGAAGAGCTTGATTACCTCCTCTCTCTCTCATCCTCTCTCTCTGGCTCTGTAGAGAGGCGGAGGCATGTTGTTAAGGGCAGCTGGTCATCGGTGGTTTTCCTCATCATCAGCAATCGACTCTGTCTTACTCCGCTCTCTCAAAGACCATTATTTTGAGGTCTCCAAGATGAATCCACCCCCTGTTAGTCTCTCTCTCTCTGTCTGTCTCTGTCTCTGTCTCTGTCTCTCTCTCTCTCTCTCTCTCCTCTTTTTCCCATGTGGTTTCTGAAAGCTGTTCTGATGTTTTTGTGCTGCAGAAAATTAACCCTCCTTCTCCCTTCTCCATCATGAAAGGGGCTCTAGACAATGATGGCCCAGTTCTTCGAAGGTCTTACAGTGACAATGAGGATATCCAGCTCTCTGTTATGCGACTGGCCAACCTTCTCCCCTCTGAAGCCCAACACCAGCCGGAGCAAGGTGAAGAAAATGGAGATGAAGACATAAAGCAGCTCCTCCTTCATGCGCATTTCACGAGAACTGATCGCTCCAATTCCCTCCATTTTCTGTGTGCTCTTTACCCCGACGCCATGGGGATTCAAGCCGTTTCTATCAGACCTAGAAACACCAACCGCTCCCCACCTAGCTTCATTGGTGTCCCTTCTGAGTACCAGCCTGCAAGTTTCCTGTAATCACCATCTCTCTCTCTCTCTCTCTCTCTCTCTCTCTCAGATTGTCCCCTCCAAATGTTAGCTACCAAGTTTCACATAATCACCATCTCATATCACTTCACTTTCACTTTTTTGACCCATTAATTTTAACTTTCAAGAACTGGGTTGTTGTAGAGATCTCGATGCGAAACTACGGGATGGCCTCTACGAATACTTGGACGAGCGTGGCGTGAATGAAAGCCTATTTGCTTTCCTACAGGCCTGGCTTTACGTAAAAGATCATCGCCATCTGATGCGCTGGTTAAAAGCTGTTGGAACCTTCATCACCAACCGAGACATGGCTTGAGATTATATTTATTTTGCTTTGTCTCTCCTTCACTTTTACACAATCGAATGATTTTGGCTTCTTTAGTTCCTTGTAATTTTGTAGGCTGAATCAAGACTTGTTTTTCAGAGCTATTCTGCTACAATGTAGATGGGTTAGATGGGTTGGAGTGCTCTATGAACTTTTCTTGGGAGGCTAATATATGTGAGTGAATGATACCAACCCCTTGTTTCCAAATTGTGCCACATTCATTATGAATGTGGGAGCATGAAATGATTAAGAACGTAAGGTATGAAGGTAGCATATTTTATTGGCAGTAAACTTAGAATCACCTAGGAGCATGCTACATCGGATGGAAGAGTGCACATTTAACATTCTGAAGTTGCCAGCCAAGAAATTGAATTCATCGTTTTCGTGTTCCTTGGCAGAAACCTACTGGACTTACTTTTTTAATTGATCGATATTTGACTTTATTTTCTATTGATATAAAATTTGATATTTTGTTTTTTGTTATTTCCTTCTCCAGGTCTCCTTAAATTATGAGAATCCACATCAATATGTTATGTTTGCTCATGGAACAGTTGATTCATAGTCATGTGACTGACCCTTCATGCTGATATCTTTTTGTAAATTTAATTGTTTCTAGTTTCTCAATTGCAGCTTCCTTAATAATAGACTCGACCCTCCACATTAAACAAGTTATTGAGGCCATTGTTCTTATTTTGTCTTATCACTTGATTAGGATACTTGTTTATTTCTTTACCTTGCTACTAGGCAATTTTCTAGATTGTTGAGCAGCTGTATGACTTAAATTCTAAGGGAATTTCTGTTGCATATGTGAAGCTACCAATGTGCTTAAGCTAATCGCCTTTAGCCTCCTGGCATTGAGCTCATATTTAAACCTTTAGGTTGTGGGCTCACGTAGTCTAAGAAGGGTAAGGACCTTAAACTTTCCCTTAACTCATCCCAAGCTTGGATAAAGGAAGTGGGTTCTGTTAGGTAGGCAGCCAATGTAAAACTTTGTCAAAATTTTTTATGAATCCTCAGGTTGTGGGCTCACAACCCATGCTAACCTGTCAAAGAAGTTGGAGTAAGCATGATGTTCAATGAATGGACCACAACGCCCAATGCATTGATATGAGGATGATAAAATTGAACCTACTTCGAGGAATAATGGCCTCGTGGGTAGAAGTAATGCAGTCAGAGGATAAATAACTCTCTCTTCAACCGTCTCATCGGGTATGCTCTTGAGGTTCAACTTCTTTCATGTCTTTACTTTCTTTTCTCTAGTTTCTTTTATTCTTTTTAGATTCAAGGAACTTCTATCTGAGAGATAGAGTATCTCAGCTGCAATTTCCTTACGGAAGCTGTCTCCCTTCATGGAGAGATGTTATCATTAGATGGCAAGAACTAGACTCAATGATCAGAAAGAACAACCATTCTTGAGACCAAAATAGATTTTTTTTCTGGGGCCAAAGCATTTATGTCACTTCCTAGTAGCAGGATAACCAAGAAAGGTGCATTTGTGGAGGAGGGATCTAACTTAAGATGAGATACGAAGGATACATTAGCAAGCACAGCTGGTGGCTTGCTGTAAAGAATGTATGAGGCTGCTTTCTGGTGCAAGAGTGCCTAATGGGTTGAACAGACAAGGAAAGTTGATCTCAAAACATTGGGTTTTTATCTAGTTCATGAAGGTCCGGATATTGCTTTTTGGCCCACCAATTTTATTGGGACTCTGATGTGCAGGGATACGTAAATTGAGACAAGGTAAAGGGAACCCAAACTTTAGGATGTGTAACACAAAAAATTCCAATTCTAGGATTTCACTTTCAAGAATGCTAGTGAAAGAACATAAATTACCAATTTGGGGTTGAAGCGTGCTTTTTTTTTTTACATGGGATAACCAGTTATCAGAACTAGTAGAAGAAGAACTGCAAATGTAGGGAGTGGGCGAAGGGACACAATCAGGAATAGAAGAAAGCCAATGTAGAGAAGCAGCTAATGAATGAGGTTTGGTTGGAGTTGCAGTGTTGGAATCAAGATCCTAGAGGGAGAGTGGTCGTCCTAGATAAGGTTCCTACTCCTAAGTAAAGAACTCTAACTTATATTGATTAGTAATATATCACAGTAGCAAGTTAGTGGGGATAGAGGCAGGTCTTGCTGCTCCTGAAGGTGTGGAAGAATCTGTAATTACCTTACCTTGAGCATTTGGCTAGATTGCTACCCCTGATTTAATGGCCTCCAATCAAGTTTCCAAGACTTACAAACTGAATGGTTCTCCATTCCATAATGTAAGCACAAATGTTCAAATCTGTTTCCAATATTGGCAGCTGAGATTAAAAAAAACTGTGATCATATCAGGTATATCAGCTGATCTATCTGCCTGCTTGGGCTCAGCCCATCACGATATGATGAGCGCTACAGGTATTTGGTAGAAATTGACAGACATAGTCCATAATGCTTTCAAAATATATCGGTCGATGCATGGTGGTGTAAAGGCTGACTATAGGATTCGAAAATTTCATAAAGGAAAACTATTTAATATATGTTATAAATCTGTTATTTTAAATAAGTATTTAAAAAGTATTTGACAAATTTATAATGTCGAATACCTTATATATCACTGTTAGCTACCCCCTGATATGGGTCTTTATGCCATTTTCTTGAAACACCTTTCTTTCTCGATAATGAAGTCACCATAGTTGACCTTTTCCTCTTTCTTTTTTTTTTTGTTTTTTATTTTTTTATATGTAAGTTTTTGGGTAGATCAGTGGTATGGGATTTTATCCTGGGATGTTTCCCCATAAATGGTTGATTCTCTGAAAAATCAAGCCTGGTGCTCGATTCCCACCATAAACGGAATTCTTTATGTTGCTTAGAATCATATAAGGCTACCCAAGTGGACTTGGTAGGTCATAAACCGAGGCATGGTTGGAAATTGCTACCCGTGATGACCTGATATAGCATTTCTAAGAGCTTGGATGTAGAAAAATTGGAAATTAATATTTCAAGTTTCATGAATGATCATTTTATAGTATACTATTTTGTAAATGAAAAAGTTGGTGGTATTGGCTAGAATTATCTAGTTTGTTGTTTTTTATTTGGACAAGTAACCAAGAAGACCGAGTAATTACTTGAGTCGATTGACTCGTTATGCACCTAGAGCACATATAAAGTTTACCCGGAAAGAAAAGCTTTCCCAAACTGTAATTTATCATAAAAAACAAAAACTTGCCCAAGCCAATTTTGGATAATGGAACTTTCTTGTTGGAAGCAAAGTCTGTTAGACAGGGACAGGGTTTGACGACATAGAGTCTAAATTATGCGGCTAGAACACCCAAGTTTAAGAGTATGGAGCAAGATAGTGGTCAGAGTTTCCCATTATGGCTGGGCCATTTTAGATTTCATTAGAAGCGCAATATGTCAAGGTAGAAGTTCAAGGTATGAACAAGGACGTTTTGGGGAAGAAAGGCATCGTTGTTTATCAGAATATTTAATGCGAGATAAATAAGTTCGTGGGAAGAAAATCAGGTTATGTGACATAGGAAAGGCTGCATGATATCTAGTTTTTTTCAATACCGTAAGTCCATGACCATGGTCAATGTGTGTAGCAGGAGTGTCATGACCAGACGGTTATCTTGGGGAAGAAAACCTTTAATAGCAAAGATACAGGTCCTTTAAGGAATTTGTTTTGGTGATGATGTTTGGAGGCTGGCACTCAAACCTAGTTTGGACTTAAAAATCGGGCATTTTTTCATCTAGATAGAGGGATTATTTTGTCTAGAAGGAAGTTAAAAAGGGACTTTTTCATTCAGGAGTTTCGAGGGATTTCATTGCTGAACCATTTATTATTGCATGGATAAATGCATTGCCCTCATTTCCTATTAGGAAGTGGCCATATTAGTTTAGTTTAGTTTGAAGGATACTCCCTTAATAGTTCATCTTAATTAAGGTGCCATCAAGTGGATTTTGTACGATACAAGGGGATCCCATTGACCTGATATACCATTTCTAAGAGCTTGGCAGTAGAAAAACTGGAAATTAATATTTTGAGTTTTATGAATGATCGCTTTATATTATTCTATTTTGTTATCTTTTCTAGTTGTCGATGCTTGAAGAGATCTTCCTTGAGTATCACATGTTGGCCCATGTACTTCTTCTTATTTCGCATATGCAGATACCCTTTATTTCTCATTCTCCATCACATGCTGCTCTCTGCTGCAACCAGAAAACTCCTTATCTTGACCACATTCTAACCTTGGAACAACATTTGTGTTCCTCCTGACTTGCCTGGCCTAAAGACCAATGGGGTAGCCTTTCAGTCACCACATCATTCATATAAGAGAGAAGAAAACAGAGATGTTCTTAGAGGGCTGTTCGAGTGTGAAAAAGGGAGATAAGGACTCTCTAAGGCTGCTGCAAGTTCAAGGTAGAAAAAGGTTTTCTAGGAAGGGGCTCTAGGCTTGGGTGGTCAGGGTGGTAGGGTGCCACAATGTGATGCCTAGAGTTCCATATCTACTGCCAAAGTTTGAGAAAAAAGAAAGGTGTTCTCTACATGTTACTCCATGTACGTGAAAAGAGAAAGAAGTTCTCTGTGGGCTACTCAAGTTGTGCATTAGAGAAAGATGTTCTCTATGGGCTAAAGATTAGAGAAAAATGATTCTCATGGGCCTGTACGTGTAAAGAAAGTCAGAGGATCCCTAGGGGCATTCAAGAAAAGAGAAAATGAAGAACTTCAAGAGGGCTGCATGGGAAAGAAAAAGGAGACCTTAGGAGGTAGAGAACGCGCTGTAGAAAAGGAGATATCCTGAGAGTCATGTTCTGCAAGGTTTTTGAGATCTTTATAGATTCCCCATAAAAATCTTTAGGACATGAATTTGCCTAAGTCATGGTGTTAGTGACGATGGGAGATCCTTTGTGGGGTGAACCGAGTCCTTGGAGGTAATTTGGGCAACTCTCACGGTATGTTTTTTGCTGATTTTGTTGCTTGTTTTTGTTTTTATTTTTTCAAGCATTGTGGAATGTGGCAGCAACTAAGGTCTCGGTCGTCATGCTTGATTTGTTTGTATATTGTATTATGCAATCTTTCACATACCAATGAAGTTGAAAGGCAAGTTTTATAAGACAGTTGTGAGACCAGCTTTGTACTATAGGACAGAATGTTGGGCAGTCAAAAGATAATATGCCTTTTAGAATAAGTGTAGCGGATACGAGGATGTTGATTTAGATGAGTAGCAAGACATGAATGGATACAAATTGAAATGAATCCATTTTGGGAAAATTTAGGTGTGACACCAATAAGCGATAAGATGAGAGAAAATAAACTTAGGTGGGTTGGCCATGTGTGGCGCAGACCCAGTATAACACCTGTTAGGAGGTGCAAGTTAGTTTAAGCGGAAGGTTCAAAATGGACAAGGGGTATGCCCAAAAAGACATGGTTGGAAGCAGTGAGAAAAGATATGGAGATTTGAGAATTCACTGGGGGGTATGACCCTTCACAGAATAGAATGGTTGACTAGAATTTGTATAGCCGACCCCAATTAATTGGAAAAAAGCTGTGATGATGATTGTATTATGTAATCTTGAAGAGTGACTATAAGCAACAACACTTGTGAAGTGGGCAGGTTTGGATATGCAATAAGATTGTAGAGAAAGATTTCCGAAACTATGTACCTCCCACCACAGCTACAGCTGCTGCTCTCATAAGATGTGTTTCCGATCCTAAATCCATTGCTAAGATGGATTTTTGGAAGACAACTGCTTTTGAATGGGACTGTCTAGACTTTTCCCTTTACAGAACTTCTTTGCAAGAAGATTCTTTAGGGTCTTCCTGGACCTTCCTATTCCATTGGTTTAGGTTGCTAGTGATGGGTCTATTAATTTTGAAAGTCCCATCTTCTTTGGAGGATGTGCCCCTATTTTAGGGGCATATGCAAGGAAAGAAAGAGTAGATATTTGGGGGGGTTCAATCAAGTAGTGAGATACTAAGAGAGGATTTGAGATCTTGTGATTTATGGGGTCTTCAAGCTTGAGAGTTTCAAGGTTAGATAGCATAGTAATTTATTTGAAGGGTGTGGTTTGTACAAGGCTCAGGCCCTAAACAATCAAAGTAAGGCGCACCTTCAAATAATGCTGCAATATTCAGTATCAGAAATCTTTATGACGACATTAAATTTTATTTTCGTCTTGAATTATAAAATTTAAAGATTAAAAAATGGGATAGATCAAGCAAATCTTTGAATACTTGAAAATTGACGGTCTAGATAATACATTACAAGATGCATAATTTTCAAAACTTAAAATCTATTGTTTTCTCATGTCCATACATCTAGAGGTCGGGATTATCGAATTGAGGGTGTTTCGGCATCAAAATAACCTCCTCAAGTGAATTTTTGATGTGCGCCTTAATTTGATTGTTTAGGGCCATACCCTTATATAAACCTTTCCCTTATATGAAAGAGGAATAGTGGCCAGCAGTAAAAAGAAAGAATAGCCAGCAATGTATTCCAACAACCTATCATCAAAGGGGTTCCTCTTGAAAATTCCTTGAGTTTAACTTTCTTGGCAATGCCCTAAAGGAACCTGGCCCTTTAGGTTGGGGAGGCAATTCTAAGGAAATTTTAGCGGATTATCTTGACATTTTCATGAGCTTTAGCGAATATGACTGATGCAGTCAGCTTTCAAATGATGTAATTTTTCACTCATGTCTATTTGAGGTGTGGGAGTTTGGCATTGGACTCTCACGGTTCTGATAAAATTTTGAAGTGCATTTTTTAAGTTAAAAAGTTACAAGTAGTTAAAGAATGGATCGTAGTTTTCAAAGAATTTGAATATGTAACGATCCTAAGTGGTTTAAAAGCCTAACGTTTCGAGTTTCCATCACCCAAGGGTTTTGGGGCATATTGGTTAGGTACCTAACATTTGGTATTAGAACAATCATTGCAACCCAGGTTCAAATCTTAGGAAAGGGCTACCTGAATATAATCATAGTGAGAGAGTGAGAGCCGTTGAGGACGTCAATCCTAGAAAGGCTACATGTGGAAAGGGCCACCTGAATAGAGTAAGAGCCACCATAGAGTGAGAGCCCGCCAAAGATGTCGACTGCGGAGCGTGGTGGTATGTAACGAGATCTTAAGTGGTTTAAAAGTCTAACTTTTCGAGTATCCATCACCCAAGGGTTTTGGGGCGTATTGGTTAGGCACCTAATAGAATATTTTTGAAAATTATCGTTCTTTGAATATTTTTGAAAATTATCAAATAAAGATATTTCTGATTAATATCCCAATAATGAATGGTAAAGTTTAAAATAATTTTTAATCTATAATAGCAAAATTAAAGACAAAAAAATATCCGATGATCTCTACTTTGTTTGGATCTTTACCTTGAATTTTTTTTTTTCTCAAATGCTTTTTGGGAGACTTTTATAAGTGGACAAGCAGTTGTCAAAGTGAATTGGTGCTTTGAAAATGGGCTGGGTCTTTGTTAACCTTCTTCCACTCACTTGGGCCCCCAATAATAACAATTGCATAATAATATCATAATAACTACATAATATATTGGGATTTCTTTCTTATTTATTTCTCATGGCTCTCGTGGGAAAATAATATGCTATTTGGCTATTCAAATCTATGGGATGCATCTGTCTCTTTTGAGTACCACATTGATTTGGACCATAGATGTAGGTTTAGTAATAATAGAAGTAGATACGGGGAAGTAGTTAAGAGTGGTGGTAAAAAATAAATAAAGAGAGAGTGCACTTCCAATATTTTGAGTTCATAATTTAGAAAAATAAAAAGATTGAGGAAGATGTCACACATAGATTAGAGTTGGGTGAATGAAGTGAAGAAGTGCAATTGTAGTTTTATGTGATTGTCGTATACTAATGAAGTTGAAGGAGAGGTTCTATAGGACAATTGTGAGACTAGCTTTGCTTTTGGGACGGAATGTCGAACGGTAAAGAAATAACATACCCATAAGCCTATGAGTGCAACTGAGATGAAGATGTTGAAATAGATGAGTGGCAAAACAAGAAAGGAAAGAATTTGAAATGAATACATATGAGAGAACTTAGGTGTGACATTAATAGGAGATAAGTTGAGAGAAAGTAGATTTAGGTGGGTTGGTGATATGCAATACAAATCCAATACAATACCTATTAGAAGGTGCGAATTGATTCTAGTGGAAGGTTAAAAAAAAGCAAGAAATAGGCCTAAAAGAACATAATTGGAAGTAGTGGGAAAAAGATACAGCGACTCATGACCTTATTGAGGTACGCCCCTTGATAGCAATGTTGTCAAATTCACTTCGGAGCCCTATGTGGTTTAGTTATAAAAATGAAACAATTCGGTGGTTCGGTAAATTTATGGGAAAGATTTCATACTTTTATTTTTAAGTTGATATAAATAAAGTGTACGTTTATGTATAAAAATATATTAAAATAATAAAAAGAAAAAAAAAAGTCAGTCAATTTATTTTAGCCTGTGAGGATATAACCATCCTTTCACATGATGAAGAGGTTTATTTTAATAAAAGTAAAGGACGTTTTACAAAGGCAAGAGAGATGGTACTTATTGAAAAGGATGAGGAGCCGTGAAATCTTGGTGAAACACACGCATCATATTAGTTGGACTCAGGGCTCCTTGCTCTCTCACCTCACCCTATGCTTGATGACGCCGCAATTTTGTTCTGAATGGCGAAATATCTTCCGAAACATCGCCACTATTTGCTTCGCTTAAGTGGCTAGGGAAAAACCGAAATCTTCAGCAAATATAACAACACTGCTTGATAGAGTAGAATAACGACTAGGATTCATGTGGCTGAATGATGATGATGATGATGATGATGATGATGATGATGATGATGATGATGATGATGATGATGATGATGATGATGATGATGATGATGATGATGATGATGATGATGTTGTTGTTGTGGACCTTGGCTTTCCACTTTTAAAATCTCTTCGCTTTGAAAATATAGATAATTTAATAATAATAACAAAAAAAACAATAATAATTTATAAATAACAATTATAGTTTCTTTCTCCAACAATTATCCAAATCTTTTTTTCACCCCCGTCCTTTTCATCATTGTCTTCTAATCTTTATCTCAATAATTTAGGTCGATTGAATGATATTCCTCTATTTTTCTCTACCAAAGGTCACATGCTCAAAATGCATGTTATATTTTCTCACTACTTCTACCATATTCTTTTGGGTTTTTTTTTTTCTTTTAAAGCTTCACTTGAACCAAATTGCACATTCTAACCAGTGTTGTATTAAGTCTACGTTGTACATGACCAGCTCACCATGCTACTTTTCCTCATCTTATCACTAGGGGCGGTAACGGGTCAGGTCGGGTTTGCGTCTAGGCCTAGACCCAAAAATATAGTATGGAACCCGAACTCAAACCTGACCCAAAAAATAAAATATCTATGTATTTAACTATATTTAAATATATTTCATATATTGCGACCCAGAAAATATTACCAGACCTGGATCCGACCCACCGAGTCCAATTTTTTAACCCATACCCGAACCAAGACGTGAGGGGTAAACCACCCAATCGAGTCCTAAGTCGGGTCCGGGTCCACTATCACCCCTACTTATCTCCTATTAAAGCCATCAATTTTTACTTTCATTCATGCAACCTAGAACTCTCTCACTCTCTCTCTCTCTCTCTCCATGTTTCACTTCAATTTTGAGCTTCCTCCTTTTCTTCTCCCTCCCTCCCTCTCCGCGTTTGTGTATTTGAAGTTGATTTCTAGTGATGAATAAGTCAATTCCTAGGTTAGACTTCAATGCATGAAATGTGATTGCTTATCTAACAATGATGCAAAACCATATGGAATAATCTTTGTGATAGTGATGTTTACCTCCAAATGGTATTAAAAAAAATCCAAAGTTTAAAAAAAAAAAATATTAAAAAAAATCTTGAAAAGTGGCAGATTTCCATTAAATTTTGTTTATTCAGTTTTAAATGCATGATAAATACAATATAGAGCTCGTGTTCAAAATGCGTGTTCGCACAAAATGATAAAAAATAACCATGGATCAAAGCTCACGTGTTTTGACTCGTTTGAAAATTTCTAACATAACTGCATTTTTTGGTAAAATATTATGTTTAAAATTTTTCCATACCATTGAAAAATTCCACTATTATGGTTTTTATGATAAATAAAAAAACAATAAAATGATGAAGTCACGATATAAAACACCAGTCTTAGATCAACCAACTTACCCACAAAATAGTTATTTTTAAAATGCATTTTACTGAAAATTTGAATTGTTTTCTTAAGAAAGGCCCAAACTACCATTCGGGTACATGTATTATTTTGTTAGGAAATACCAAACTGCCCCCATTTCAGGGATGATATTATCAAGGGATTGCATACTCTGAGACCGTTTACTTTTTAAGGAGAATGTTTTCATGGGGCTACAGTCCTATAAAAATAAGTAATGCTTTACCTCAAAGCTCACTGAAAATTGTAGTTCTTGCATCCGAAAACCTTCAAATTGATCATCTTAGTCTTGATTATTACAGTTGTGAAAAAAAAGGATTTCAAGCTCTAAAAAGAATGTATATTTTATCACATAATCTAAATATTGATTTTACTTAAAAATAAGTGTTTATTGATCCACAAGATCTGTATTATATTTTGAGCTACAAATTTGTAGTGAAAATTGATTTTAGAGCTATCATAGAGATTTCTCATACCCAAAGTATTCTCCTTGACGATTCAAGGTGAACCTCGACTTTTTTTTTCACAAGGCTTAGGCCTTAAAACTACATCCCAAATAAAGGAAAGCTGTTAAACGTGGTGGGGGCCGCATTTCTACATTTGCGGTCCTCGAGGTATATAAAGCATCCATCTTAAAGATGGATGCAAATGGGTGGTTCATCTAAAAACAATTGAAACTAACCGTCTAATGTTTTTTTTAATAGATTCATTTATTTATTTATTTAAATTCATAATCTTCATGTTAAATATTACATGTCCTTAAAAATTAGGTCAAAAAATCCATCTCAAACGTAAATTTTAAGAGGTGACTCATTTCTATATAGACTCATAAAAACTATGTCTTTACGTACTACGATAATTTTTTCCTAATCTATATGTAATTTTTCTTAAATATAAATATGAAGAGAGAGATCCCTTCCACCAGAGAGAGAGAGAGAAAGTCCATTCAAAGATGGTGATTAAATAGTGTTTCATTATCAAAAAAAAAAGAAAGAGAGAAGGTTGTAACAACTTTAATTTTTAGAACTGAAAAAAAAAATAAAAATAAAAAAAAAAAAAAAAAAAAAAAGCTTTTTATAGTATAATGGTCCATATAGGCATTATGGTCCTTGGAAACCATCATTACTCTCATTCCCTTTTACCCTTCACCTTTTCCTTTTCGATTGCCATCGTCCTTTAGTGGTGGACGTGGGTTTTAAACATTACACATTTAATATTAGTACTACACCTCATCTATGAAGTGAAGTTTAATAAAATAATATAATAATAAGTTTTAAAAAGTTAAATACAAAGAGGGTAAGGACTCTTGCCCTGCAGAACTTCCTTTATCGTTCTCTCTCTTACAAACGCAGTGAACTATTTCTCTCTCTAGTCGAATTTTATCGAAAGTTCCCTCTCAAATATTATAGGTAAGTGACATCATCTTCTTGAAAAATAGTTTGTTTTTAATAAATAGTGATATTTTCGTCCAGGATATTTAGTTTATAAGTTTTGTGTGTAAGTGACATTATTGTTTTGAAAAATAATCTTTTTAGTAAAATTGTGATATTTTATCTATTATTAGAAATTTTAAATGCTGTAAATTATTAGAAACAAAATTATAATTTTCCTGTCTATTGTTCAGAATTTTAAATACTGTAAAGTATTAGAAATAAATGTAATATTTCCGCTTTTAGTAAAATTATGAGATTTCCTTCTACTGTTTTTGAATATTTAGACATTGTAAAATTCATATGTAAATGTCTGCCTCATTATTTGAAAAACTTATATTTTTGCACTTGATTGTAGTATTGGCTATGAAATGATTATTTACAAATTGACAATTCTACAAATTGTGATAATTCCGTATTTAATTTTGGATTCTCATAAAAATTGGTATATTGATATTAGACTGTTATCATGTTAGATTTCAAGAATGTCCTTTAGAACTGTTACCTTTTAGAAATTATTGTACAAAATGTTTAAATGGCTACTTAGAGATATTTTAATGGAAGTGATTGTTATTAAATTGCTTCAAGTGAATTCATGTTAATCTTTTCAATGATACTTCGCATATATGATATTGTTGCTTTTTGATGTTTAACGAGTTTCACAGATAATTTGAGTATAAGTGGACCTACAGTGATCGTTATGACCTATCTGGTTGTGTCAGTAGGGACTATTTGGACTCATCCGGGATGCCGGTGAGGTATGATCGGACTTGCAGGAATTATTATGACCTATCCGGTTACGCCGGTAGGAACTATTTGGACTCATCCGAAAAGCCGGTGAGGTATGTTTGGACCTGCAGGGATTACTTAGACCTAGCCGGTATAGGCTATTTGGACTCATCCGGTATGCAGGTGAGGTATGTTTGGACCTGCAAGGATTGTTTGGACCCATCAGGATGCTGGTGGGATATATATGTGACCTACTTGGGACGCCAATAAGGTATTTTGTGAAATCTTTTGAATTATACATTTATATTAAAATGTTTATTCCGTCATTTGGATTATGTTTAACTATGGATTGTGAAAGTGCAATTGTTATCAATAAATGTTTTTGCTCGAAATTCTTCCTTAGGTTGTTTTTTATTAACATACATTCTTCATAAAATGTTTATATATTCCAACCATGATTATTTTAAGACCATGATGGTCACTTACTGAGCAGTCAAACTCACCAAACTATGGTAAATATTTTTCAGGATAATTACAGTCTCATAGTTAAATGCATATCGGGACTAGCTTGTGAAGATGATGCAGTCATGTCATAACTAAATTCTCCTTTGTAACTTTTGTTCAACCAGTTGTGAGCAAACTTCATGTTAATACCAGTTGTGCAAACTTTGTACAAATTTTAATTAATAGAAAACTTTGTTTTGTTACAATAAATATTAATAGGAATTTGAATTGTTTCTAGTATAAAAATAGTTTATTGCACCTCGAAAATATTAGAAATCTTGGGGTGTGACAAAAGTCCATTAAAAAAAACAAATCCCATTCAAAGAAAGACAAGGTCTATTAAAAAGGAAGGGAAGGAAAGAGATATACACATGAAGAGAGAAAGAGAGGTACATAAAGATACAGTCCAAAAAATATACATGCATAAACACCATGGCATAAATATGTATGTGAAGAAAGGAAGGGGGGGAGGGGTTTGCATAACCATACAGTTTAAAAAAAGGATACTTGCATAAAAATGATGGATAAATATGTACGTGTATAGGGAGGCCAACTTGGTTACTAATGCTTTGGCCATGGATGCGGTTTCTATGAATGAGGCAATGGTGTGGCGTGTTCCTTTTTAGATTTTGTTATGCTTTTCATTTTATCTGATGTTGCTATTTTCCCATGTCAAAAATTGTATAAAAATTGTTCATGTAACATATTATTGCCTTTAATATGGGTAGGGGCCTAATATCCCCACTTTTTTACAAAAGAAAAAAAATAAAATAAAATGTAGAGAGAGAGTTGAGAGAGAGAGAATTAAGAGAGAAAGACAAAGAACTCCCCATTAGCCGCCTGATGGAAGCTAGTGCAAACAACAAAGACAGGCAACTCTTTCTCTCTCTATCTCTTTTTCTCTCTCTCCATTTTTCTCTCTCTAAATACGCCAAAAAGTAATCAGTTGTCCATTTCCTCGAAATAAAGATTAGAGACACTCATGTTCCATCATTTAATAATATAGTTTTTGCAATTATTGTATTAATAAGCACTTTCGGTGTATATTCCAAAAATAGTTAAAAATCATAATTTAATTCGGATGGACGGCCTAGATTAAGCATTATGTTCACGCCCGAGTGATCTCAACCGCTTATCTCTTGTTTGTTAGAAGGCTTAATGGAGCTCAACGGCAGTGGCGTCCTTGTGGGTCCAGCTTCTTTCTTGTTATCGTGGTGTGTCCTAAATTAATTTAGTTGTACTTGATGGGGCGGTTTTTATAGGGCCTTGCCTATATGATATTTTATAAGGAAAATATTTTTTTTTTATTGCATAAAAGATATATACTTCTCTCCTAGGGTTCATTTATATATATATATATATATATATATATATCTTTCCTCTCATTCAATTTAGATCAAGTGAACGGTTGACTATTTGATCTAGATATGATATCTCATAATATTTTATTTTTAGTTTTTTTACAAATTATATGAATATAAAATTTGATACGTGCCATTATCTCAATAGGGCTCATTTAAAACAAATATAAAAAAATATTTTTGGTAAAATAAAATACCAAAATACCCTTAAAACTTTTAGGGGTATTTTGGTCATTTTATTTTATTGGGAATAATCTTTGTATATATTTTACAGGTGCAAGTTTAAGAGAGGAGTGAAAATCCAAAATTTGGTGTCAAAATATTTTGTAGAAAAAAATGAATAAAATAGTTTAGAGACATGATATCGTGATTAGGGCTGATTGGGGCCATCTCAGCCGTCCATTCAAAATGGATAGTTGGATAGGGAGAAGCATGATAAGTTTTATACACTAGGAGAAGTATCAAAAACTTGCCCATTTTATAAAGGGTATGGTTTGTATAAGGCTGGAGCTCTAAACAATCAAAGTAAGGCGCACTTTCAAATAGTGTCAAAAGGTATTGTTCAGTACCGTAAATCTTTGTCATTAACCTCTTCTAGTCAAAGTTTGAGGTACGCCTTAATTTGATTGTTTAAGGCCTTGTCCTTATATAAACTTCAGAAGATGCAATCTTGGTGCTGGAAACTCTCATGGTACTATAGGAATTGATTTTTGTATCTAATTATAAAATTTAAAGTTGTAAAACTTGTACAGATCCAATGTCTCTTTGGTGCTGGAAACTCTCGTGGTACTATAGGAATTGATTTTTGTCTCTAATTATAAAATTTAAAGTTGTAAAACTTATGTAGATCTGGTGCCTCTGTGAATGCTAAAAAGGGAAAAGTTCATATGAGGTTATAATTTTATATAGATCGGCGTATTGTCTTTAGAATTTGAAATTTCATAATTAGGATCGAACATGAATTTTCAAATCATTATAAGGTTTCCAATATTGGAGTTGTATCTTTTGGGGTGCACATTTATAAGCTGGCACCCTATACAAACCTCACCCTAGTAAAAATGCATGATATAGAAAATATATTACGAGTTTGAACATTTTTAGGGCTAAAAGTCGATTTTTTTTTTTTTTTTTGCAATAAATGATTATTGCGATCTAGATGATCAGTTTGCGTGTTTTATAATGGCCAAAATCCATGGCAAAAGTATGGCCAAAATCTATTATCTGCTGCGCAACTCGGTCAATTTTTTTGAAAAAGCATACAATAAGATCAATTTATCTTTGATATTGGGTGGTACTTTATTAACAAGGTTCAAAGTTCAAAATAAATGCTTTCGAACTTTATGACATACTGAAGCTATAATATTTAAGTTACAATTAATTGTTACATTTTTGTACCAAAAGTAAATAGTCTCATTGTATATAATCCCATGTTCTTTTAGTAAATATTTCCAAACGAACAAATATTTTGATAGTGTTGTAGCCCCATCAAAATAAGTAAAACCCACCAAAAGTAGTAATTTTGGTGTGGCAAAACCTTCAAATCAATTATCTCGGCCTTTACCATTATGGTTGTAAAAATAAATTAGGATTTCGAGCCTCAAAAATAGTGTATTTATAACAAATTATTTGAACAGTCTATTTCACCCTAAAAATTAGTGTTCATAGATCACACTTCAAATTTTATAGTCGGTATCAGAAATTGATTTCAGAGCCATAATAGAGATTTCGGATGCCCAAGGAGCTTTCTAGATGAGGATTCAAGGTCAGGCCCTACTTTGTTTTCATAAAGCCTAGGCCATACAAAAAATGTAACAAACATATTTAAGAAAGGTTTGGTAATTATTAAGGTCCTTTCGCCACAAAAAATTTTCAGGAACTATTTTGTTATTTTAAAAAATATAGGGGTATTTCCAGGTTAACACAGTAACACTTTCCTCACAAAACACCGATTCGCGGGTTAATATAAAAAAAATTTGACCGAGAAATAGAGACAGCCGAAGTTTTAAAAAGCATGAAAATGGCGGTTCTGCTCTCTCTCTCTCTCTCTCTAAATTATTTCTCTCTCTCTGAACTCCTCTCTCTCTCTCTAAATTATTTCTCTCTCTCTTTCAACTTCTCTCTCTCTGAACTCCTCTCTAAATTCTTTCTCTTTCTCTCTCTCTAATGAAATGTGTCACGATTGACTTATTCGACAAACAAACCTAATTTAATGTTTGCATCCCTTTGGACCTCTCTTTCAACAACCCTAGCCCTTAGTCAAATCGAGATCAATAAATAAACGATGCCTAGTTCAACATTAGACCTGGTACCTCAAGCTTTTGGCTTTCTCCAGGGTTTAAAACTGAGGAATTTCTCGCAGAGATGTCTTCAAATTTGGATTTGTTCTAGGGTTTTGAGATGGAGCGGGGGAAATCGTGTTATTTTCTGGTGTTTGTGGTTTATTATCTATGTTATATGGTCATGTTTGGAGGAGCTCAAGTCACTAATCCAAATGAAGGTAATCTTTTGCTGAATGCGTGAAAACATTTGGAAATTTTAGTGGAAACCGTTGCGTTATTGACTTGAGTTTTTTCGTCATGATTTTTCTTTGTTAAACGGTGGTTATGATTGAAATTCGTGGAGGTTTTTGAATTGTTTGTAGTTTTTTCGGTTTTTTTGTGCAAGGGATGTTTTCTTTTTGGTGATTTTTATGGGAAATTAGTTTGCAGGACTTGTTCCTATCTTCTCCTCAATTATCCTGCTTAATTTAGGAGAAAAATGATTTTCTAGTGTAAATTTGGAATTATATTGCAGTGATTGTGTTCATAAATGTGTTTTTTCTAAATATTTTTATGTTCTTAAATGTGGTTACTGATTTTATTGAAATTTGTTCTCAGTTCTTCATGTTCCACATCAATGAAAAAAGTTAAAGAAAATTTGATATCTTCTTGACATAAATATTTCCATTATATGCGATTTTTTCTGTTGAGTGAGTTTTCTGGTCAAACTCTGTTGAATTTTGAGGTTTTTCACTGTGAATAACTAATTTCTTTACTTTTCAAATTCAGTTCTTTACACTGATTTGTTATGGTTATTAAGGAGTGGTTTCATGGATTTTGGCCTTTCCTTTTTTCTACGGTAAATTCTTCTGTAAAGTTAATGAAGTTTATGGTACAGGATATTCCATCTTAGAGTATAATTCAATTTGTTTTGAGCTTATACTGATGATACAAAACACGGCGGAGTCCACTCGGACAACAGCCTCCGCCCCTTGCTGAGTCCAGTACTCACGTAAAGCTGGGGGTAATAACACAATAAAAAGCAAAACCCATAAAATCTATATTAAATCAATTTAATCAATCCATAAATGTACTATATGTAATTTGGATTTTTTTATTATAATTTGTGAGTTTTTCTTGTCTTATGCCCTATTTTTATATTTTTCTTTTCTTTTGGATTGTTTTGTTTCCAATTTTCTATATGTTTTTTTCATCTTAGTTGGAGCTTTTATTTTGTTTTTAGTTTAATCAAGCAGGGCGTGAGTCGAGTCTGTGAACCTTGGTTTTTACTGTGTATGGTATACATTTACTTAGAAAAGGTTTTTTGTTTACAAAGAATATTTGCTGTTGCATTCATTTGCAGTCACTGCTTTACAAGCAATCAAGAGTAGACTGGATGATCCTTTTAACAATTTGGGAAATTGGGGCAGAGGTGATCCATGTACTTCAAATTGGACTGGGGTCCTGTGCTTCAATGAACCGCAAGATGACGGCTACTTGCACGTTAGGGAACTGTATGTACTTGGAAATTTTTTGTAATTTGTTTGTTGCTTTCATTCAACTTATTGTTGGGCCTTCCTTTAATGACCTTCAAGACCTGAAGTTTGATTTTAATCTTTCCTTTTAAATTGTTTATATTGCTCCATCTTCCATTAATCGTTGTCCAGAATGACTTGCTCGTGCTCCTTTGCCATCTTTTGAATGAACTAATTGAGCTAAAAATGCGTCCTGTACCTTGACCCTTTTAGCTAGTTGACTTGTGTTTCTTTCCAAGTTTGGGGCTCTATATTTCTTAGATTATCTAAAGCTGTGATAGAACAAGGATATGGCTTGTTATTTTCAACATAATTGCTTCTAGCATTCATGAGGTGAATTGTGATAGATATCAGCATTCCCCTCCCCCCCCCTCCCTTGGCGGAAGTGGAAAGTGGAGCTGTTTGAATGCTTCCTCTGCATGGAAGATTGATAGGTGACAAGGTTTTGGTTCTAATTGCTTTGGTACATGTGTGATTGATTATGGAAATAATATTTTTGTGGAGTTGGATCCTGGTTTTCTCTACCCTGCCCCTTGTTCTTGACCTCACATAGAGGTATTGAAGAGAAAAGACGAAGATCACTGGGGTAATGAAGTTGATAAGTTGACTCTATGTGGACTTAAGGAGAAATGACGAGGGTTGCGAGCCATTTTGGAATTTGGCACGTCATGTGCGAAATCCTCTAGGTTAACAAAAGATCCCAGTTTCAAATAGAGTTAGTGTCAAGTTTTAAATCAAACTAGAAGACACACTACATACATGCTGAAAAGTCTCTTCCACTATGTAATAAATGACAATACACTCTTGAGAGCATCAGTTTTTGTTTCTCTCATCAGTTGCATGACTTTACACTCCTATTTTTGACAAGATTATCAAATATATTGATTTGAGATGTAATCAATTTCACCAATTGGTCTATAATATCTTATTCTCTCAATGAAGTATTTTCTCATGATAATTTGTTCACAATTTCTTTTGCAGGCAACTACTAAATATGAATCTCTCTGGTAATTTGGCACCTGACATTGGTCAGCTATCTTATATGGAAATATTGTGAGTCAAATGTATCCACTCCCGTGGATTTATTTTTTTCCTTTTGGGAAATTGCTAAGAGTTATGGCCTAATTAACTGCAGGATTTTACTTCTTTTTGTAATCCATATAATTCCAATCTTCTCCTGTGCCTCTATAAATCCTAACAGGGTTGAGCTTGTTCTGTTGCTGATACTTTATATATTTCTTTTGGAAGCGATGTTATGTGGAACAAAATAACTGGATCCATACCAAGGGAGATCGGCAATGTCAAATCTCTGAAACTTTTGTAAGTTAAATATGGATTTCATTTATTTTTTTAATTTATGTCCTCATGTGAAGGGCCATTCTGGCATGTATGAAAAATCTCATCTGAGCTAGTTGACTTTTGCTTTTCTGTTTATCCTTTTTGTGGGATGTTATTTTAAGAAGTTTTTAATAATTTATTCTTGCTTTTTGAGATCTTAATTTTCGGAACACCTTGAATTGCCTGTATGTTAAGCATGTAAAACATATCAGTGAAGTGCAAGAAAAATGGCCCTTTGTAAGAAATTTCTTCTTTTACAGGATAAGTCAACGGTGAGGAAAGGCAGTGATGTGGACCTGTTAATGTAGATGGATATAGATATCTGCTAAATTTAGAGATCACTTACTATTGGACTCAGCTGATAGTCAACTGAATCTGATTATTTTCTGGCTCTAAGTTAGTGAAAACCTTGTCAATATAGTGAATTGAACAGTACAAACTTCCCACCTGGAATCCAATACAAAGAACAGGATAGGGCTGACAATAGGCCAGCCAGCTTGGTCCGGCACGGCCTGGCCTGCCAGGCCCGGAAAGACTAGGCCTGGGCCACAAAATGTAGCCCGAGGGCTGGGCCATGGCCATGTCATGGGCGGCCCTAGAGTAGAAACGTAAATGAAATTCTGGTGCATGTGATTGTCAGGGCCTTCATCCATTGATTCCATTCTACAAGTACAAAAACTTACAAGATGTCATGATGTAGTGGGGACATGTACTGATCTTTTAGCCTTACTACAAACAATTTTCTTATTTACAATCATTGATTGATTTTGTAATTTTTTAATAATATTACATAAACTAATGCTTAAATCTTCTGGACATTGACGAGAGTGATAGATGCTGCAGACAATATGTTGTGAATTTTATAATTTAACCTTTAGGGTTGTAGAAATAAAATGACACACTATGAGATGAATTCAGCTCTCTATTACCAGCTCTTTGTTGCCATCAGTTAATCTTATGCTTAATGGTTTGTCCTGCTTAAAATATTCAACTTGCATCGTTTTTGCAATTAGTACTTCGGATGTGAGTTTGTGTCTATCTTTATGCTTTTCCTTGAGTACCACAAATCATGTGGAGAATGCCTATCTGAAGCTCCAATTTCCCGATATTAATATCAACTTTTATCACATAGACTGTTATATCTGTGCATTGGTGGGAAACCCAGAGAATTTACTTATCAAAAGAAAAAAAAAAGGAAGATCAGCATAAGCTGCGTATATTTTGATTTATTTTCTTGTATATCTATATTGATAAGAGAAGAATTGTGAACAAGTTTGTGTTCTACCAATATTTAAATTATTCCGAGCTTGACCACAGCACATTAGATCACGGACAACATGAGAAAACTACTTGGCCTAGTTTAGGCATGGCTTAAATAATTTTATGCATTGTATCTAATATTTTGGCATAGTTATTAGAAAAAGGCAATTACTTGAACTGACTGTGATGAAGTATGTTGATAGGCCCTATTAATATATTTGTTTCACTGCTTTTCTGATATGTATTTTTCGTACATGTCTTCTGTTATAGTAATAGGTGCAGTGGATGGACTTGTTCGTACGTGTCTTTCTGCAAAATCCTTTAATTGTTCTCTACTGATGTTTGTTAATGAAGCTTTTAACGTCTATGATGATTCTTTATTGGAATGCATGTTAAGATGTTACGACGTCCTATTGTGCAGGCTTGTTAATGGGAATCAATTAAATGGTTCTTTGCCAGAAGAGATTGGTTATCTTCCTAACTTGGATCGTATACAAATAGACCAGAACCATATATCAGGACCAATACCAAAGTCATTTGCAAACCTAAACATGACAAAGCACTTGTAAGTTGCACAACATTCTTTACTTTTGCTTTTAGTTTGCACATTTACTTGGCCCACATTTACTTGGCCCTTTTGGAATGTATGTCAATTTTAAAATTATATACTTTTTGCAGTCACATGAACAATAACTCACTTAGTGGGCAAATTCCAGCAGAACTTTCTAGATTACCCCGCTTGGTTCACTTGTAAGTATGGATCTATCGTACAACATCTGGACTTGAAGTTAGCTTTTTGAAAAGATCTCATAGATTTCTTTTGGCTAATCTCAGGAGTTCTGTAGTTATATTGCTGTTTATTTTTGGTTATTGTTTATTAAGTTATTTGTGTGTTTGCAGTCTGCTGGACAATAACAAGTTAACAGGTAATCTTCCGGAGGAATTGTCAAACATGCCAAGCTTGCTTATTCTGTATGTTCTTACCTCTGCCACTGTTGCTATGTCGATTTTTCTTGCTTGTTCTTACTTCTTAGTGTCCTCATGTTCTATGTTGTAATGAGAATATCTGGCCTTTTGTGACTTTTGAAGTTACCGATGTTTGTTTGACTTTTACTATAGATTGTCTGCTGCAGTTAATTTAGTTTTCTCCCATGGATTTTATAAAATGAATATAGAGTTCACTAGATATAATCTGTATAGTTGTGGATACAAAATAAATTTAGTCTCAGCAGATAATGACACAATATCTACAATCATTTACACATTCTTGTACCCCGCTAGATGGTGGACTGCTTAGAAGTAGTTCTTAAAGATGTGAAATCCATTCACATATTTTTTGAATTCGAGTATATAATGTTTGTTTCTAATTTGTTTTGCAGCCAACTTGATAATAACCAGTTCACTGGTAGCCACATTCCAGCCTCCTACAGTAAAATGTCAAAATTGTTGAAGTTGTGAGTATTATTTTCTTCTAGAGAGTACATTATGTCTTCTAGTCAACCCCAAACAATTGGGATAAGGCTTGGATGATGATGATGGTGATATTATTTGTTTTTCTTTTTATTACAGTGTACAACAGCTACTAATGAGTAATTTAGTATTTTATTTCTCTCTGAATTTCTGAAATGCTTCCAAATGGCCACAGAGAATTGATGATATCTTGAATCTAGTATCATCGGTACATAGGTTGTGGCTCCCTCTTCAAAATTGCACCTACCGTGAGTATTTGGAGTAGGCTGCATATGTACTGTGCACTCGATGCCTAGAGATTGAAACAGAGACTCTGTCAGAGTCATGAATACAACTCATGAAGATTCTGTCTGTGACTATATATTTGCACAATAGTGTGCCTATATGCATATCTGTTGACTTTCTTTTATGACCATCTGGTTCTCTAAGCTGTAGATCTCTTGGAAACTGCTTATCCTTCCCTCGTACCCCTGCTCTTGCTGCTATTTTGTGCTTCCAGTGCTTGTTTGATATGTGCTATTTATGATGCTTATTTCTGTTTCTTTGTTTTTTTTTTAAATTGTGGTCATATACCGTAAATTCAAGGTGAAATCTTAAATGTCTTCTAGATACTGCATATTTGTAATACACAAATAAATGATCCACTTATCTGGTGGTGGTGTATCTTCCTGCTTGATTTTATAGGAGTCTTAGGAACTGCAGCTTGCAAGGGAGTATTCCAGACTTAAGTAGTATTCCTGACCTTGGCTACCTGTAAGTTCCCTTATTTTTTTTGGGTAAATACTACAATCCCTTATCATATTTTACAATGATAATATTGGATATGTTTCTCATCACTACTTTTGGACTTTTTTGTTTTGTTTTAAATTTTACCGATAAAGATGTCTGAACATGTATTTCTGTATTTCAGAGATCTTGGCTTGAACGAGCTTTCTGGACCCATACCAACAGGGGGAATTTCTCAAAATATTACTACAATGTATGCATAGGGCTCCTAAATGTTCTACTAGTAGACGGGATATATTTTCTCTTGCTTAGGAATGTGCTGGATATCATTTGGTATTGTAATTTTCATGTAGAAGATTTCGATATTTGCTGTTTGATATATGCTTTGCACCTTGTAATGACTCTTTATGTGAATGCTTATATCATAGATTGTCTAGACCTTGTCCTTGGATTTATATGTGACTTTAATTCTGTGCAGTGACCTATCCAACAACACTCTGAATGGATCAATTCCTTCAAGCTTTTCTGGCCTTCCACTTCTGCAAAGATTGTGAGATTCCCCATTTAGTTTCTATTATTCTCTCAAAATCAATGTGAATACTCTTATTTTTATGTTTAAGCTTTCGAAGTCTCTGAGAATGTCTGAATAAGTAAACTATCAACATGTTTCTCAATTTAATTGTAATTTTCAAATATATATAATTGGTACCAGTGTATCTATCAACCAAAGTATTTCTTGTGTATATGCACTATTTATTGGTGGGAATATCATGACTTGCCATGCATGGTTACTTGCGCTTTCATCAACAGGTCACTTGCTGGCAATCAATTGAGTGGTTCCATTCCATCCGACCTTTGGCAGAATATATCATTTAGCAGCAATGCAACACTTATTTTGTAAGTTCATATGCATAAATTGCCTTTTCTTCCTGGAGACTTCATATTTTTGTTGATTTTGTCCCT
The DNA here is from genome assembly GCF_054954075.1 of Amborella trichopoda. NCBI lineage: Eukaryota > Viridiplantae > Streptophyta > Magnoliopsida > Amborellales > Amborellaceae > Amborella > Amborella trichopoda. The sequence goes on along the minus strand of NC_142343.1, from coordinate 44,531,400 downwards.
ATGTATTTAAGAACCTGGACTGGGTTGGGACTCTCCAGGATCCCGTGTCCAAGTCAGCCAGTTCGACATGGCCAAATATCAACTTTACTTAGATGAGTATGTAACAAATAACAAAGGTCAAAAGAAGGAAAGACTCAGGTGAGTCCCTAGTTCTGGCTTGGGGCTCTCCAGTTTTTCTTTTGATGCTGTTAACTATTGTATAAAGAGAGTAAAGTAAATACAATGGTGATGCAGAGGAAGCCCACAGGCTGGGCCTTATGCCAAAAAGAATATAGACTAATGGGAGGGTAATCCTATACAAAAAAATATTCGGGCATAATACCAAAAAACCCGACTGTAAAATTGAAAGTAAAAACCAAAAGCTGGCCATAACAGCAGCCCTGTACAAGGAAATAAAGCAAAAAAACCAAAAAGCGAGGCATTCACGTCCCGAAATACTGGATAGCGCTCCATCTTTAGCTAGTTGGTCCCCCAGGGCGTTGGACTCCCGCCAGGTATGCCTCCATGAGGCGGCCATATCCCTGCAAATGTGAGTAATCTCATAAAAAATTGACGCCAGATACCATGGGGTGGGGGGTAAATGGTTGAGGCCAAGAGGGGTTAAGAAGCGTAAGGTCGGTGAGCAGTGTCATGGACTCTGCGAATTGGGAGTCAGCATGGCTGATGAAATTGGAGAATGAAGCAAGAGTATTGCAAAGGTGGTCACGGAAGACCCCACCCACTGCCACCGGACCTAGGTTGCCCAAAGAGCACCCGTCGAAGTTGAGCTTTGTGTGGCCCTCCTGGGGGGCAGACCAGTTGCTCGATCTTTGAACACTGGACGATTGGATCTGTAAATATTTCCACCGGTGTAGGAAAGTTGAGGTCAAAACTCCTTTGAAGGTCTTGTGGTTGGAGGCCCAAAAAGCGACATCTGAGGTGATTTTGTGGAAGAGGGCAGGAACTTTGCACTTGATTCCTTGGAAAATCCTTGAGTTCCTCTCTGTCCAAATGACCCAAATAGTGGCTCCATTGGAAGTTTCCAGAGGAGCTTGCCAGCATAAGGCCACAGAGTGTCCCTAGAAAGGTTGAAAAGGGCCGGAAGGGAGGGAGGAGTGGCCCAAGAGAGGCCGAAAAGATGGAGTAGAAGGCTCCAAAGGTCATGAGCCAAACTACAATGAATAAAGAGGTGGGGGTTGGATTCTTCCTCGCTAGTGCACATCATGCAATAGTTGGGGATAGAGACCCTCTGTTGTAGTTAGGTCTTTTCGGAGCAAGCGATCCAATTGAAAACTTGCACTTTAGGAGGTGCGATGGAAGACCAAACCTGGGCCACAATGGAATTCGGAGAATGAGGATAAGTTGGGGTAAAAGGAGTTTCTTATAAAAAGAAGCTACCGTGAAGGACCCCGAGGGGGAAGGGGTCCACACAATGCGGTCCGACCCTGAAGGGGCTAAGAAGTTTGAATACAACAAAGACGACAAGGAGAGGAAGTCTTCGGTTTCGAGGTCAGTAAGAGGGTGTCTAAAGGATGGGCTCCAAACTCTAATGTTGCCCGAGAGGGGCATCTCGTCTGCGATTAAGGATGAAGTGTTGGTTGCTAGGGAGAAGAGGGAGGGGAAGAGGTCCCTGAAAGGGGTATGACCCAACCAAAGGTCTGTCCAAAAGCGAATGCGATGGCCTTCCCTAAGGTGGCAGCGGGTACTCTTTTGAAAGAGAGTAAGAGATGACAGAAAAGACTTCCAGGCTTCTGATGCCCTGCTCGAGGAGCGCCCTTCTGGCAGCCAAGTATTAGTAGGAATTTTGTACTTGCAGCGAATTATTTGGGTCCACAGCAGGTCATTTTGTGTAGCTAGGCGTCACCACCATTTGCCAAGTCTACCTACCTGTTTGGGTTGGCATACTCAAGCCAACTTCGAGTTGAGAGATGGCCTGGCAAGTTTCAAAACTGAATGTGTTCTTTACATCTTTACGCCCTTCAATTATGAGTTTAAGAAGATTGAGGCTTGATAAATCCATCCATCATTTGTAAGTTTTTTGTGTTAGGGCTACATTCATATGGTCTGCCCATTTGCTTATATGTAGATTTTTAACTTTGCCAAGTTTTGTATCTATCACACTTGTATATTATAAATTTCATCCCCTCCTTTTAAACTTAAGTGAAAATATTCTCTACACAAGGTCTCTCCTTATGTCCACCTCATTTTTTTCAACTCTTATCTTTTTCCAGGTGCACCTGTAATTTCTCTATCTTTACAAGTAAAAGCTTCAAAGATTTTACATTTAGTGCTCACCATGTAGCTAACACAAATTTTATTGAAAATTTAAATGTCTATGTTTTCCTCTTTTGAGCTGTCACTTACCCCATCTTTTCCAACCTCAAAATGTTCTGTGACTTAGTTAATTCCTTCCATTCAAATCTTTCTTCAATTGGCTTTATCTTTTTCGTGATTTGTTGATTCTACCTTTTCTCTGTGGTACCAGGCTCTAAAACTTCACATTTGTTCCTGAAGTACACCTGAAATGCATTTTCTCTTTTTTTTTTTTTTTTTGGTTTCTATTACTTGCCTTTACTCCAATTTCGTTTTATTTCCTACCATGTCTTCCTCACTAGTTTTTGTATCTTAATGATTACAACAAATGTTAACATATTTGCTTTTCGATTTGTCTAGTAAAGGGAAATATTTGTTGATTCGATTGTTCTATCGGGGGAATTATTTTTTAATGACTCAAAATATAAAAATAAATGAAAATAGGAAACTGATGGGGACAAAAGAAAAATTGTAATAAAAATGTTCTATAAATCTCATCTTATATGATATTCCAGACATAATCACTTGTTTCATCACCTAGGCAATGCAACTAATGAAAATTTGACAAAGAAAATCAGAACCATTATCAATTATGTTACGTAAAGAATAGAATGGAGTTCTTAAGTTCAAGCTTTTAGATCAGAAAGTCTTAAAATTAATTACCAGAAAAAATATGAATTAAGTCTTCAAATTTTTTTTTTTTGAGGGAAGCAAGCCTTGAAATTTTTTATATTCCTTGAGGCTTTTACAATTTCTTATATATTACAAAAAGAGAAACGCAAGGAACACAATGATTTGCCTTGTAAAATTTACAATGTGGTCTGCCTTGAAGATTCCATAAAGAACTACTATTATCAATGAGAAAAGTACCAAATTATTCGTCATCAGTAAGAGTTGATAATATTGAATAAGGAAAAAGTGGAGGTGTTCTTGAAATTTTTTATTACAAGAAATTCAGTCCCAAAATGAATACCATAGGTCTTGGATAGGGATAACTTTCCTGATTAATTTAAAATTGAATTAATTTTTTCTATAACATTTGAAACAAAGTTTTTCTATAAGATTTAAAACATCAGGAAATTCCTTCTTTATCAAATAAATAAATAAATAGAGTTTTTGCTCCTTTAAGCTCCCTCAATTTGATTGAGGTGCTACAATTACCTTAGGTGCAATTGTTTATCCCTAGGGAACTTACCAAAATTCTCGAAAAAACTAGTGAAATAGTCCAAAACTCCTGAAACCTGTGGATTATAGCTCAAGAGATCCTTGTCGTGCTCATGGGCTAAAAGCTCATGTGCGTTTGCATTGATTCAAAAAGCGGTCTGTCCAGCGCCTAGGCGGAGGCCTTGGGCGCATCGCCCAGGCCTGGGTGGACCAAGTAGGCCGGTTGTCCCTAGGCGCCTAGTTCCCCATCAAGGTGGGCGCCCATGGAACTGCACTCTCCTAGCTACAAAAATACCCATCGGGTGGGGTATTTTTGGTTTTTTTATTATTATAAAAAATGTATAAATATGCATTTTTTATACAGATCTAGACCTAAAATAGGATTACTGGACACCCCTTACCCCCTTATGAACCTAGGCCGCTCAGGTTTTGGGCGGCTACTTAGCTAGGCAGCGTATCCCCCCTGGGGCACCTAGGGTGTTTTTGGAACATTGTGCATTTCTTTGGCCAAAGGGCATGACAAAGTGCAATAAATTGTACACCATGCTTACTTTGTTCTCACACTTCTTTAATTTGGAGTATTGTTCTTAACGTGCTAAGTGTGTCTCCCACATGGTGCTAGTTCTTAGCTGATTGTCGATCACTTGACCATTGTTGTGATTATCTTGATCTCTTCTGGCGAAATGAATTTGAGGCAGGATGGTAGTGTTCTAAATTTAATTTCATATAAAGGTCACAATGTCCTTGGTGATTGAAATTCCACTCTTGATTGTGCATTTACCTATAAGGGTACTTTGGTCATTTACGTGTCATGTATGTTTGAGAGTATATTCCCTTACTTTATAGTTGAATGAAGAGTCAGTGAATCACCTATTGCTCCTTTGTATCTTTGTTGTAGTGGTGTAGAGTTATATTTTGGGCTCCTCGGGAGTACATTGGGTCTTTCCTGATACTGTCTTGCAGGTTTTGAATGGCTGGAGGGTGAGCCCATTCCCTCAATAGGGTGATGCTATGTGGTCAGTCGGTTGTATATGTGTGCTATGGGGCCTATGGTTGGAAAGAAACAAGCGAATCTTCGAAGGAGGTACCTAAAGCTGGAACAGTTGGAGAAAGAATATGGCACATGACGATCTCCTGGGCTTTAATTTATAGTGCTCTTGTTTATGGGCTCAAGACATTGTGGGAGCGGGAAGTGGTGGCAAATAGCACGATAACTAGAGATGAAAATCATGCCGAATGGCTTGCGCCACTATAGGGGAAGCTGAAGTTGAATTTTAATGGTAGTTCATCTGGTAATCAGCACCCATCAGGGGTGGGTGGAATGTAAGAACTCTAATGGGTTAAGCTAGTTCTAACATATGCAGGAACTTTGGGATTTGATCGTGCCAATTTTGGCTGAAGCTAAAGCATTGCTGATGGATCAGTTTGCACTTGTTCTTAAGTCCCCTCATGGTTGAGGGTGATTCATTGAATGTCATTAATGGGCTTGCAAGGAAAGTGTTCATCCATGGAGGATGGCCGGCATATTTAACGAAATAATTGATATTTGTCATGGTAGGGATGCCTTTTTGTGCTCGCCTAGGATTGCAAGTAATATTCGGGGTAACCTAGCCCAGGCTGGCAAGGGAAGAGGGGACCTGCATGTGGGGCCAGTGTCTCTTCCTCAATCCCTCACCTTCATCTTATATTCATTAAAAAACAGTTGAATGCATATATTCTTTATATTGGGATTTTTTTTTCATTAGCTAACTCTTTTTCGTTTTTGTTTTCGGGCAAGTCTATTATTGCTCAATGATTAACTGGCTATGCTTGAACCATGCAGGGATCTTGAGGACAACATGTTTTCTAACATTTCTGGTGTATTGAATCCTCCTGCAAATGTCACCATCAAGTAACCATCTCACCTCTTACTATATTGCCGACCAGAAATTATGAGCTTTGGATTGTTCAAGAGCCGTTTGGATCTTCATGAACGAAGGGAAAAACATATGATTGGATTCTTTTATGGATAACAAATTCGTGGTCCCCTAGAAATGTCATGGGCTGCAAGTGAATGCATGTTTAAGTTTGCTTTATCGTTGTTAGCCATTGTTTGCCAAAGGGTTTGCCATGAACCTGTTTTAGGTTTGCAGTGCAAAACACCTGGTCAGGGGATGATTATGACCTCAAAATCTTCGAATCATCTCTGGTTCACCTCATGATCAATTTCAAAAAAAAAAAGACGGTGTGCTCTTAAACCCCAAATTTAATAGTCCATCAAATGAAAGGCGCAGAGTCAATCTTGGAATGGAAATTGGTTTGGAACAGTTTTTGAGCTCCAAGTCAAATTTCTCCCTTAGATTGTTCTTAGAGACAAAGAAAGATGATTTGAGAGTTTTAGGGTCAAATAAATCTTTCTAAAATGGTGTTTGGCCATGGTCCTGTACCGAACATAAGTTTTGTTCCTTTGGACCACAAATTCTTTTGCTCCATATGCACTCACACATAATTTTCAGCTGAGGTTGATGAGTCCCTTTGAATTGTTAAAAAGGCTAAAATGAATCGATGACAAAAAGCTGATGGTTTTATCTTGAGTGGCCTTGGAAATATGGTTATGGCTATGTGATTAGCACCTTCGCACGTCCACTTTTGCATCTTTACATTGTTTTGGAAGTGCATCTGTCTTCTGTTTTGATTTTGCTTTTTTTCTTATTATAAGCTGATGTGGTCAGTCAGCCCACTTCCTACCCTCATTGTCATCCATAAGCTTCTAACAATGATTTTCAATATGGAATAATCTGCCCAATGACAGGAGATTGCTGTACATTCTACAACAGTCAGTTTTGGTTGTATAGTTGATAAATATTTTTTCTTGTTCACAGAATTGTTTAATAATTGATTTTTAAGTAGTTGTTTTTAATAGATAAATACAATTTCTAGAAAAGAATAGTGCAGATGGAACAATACATGGTACAGATCATAAATTAAAGTGGGAGGAGTACCTTCCAAACTCTCAACCTTACCCTTGAGACCCCACATTTGAGGCAGATTTCTTCCAGATATCCTCTCTCTTACTATTCTATTTGCGTCCATATGTTCAATACAATGTTCACAGTTCATTTTTCTTATCTCATGTATCTGTTTTCAAAATCTGACAGTTGCTATGATTCATGATTTTCATAAAATTATTGGATTTACTTGTACTGAACACTTTGTGGCGCATTGAGATTAAAATGCTGTTATGGGTTGCATTATTCAGGCTTCGAGGAAATCGTATTTGTACAAATGCAAACAACCTCAATATATCCCAATACTGTGGAATTCAAATTACTAACGAGGAAGCAGTTGACATTACAAAAGTTGATTGCCCCCCTCAGGCATGCCCTACTGCGAACCTCTTCGAATATGTTCCTAAATCACCTGTTCCATGCTTTTGTGCTGCACCAATTAAAGTTGGATATCGTTTGAAAAGTCCTGGAATTTCGTCTTTCCCTCCCTATATGATGCCTTTTGAAGAGTATATAACATCTGGTCTAAACATTGACCTTTATCAGCTAGTCATCGAAACTTTTATCTGGGAGGAGGGTTCTAGACTAAGAATGTATCTGAAACTTTTCCCTCAGTTCAGTAATGTCTCCTATACTTTCAACTTAAGTGAGATTCAAAGATTAAGAGGCAAGTTTACTGGGTGGACGATTCCTGATAGTGAAGTCTTTGGCCCTTATGAATTGCTCGATTTCACTCTTCAGGGACCTTATGCTGGTGGTATGTCTCAAGAAACATGTCTTTTATCTCGTCTCTTATTTTACACTCTGAATAGACTGGTTTCTGATTGATATTATTGCTATAACAGTGGTTCTAGAGTCTTCAAAGTCAGGGATAAGCAGTGTTGCCATTGTTGGCATTGTACTAGGAGCTATCGCTGTTACTGTTGCATTGTCTTCAATTATCTTTCTTTTCATCTTGAAATGGCACATGAAATCCCAACGTGGTGTCTCAAGAAGGCGTCACCGTGAGTTATCTTATTCCCATTCCCATTTGAATTCTATTAATTGTTTTTATTTTTTTAAACAAATATATTTGAGTATCCCCAGGCCTTTGGGGAAGCCTTTGATGTTCTATTTAAAAATTGTTTTCTAGGACTTCCTTTACTCTTTGAAGTGGTGTGCATATTTTGAATCACATGTTTTAATTTGATAATTCTGATATTCTTTGACCTTGGAACGAATGCAACTCCAGTGGTGCGTACTGCTTTTTAAGTACTATGCACCACATAATTTTAATGGTTTATAATTGTTGGGCCTTTAAAGCTGGTTCTTAGTACAGTAAAAGCACAGGATATGATAGAGGGAAAATATGCTCTGCATGCAGGAGTTTTAGGACCTTTTTCTCTTCTGCTTTGACATTCAAAAAACAAAAAAAGAAAAAAAAAAAAAAAAGGACCTCCTGTCCTGGAGGGATTGGTTTCTTTTTCATATTATATTTGTGTGGCGTCTTTCCCAAATTTGGGCATCTGAACTCATGTTTCAAACCAAGGGGACTGCTCCAAATAAAAAAAGACATAGAAGCCCTAATTATGATATGGGAGGGTTCAGTGTATTCTACGTGTTCATTGATTTTATTTTACCTAATAAGGATGCCTTTGGATCAAGCGGATTGAACTTTAATATTTTTCTTAAATTGTGAAAATAAATTTCTCAATTTTAATCTAATGGAATTTTTAACCACCGAAAAAGAAAAAGAAATCAAGTGTACTATTGTGAATCTACGATACTGCTGCTTAATTATAAGATAGTGGACCCTATTAAACCTTAGTGATTGCTTCATCCTTTCTCTTCTTCATTTGTACAGTATACATCAATAAAATTTCCATGGGTACACAAAACTGATAATAAAATGGAGAAAAAGACTGATCCAATAATCCTATGTATTGGGAGATTTTATTGCAATAAGAGTTTCCTGTTTTGTACTTTGCAGTCTCAAAGTCCCTTATCAAAGTAGAAGGTGTCAAAAGCTTCAGTTTTGGGGAGATGGCATTAGCCACAAACAATTTTAGCAGTTCCTCTCAAGTTGGCCACGGAGGTTATGGAAAGGTCTATAAAGGAATTCTAGCAGACGGAAAAATAGTTGCTATAAAGCGTGCAGAGGAAGGTTCTCTACAGGGTCAGACAGAGTTCCTTACAGAAATTGAGTTACTGTCACGCCTGCACCATCGTAACCTAGTCTCTCTTGTTGGGTATTGTGATGAAGAAGGTGAACAGGTATGTTCTGTTTCTTTAAAATTTACAAACTCAAGAATTTCTATGTTCTTGCCTAAAACATTGTGACATGCTATTTGGAGGCATCCATTTTCTTGACTTAATGGGATGCAAAATTATTTGCTTGGCATTGGCTTCTCTTGTTTCCATTTAGGTAGAAATTAATTTTTTTTCATTCCTAAGATATTTTGAAAAATAGTGTATAAAAGGTTATATTTTTTTGGAGAATAGGTAAAATTGTTCTCTTTTTCAAATTTTTTAAGAGACTATTATTTTCTAGAAAAGAAAATTCTTTTTTATTTTCTTCACAACATACCCATAGAATGAGTATAGTGAAGATGAGGATGTTGAGATGGATGAGTGGCAAGACAAGAAGGGATAGAATTCGAAATAAATACATTCGAAAAAATTTAGGTGTGGCACCAATAGGCGATAAAACGAAAGAGTGTAGACTTAGGTGACTGGCCATGTGTGGCTCGGACCCAGTACAAAACCTGTTAGGAGGTGCGAGTTAGTTCAAGTGGAAGGCTCAAAAACGGCAAGGGATAGACCCAAAATGAGATAGTTGGAAGTAGTGAGAAAAGATATGGGTACTTATGGCTTCACTAAGGTTATGACCCTTGATAGAGCACAATGACCAGGATTCGTGTAGCCGACCCCAATTAGTTGGGAAAAGGCCTTGACGATGACGATGATGTATTTTTTGGAATTTCTCAAAAAAAAAAACAACATTTTAAAAATCCCCCGAAACTAACTGTACCAAGCCAAACCAGGTGGGGACTTAACCCTGAGCACACCTAAATGTCAAGCCAAATAGCGTTGTTATTCTGCAGTCAATGGATACATTGGGTATCAGTAACTATAATTGTAACACATCTACTTTTGTTGTTTTATAGATGTTGGTTTATGAGTTCATGCCAAACGGCAACCTGCGAAATCACCTTTCTGGTATTCCTCTTGGACCTTGTTTGTGTAACACTTACTTTCTTTGTTTTTTCATACTATTTTTTGCATGATATTTGTTGCCTTTGACGATAAAAAGTAGTGACAGTTGAAGTCTTCGCTTGGGAGACTTTATTTTGTTTTCCGAGAAATTCCTGATAAAAAGCTGAAGTGCTTTGCAGTACATATGAGTGTATGCATTCATTAATGAGGCATCAAATTATTGGCCTTTTTTTAAAGATAATTTCATCACACCCGTATTTCTGCTTACTACCAATGACTTTGACAGAAAAAGTGAAGGAACCATTGAATTTTGCCATGAGGCTACGCCTAGCATTGGGCTCAGCTCGAGGCATATCATATCTTCACAATGAAGCCAATCCTCCTATATTCCACCGTGATATCAAAGCTAGCAACATTTTGTTGGATTCGAAATTTATCGCTAAAGTTGCAGATTTTGGGCTGTCAAGGCTTGCGCCTGTTCCGGAGCTTGAGGGTGATGCCCCAGAACACGTTTCCACTGTGGTGAAAGGCACCCCGGTAAGGTTATTATTCACAATTAACATATTGGTGTACCGTTAGAACTTCAAAATCTTTTTGGTGCAATTCCAATTTATACTGGGCAAGAATACCTAATACAGTGCGTATGGTATACGGTATGCACCCAGGGCATGAACGCCTATCTCCTTAGTGATGGATAGTGAGGATTAGTCATTGTTGACAATAAGTGACATTCACCAGGTTATGGGTATTCTCCATTATCCATTGTTGAGAGTAGAGGCTAGATGCCTTGGCCATGTGCCATATTTCATACACAGGTCGTATACTCTCCTTTTCCTATATATAAAATAAATGATATATATACATACATATATGGGTTATTCTAGAATGCACTATGCTAATAGTGAATTTAGAATTTAGTATTTCAAAATTTTTTATCATAAAATACCCTTACATGGTCAAAAAGGACCTTACTATAAATATTTCATATACTTCGGAAAGGGTATTTTGGTCTTTTCAAAATCCCGCTAAAACTCAATTTCAAATTCAAACAGATTCTTTTGACTTTTTAAATGATGATTGGACTTTAAAGGTAAGTTAAAATTAAATTTTCAAATAAGCAATTGTTAATATATTTTTTCATATTGTATCGGCATTTCATGTTAAAAATTTTGAAATACTTAATTCGAAGTTCACCATTAATATGGTGTATTCTAAAATAATCCTATATATATATATATATATATATATATATATGGGATAATCTAAACTTCAAAACCCTTCAAATTACAAAGGTTCAAGATAGAGACAGTTGTGAAGAGTGGATTTATTAATTTTGTAATCTATTTTTTTAAAAAAAGTTACTTTTGTGGGGCAATTTTGTAAATATTACTACAAGACAGATTACTTTGTCATCTCCATACGGGGTAAAGTTGAAATTTTAACTAAAAGACAAGGGCACTCTACAAAAAAAGTGCCAGGACACTAACTTTTAAAATGCCATTATGCTTTTGTGAAAATTTCAAATTTGCCCTTGCTTGATGGTAAAGTTATCTATTTAAATAATTTTGTAATAAAAAAGTAATGATTGTTTTGATAAATACCCCCATCACAACCCCATCTAACTTGAACATTTGTATTTTGAGGGGTTGTTAACTCTAGACAAACCCTATATATATATATAGAGAGAGAGAGAGAGAGAGAGAGAGAGAGAGAGAGGGAAAAGATCTTGTCAGCTCACAGGCTGATGAAATAGTATAAACTCAACAACCCATATTGAATCTAGACCGATCTAATGGTCACAACCTCATTTCGTAATATGATTTTAATATTTTTTCTATAAATTCAAATCACATAAAATTTTGGGCATCCATTCTTCTCATAAAGGTGCACCTAATAAAAATATTTTAAAAAAAATTCGCAAAAAATAATTTGACCAAAATACTCTTGAGACTTTCAGGGGTATTTTGAATAATTTGTTTTTTTGTGAATTATTTTTTATATATTTTTATTAGTTCTTCTAATAGATGTTCAAATTTTCAAGTGATTTGGATTTGTAGAAAAAAATTAAAATTAAAATACAAAATACAAACATGACCATTGGATCGGCCCAGATTCAATCTGGACCATTGGGCATTTACTATAGTTGTCAGCTAGTGGGCTGACCTCATATTCTCCCAATATATATATATATATATATATATATATATATATATATATATATATGGAAAAAGCTGGAGTAGCTATAGCTACATATGATCCCAACGACCCAGATTCAATCTGGGCCGATCTAACGGTCACAACCTCATTTTGTATTTTAATTTTAATTTTTTTTTATAAATCCAAATCACATGAAATTTTAAGCATCTATTCTTCTCATCAAGACGCATGTAATAAAAATATTAAAAAATAAATTCGTAAAATTTAAATAGACTAAAATACCCCTAAAAAGTTTCAAGGGCATTTTAGTCAGTATATTTGTTTGTAAATTATTTTTTTGATATTTTTATTAGATTATCCTATTTTTAAAGAACACATGTTCAAAATTTCAAATGATTTGAAATTATAGAAAAATATTAAAATTCAAATACGAAATGCAATTGTGATCATTGGATTTGCCCATATTGAATTTGAGTCATTGGGCTCATATGTAGATGTAGGCTAGTAGGTCTACATTAGCTTTTTCCGATATATATATATATATATATATATATATATATATATATGAGTTCAATAATGGCTTCTTTTGGTATTTTGTGTAATGATAATCCGTAGGGTTTAGGGTTGAGGATACAATGCACACAAGCAACATGTCTTACGCAGGTGCTAATGTACAATTTTTTGAAGAGACTGGAGATGAATAAATTTGGCAAAATTTACCAAATAAAATCAATTTATGAATCTATGTGCTTTAATCTTCATATTTATATCTTGTTTTTATGAATATATTAGGGCAATGGTTGCTTGATAGCCATATTTGGATGACCAATGGATTGCATGTCATTTTTTTTGGTAATCTTTGCTCTTTGGAAGCTGAGAGTTTCAGTTTGTCATATATAATTTGGATCTTGTTGCAGGGTTACCTTGATCCAGAATACTTCTTAACCCACAAGTTAACAGACAAAAGCGATGTGTATAGTTTGGGAGTTGTGTTTCACGAGCTCCTAACTGGGATGCATCCCATTTCACATGGGAAAAATATTGTCCGAGAAGTAAGTCTTAATACTGCTCATGGTGTTTTTTACATAACAATTATATTTGTGTGCAAAAAATTGCTTTACCACCTCTTGGCTACCCTACTCCATTTATTTCTTTCTCCATTCTTGATTATTTATTCAGGGCCTTTCAGATTTTTTCCACCATATTGTCGGTTTTGTGCAACTGTGTATACTGTAATGCCTGAGTTTTATAATCCTGTGTTGATTCCTAGCATTCTACTTTTACTTAATGGAGTAATCACCTATGCAAAATAACTAATAAAATCAATAAAAGAAAGTAATATCAGCAAAATTGCTGTAATAATAAGAAATTATGTGTGTGCGCGTGTGTGTTGCGAGAGAGAGAGAGAGAGAGAGAGAGAGAGAGAGCATACTTACTGTTTTATCATTTATACTGCATAATTTGGTCTAGAAGCTGAATCATTCTCTCTCTTAATCCCCAGGTAAACAACGCGTACCAATCAGGAATGCTATGCTCAATTGTCGACCCACATATGGGCTCTTACCCTTCGGAATGTATCGAACAGTTTGCAAGGTTGGCTTTTCGGTGTTGCCTTGATGACACAGAGGGCCGACCTGCCATGACCGAGGTGGTTCGAGAGCTCGAAATCATCTGGAAAATGACCCCAGAGTCTGACTCTCTGCCATCTGAATCCGTGGACATAGCCACTGGAAAATTAACTCCCTCCTCATCCTCTGATAAGAAACCATTCTTATCATATGATGTTTCGGGAAGCGATCTTCTTAGTGGCGTGATCCCGCGCATTGCTCCTCGCTGAGATGGATACCATTTTATTTATGGCTATGATACCATGGCTTCTTCCTAGTTATATTACCCAACCATGCCTTTTCTTCTACGAGTGGTCCACTGTATGTGTGTATTTGTGTTTGTATATTTGTACATTAGTGTATTAACTTCAAGGTTATCCTAATTTTTTGGTTGCTGAGTATGCAGCTAGTGTTAACACCCCCCCCCCCCCCCCCCCCCTTCCATTGATGACTCTGCAGTTTTGTGTTTTTATTTAGGAAAGTATTGTCTGGCAATTGTGTTTTAAGCTGCAGAAATTTTGATGGAAAATATATATTTGTCATTGAAAAACTGACAAATTGATCATCCCAACCTCTATAATCATGTGTATGATAAAAATTGATTTCAAACCCTAAAGATGGTCTATTTACCACTTTTTTGACCACCTGTTTCAAGTGTTGCAGGCCAGTGCAAGGCTCTTTCGCCTTTTTGGTGCCGGAACTGCATTTTCTAGTGTATTTTCTTAGGTGTTGTTTAACCAAATATGGTAAAGATGCAGCCCTACGAAAACCACACCCATTTATTTATTCTCTCCTTACAGTGCATAATTTATATGCATATACACAAGTTTATTGGTACATAAAAGTTCCATCATGTTTTCGTTCATTTTTAGTGGGGAGTGCTCTATTTATACGAGTAAACTGTTCAGGCATGTGGTCAAGTTCCTTTCTTTCCCTTAAACCTTTGGTGTTTGGTATTTCTTTTAGTATTGTCATTTGTGAATTGATTTATAATGTTATGTAAATGAAAATTTATACAAAAAGATCATTTATTCTAGTACAACAAGGTCACAATTACTCTTGTCCAGAGGATTTTAAATTGGGTGGTTGTAAGTATGCCCTTGACTAGATTTAATATTTAAAAACAAATTTCTTAGACTTTGTGATACAATTCAAGCTGTCCAACTTGACATCTAGTGATTATGAGTGATTGTGACATTCTTGTAGTAATAGTAAATGATCTCATACTATAGAATCTCTATATAAATATCTAAACACAATATTCATTTTGTGTGAAAGAGCATAGCAAGATAAAAGTATGGTTTCTTGGGGGAGGGGAAACTTATATTAGTTTTCAACTAGCAATGGTTAGATCAAACCGTACAAAGCATTGGTTAGCTGTCTAAGTGGAAGAAGCGTTTTGATAACTATGGTTGGGTTTGCCAAAGTATGAATAGAGTCGTCCATCGAGTTCTAATAGAGGTTTCATGGGGATGAAGCAGCGAGATTCAGCTATCTTCTTATCTAGTTTCTTATTTATAAACTCAAGATTGTATATAGCATGCTCCTGTAGGGGCATATTTTAGATTTGGTCCATAATGTAAAAGACCTATTTAGGCATAAATTCTCGATCTAAAATTTTGGGATCTACTTTAAAATTGCCAAATGAGTAATTTTGGAAAAACAAAAGGATTAGAGTGAGTTTTTGTAAGAAAAATAGTGATATGAGATTGAAAAGTGCAGTACAATTGCAAATGATTTCCTGTTTTCCATTTTTCTGTCAAATTATATCCATGAAAATTATCATTCAAAATTTACTGTTAAATATGGTATTTTTTATCCGAAGGAGCATAAACCAGCGAAAGCACAAAATCTTTTGATCTTAAAATTAAATGGGATGGTTGATCATGAGGAGGTGTGTTGAGTTAACTCAACGTCACAAAGACATTTTACGGCTGCAAAATTTTTTCTTTTTTCTTTTGGGTAAGCCGGTAGGGGAGAAGATCCCCTACCTGTTTTTCATTAAATAAAAGTAGAGAAGATTCAAATCATTGTTACAATTCTGTCATAGGGCAATTATGCCAAATCGTGAATTAAAGACAGATAAATGAAATTTGGCGGTCTAGCACAACAAACTGTAGCAGCAGAGAGAGATATCCCCTTCTTGGCAATTGTATCGATTATCATGGTGGCCTCCCGATAGATGTAAAAAATGCTCCACTTATGATATGAGAGTTTGTGACGACAGTTGGCTGCTACCATGTGAAGTGCAATGGAGTCATGCACGCCCTTTAATAGCATTTACAAGCAATGACGAATCACTTCTTGTAATAGGAAAATTACCTTCTAATGAAAAACAATTCTAAAATTGAAATATCAGCCCGTGTTTCAGAATATATTTGCTACAAAAGAATTTACAAATGGCCACATTTTTTTTACCACATTAAAATAGAAAGTGTGTGGTCTGTATAAGGCCGAGGCCCTAAACCATCAAAGTAAGGCATCGAAAGATGCTGTTTCAATATTGGAAATCTTTGTAATGGTTTGAAGTTTTATTTTTATATCTAATTATAATTTTTAAATCTTAAAAAATAATGTATATCGAGCAGATCTATGAACACTTGAAAATCTTAAAAATTGACCGTCCAAAACTGTATTATAAGATGCACTATTTTCGATACTTGAAATCCATTTTTTTCATGTTTGTTTATCTTGAGGTTGAGATAATGAATTTGAAGATTTTGTGCATTGAAACAATCACTTCTAATAAATTTTTGAGGTGCACTTTAATTTTGATTGTTTAAGGCCTCTCCCGTATCTAAACTTTTTCCAATTAAAAATAAATCTAGCTATTTTAAAAACAAGCTCTCACACACTCTCCCCTATTTTGGAGTAAATAACTAGAAGAGCATTTAGTGCTTATCTTGGTCAACTACTCATCATCTTTCTTTGGCTGATTTGTATCTAAATCCATTATGCCTAGGGCTACCAAGGAGCCTAGTCCAGCCCGCGGGCTTCCAAGAGAGTCCTGATTTTCGGGCCGGATTTGGGCTACTTGATGAGGCTTGCTCTTCTGGCCGAGACCCAAACGTGGTAGGCTTGAAATGATTTTCTGCTAGATTTGCTCCTACCCTGGCCTGGCCCAAAAAATTAGATACATGCTTTATATATTAAATAAGAAATTATATATATATATATAAATTTTTTTTTTTTTTTTTTTTGAGCATGGCCAGGGTCATGTCAAAATGCCATTTTGGGCCTGGGCTTGGGCCCATCCTGTTGGCACGCCTAATGGTGCCTATTATTTCATTCATGAATCGTGGTTGAGTTATCTTGCAGCACACCCGGTGCAGTGCCCAAGTGACTTGGTCCATAGTTGGTCAAGAAATCATGAACGGCCATGTTGGTGGAAGAGCACTATGACTTCTAGGTTACATAATCTTATAACCATAATTGGGCTAGAGCACGTCCATTCATAAGTTAGCAATTACTAGCTTACACATGTTTATGCTACTCTTATATTATATGTAAACCTGAGGACTGGACCCTTGATTTGGGTGGTCAGGGCAGCAGTGCCACAATAGAAAGTCAAGAGTTCAAATCTTACATATTAACCTGTCAATAAATAAAATATGATGATCATATGTGATATCTCATTTTGTAGCTGGATTGCATATCGCATGTTATTAGATGCCCCCAGTGTCATGAAAAATGGTGACTCCTGCATGGGCGTGTCTGATACACTTGGACCAGTGTTATGAACAACGGTGACCTCTGCATGGGTGCGTCAGATACACTTAGACATGAGAAGGTACCTTGTCTAGATGACTAACTGGTAAGCTTGATCTGAATTATTGAATTTTATTTTATTTTTTGTTGACATTATTCAAATGAATTTTATGTATTTTTCTTTTGAGACTCAAGCAGGTTGAATATTCCGACTCTTTTTATGTACTTTTTTTTGTTGAGACTCGCCTGGGTTGGATATCCTGACTCGGTTAAATCATCATATGTCTCGAGTTTGGATCTCAACGAGTCCAACTCAAGTGTTGGGCTCTAAGAGTTTCTTTTTTTCGGTGGTTCAACAATACGAATCAACCATTGAAGCCCAAAAGGAGTGGGAAAAGATTGTACAAGGTTGAGCTTTGATTATGGGTGGAGTGTCTTCTTCGAGTGTTAGCAAACTCGGCTGGTCAACTGGAACCGGGCACTGGCCGATCCGGTTTTGATGATCTGGCCGAGTATTTTTAAAAAATACAAAAAAATAAAATAAAATCCCATAAAATAAGGGATTTGTTTGTAATGTCTTTTTTAAATGTTTTTTATCATTTTGGCAAACATTGGAAAGTAGTTTGGTCATGAATACTTATTTTTATATTTTTTTCATCTTTTAAAAAAAATTGAACATACCTCCGGGCACAAATCGATTTTTTAAATCTATTTTTATTACTACTTTTCAAATTTTTTTTTGATGTGCTTATTTAATCATTATTTAGATATACTTTTCATTTTTTTAAAAAAAATTATTTTTTGGACCAGCCAGGTCCTGTCTGATTAGGCCGATTGAACCAGCCAACTTACCGATTACTCGGACCTGGCCATTGGCCAGTTTTTGAAGCTGGTTCGATTTTTTGAACTATGGCGTCTTCCATGAGAGTACACGTACGTTGGTCTACGGTAAGTTAATGTATGGCTGCAATACGTTGGTCTATGGTAAGTTAATTTATGGCCGCACATCCACCATACGTTCCTCGCAACGGATGGTAGAGAGGCAATAAACTTGACGAGGATCGATCTTCACTGTCCATCACAAAAAAGGATGGTTGATGTTCCTCTGGTGTACCGTACACCGTGCAACAAAGGGACATTTAAGGTGTTCTCACCTGTTCATGCGGTGGTTGTTTGCACAAGTGGTTCAGAAATCAGCAAGCCGACAATAATAAATACTTTGGGCCGGTTCTGACCTAGGGGATAGTTTAGACCAGAGGTTTAAAAAACAGATCGGTGCTTCGGATCGCGCATCTAAAAACCATCCGGACAGGTGAATCGGCATTTTGGATCGAGAATCGAGTGGAATCGGCAATTTTTGTCTCAAAAAATATTTAAAAAATCACTATAAATCTCTAAAAAAATGTTATTTTAATTTGAAAATGAATTTAAGAGTGGTGCATTATGCATTTTCATTACTTTGTAAAAATAGGTGATTATTGAGACGTTGTTTTTCTATCTGGATGTCTGTATAATTAAAATAAATAAATTAATAAATAAAATATAAGACTTAGTTATCATTGTAATTAGTATAATTATTAATTACAATATTATAATAAATGTGATTCAAAAAACAAGGGTATGACCCTTACAAATAAATAAATCTAATATATAACAATTAGTTTGGATAGAAATACAAATTTACAATAATATTTTAATAAAATTAAAAAGTAAATAAATAAATTCATACTTGCAATGTGAAGTAACTAGTTACAAACACTTTCATATTATAAGATTAAAAAAATTAATTTCCCACATAAATTAGTATCACATCAAAGTATCAAACATTTATTAATTTGTTTTACTTATCCAAACTTATTACAACTTAACTAACTATGATAATATATATGGAAATTGAGGTTGTTAGTTTATAACTTTATATTTTATAATTATTTTACTATACAAATAAAAATATAAATGTATTGTATATCATCTAATTTAAAAAATCTTATTTACAATTATAAGAAAAAATAATATATTATAAAATTTATAACATAAATAAATTAATAAATAATATAAAAGATTTGGTTATTAATAAATTAAAAAATTATATTTGCATTATAGGATAATTGATAAAGCAACTTGAAATAAATTCTAAAGTGATATGAGTTAGTGTTATTTTTCTATCTTAAAATATCCTCTAAACATTTTTTTTTAATATCCAATAGACTAGAAATGGTATTATTATTATTATTATTATTATTATCCTATGAGCTAGTACTAATTTTTTAATCCTAATTAACTAATTATTACTTATATAATGAAATAATGCCATGATATAATAGCTTAATAGAGTTTCCATGTTTTTTTTATGAAATATAGTGGTGGTGGGCACTCAATTATTATTTTTAATAATTTTTTCTTTTTTTTTATCCTCAAATTTCATTGCGACAATCAAACATACAACTTTCTTATTCATGACAAGCATACACCGTCGTGTGTCACCATGGCGCGTACACCATCTCACTGCAACTTATCCCAAGTTAATAATATTTGTCACCCTTTTTTCAACTCACATATATATCCACATCGTTTAAGAACGAATTGTATAAAAGAATCCAACGATCGGCTACATTGAATGTTGTCTTGGCCATGTGAAGCGTGCGTATTGCACGTTGAAACTTGATTGTTAGTCACTTGTAGAGAGAACCTTCCACAAAGGAAGGATTGTTAATCACGTGTAGGGAGAAAAAAGCTTGATTGTTAGTCACGAGTAAGAAGAAGCTTTCCTAAAGGAAGGATTGTTAATCACATGTAGGGAGGAAGGTGTAAAGTGCTAGCTGACATGAAATTTGTCAATCATATTTCAAAAAAAGCAGGGTGTCGGATTGAAAATTAAAAAAGTAAGAACCCGTCAGGTTTTACCAATACTACATTTGAATCAAGGTGCCTAATTGAAAATAAAACAAGTAGGAACCCGCCAGGTTTTACCAATACTGCATTTGAACCAAGGTGCCGGATTGAAAATTAAAAAAGTAGGAACCCCGCTAGGTTTTACCAATACTGCATTTGGATCAGTGATTTTTTAAATACTGATTTAGACAGTTTAGTTTTTTAGACTGTTTAGATATTCAGGCACTGTTTAGTTTACATTCGGGCAGTTGCATTGCTCGGTTCACTATAATGAACTCCCTTCCCTTTAGGAACTCGGGGCATTCCCGAGTCAATTGCAAATTATTTATTTTTTGGGTAATTCAGGGGGCCTACCCATTTTTTAATAAGTCAGTAATTTTTTAAGCCATTAGTGGGAATGACGGACACGATTTCCATGGGTCCCTATGCATCTCTAAAATTTATTTTAGAGATAGATTTGGAATCCCCAAGTTTAGTGGTCCACAATCTCGACCTTGATGAGTATGAAAGTAAAGAAGAAAATGATGTTTAAAAGTGAGACTTGGTCTTTTCTAAGGTTAATCTAAGACCCTCTATTTTAATCTTTGAAGGGACTGCCATTACCCGACCATCCATATTTGAAAGGGATGGTTGGTGCGTCAGGTGACACATTCAAGGCACATATGTGGACGTGTATGTTCCTAGGCTTAGTACACTTTTCTATATTTCATTCATATCTTTTTTTTGTATTTTTTATTTTTTTTTCCAAAATACCCTAACTTTGAAACGTGAGATTCCAAAGTTTTCTACCTTTTCCTGTAATAAAAAAAGAATTCAGGCCATCAAAATCAGAGTTTTTTTTTTTTTTGTGTTTATTAATAAAAAGCTCTAAAAATTTGGAAATCCATAGTTTATTTATTTATTTATTTTTTTTTTTTTTTTTTTTGTGGCAGCTAAAAAACTTCAAAAAGCAAATTAGATTTTCAAAATCTGAAGTTTTTTTTTATCTGTTTTCCTCGTGCATCAACAAAAACACTTTAGATTATCAAAAGTAGTTTTTCCCTTCAAACGCGCTTAATACAAGAGTCAAGCTTTGTTAAACTTTGGATCTTTAGGCAATCTCTTCATTTAAAAAGAAAGTGAAAAAATAGGTACATATGAATGTAATAAGAGTAATGACATTATGAGACCCTTCCACACTCGTGTGAATAGGACCCTAAAAGATAACCATTAAATTTTGACACAGATTTATAAAAAAGTCATCAATATGGGTGTGGGATTTGGGCGAATGGGTTTATTGATAATTTTTCGAGAGATCTGTGTCAAAATTTAATGGTGATCATTTGGAGTTCTACTTACATGAATGTAGGAGGGTTTCATACTATCATTACTCATGTAATAATGTAAAAAAAAAAAAAAAAAAATTTCTTAATAGATTGTCTACTATTATACTATTTATCTTTATTACAAGGAGATCACAATTGTTACTAACCACTAGATGTCAAATTGGATGTTTGGGTTTGTCACAAAGTTGAGTTTTTTTTTTGTAATTAAGCATAGCCATTGACATATTCACAACCACTTGATTTAAAATTTAATAGGCAAAGAGTAATAATCACCTCCTTGTATTAAAAATAAATCCCTTCTATACAATATATAAATAAATAACAATAGAGGATATGCACCTAAATAACTTTTGAGATTATATACAATGAGACTATTTACCTTTAGTGCAAAAATATCATAATTACTTGTAACCATACGATCTGGAATCTGATAGCGTAGGTATATAGCGAAAAATTTTATGATAGTTTAAGTATATATCAAAAAATTTATTTGATCTAATTCCACATCCAATGGTCAAGATTAACCGCCACCACGTTGAATTATACGGAAACGGTCTCTACGTGGTTTTCCATAACGGTCAAGAAGAAAAGTATGTTTTTGTCGTTATATTGACATACTAGGGGTACTTTTGTCATAGTTCCCCTGTAACAGCCTCCGTCTTTAACCGTTGATGGAGACAAGCGGAAGCTTTTAAGAGCCTGAATGTGACGGCATTCATGTGAGAATTGTCACGACCTAGTTGATCCATGCCCTAATTTGATGCTCTTCTAATAAAGCCCAGTGGTTATCAGAACCGCTTGACCAGTCAATGGATAATGAACGCTCGTGCATTTCGCTTCACTCATTTTTTCCTAACCAGGAGATAGAAATCCCAATGAATTTGCAGGGATGCTTTCCACATTTTGAAAAATCTAGGCTTTTGAGATGGAGGGAGGCGGATCCTGTTTTTTTCAGGCATTTATGGCTGTATCTCTGTGTTATATGGTGTTATTTGGAGAAGCTGAGATCACTGAACCAAGTGAAGGTACTGAACTTTTGAATAGTGTAGGGGAATTTTGAATTTAATCTGTCTAGTATTTTCTCTTTGATCTTTCTAATATTTGTACATGTACCATTTTCATGAAGTTTAACCAAGTGAAGGTATTGAACTTTTGAATATTGTAGGGGAATTTTGAATTTAATCTGTCTAGTATTTTCTCTTTGATGTTCCTCATATTTGTACATGGGCCCTTTTCATGAAGTTTATTCCCTGAAAATATTTTTTTTTTAAGTTTATAATATGATCATTTAGATGCAGATAGTGTAATTTTTGGAAAATAATATGTACTATTGTTTCTATACACAGTCTCTGCTTTACTGGGAATCAAGACGAGTTTGAACGATCCGTATAACAATTTGAAAAGTTGGACTGAGGGTGATCCTTGTACTTCAAAATGGATGGGGGTCACATGCTTTGCTGCTGCAAAAGAGGATGGTTATTTGCATGTTCAAGAAGTGTATGATCTTTGAAATTTTCCGAGTTATTTAGTGATTCCTTTCAGTTTGCATTTATTTCTTTATTTAGACGGGCTTTGAATATGAAATGCTGAAGTTTATGTTACTTATTCCTGCTTAATTGGTGAGAGCAGTGATTCAAAAGTCGACGACCGGCAGACCCGATCTGGTTCCAATAAAATATCGGAAATCGTCCGGTTCTAGAGAAGAACCGGCAATTCTATACCGTAATATCGCCACGTGACGTCATAATTCTCCCAATTCTTAAATGATTCTCCCGATTTTTTGATTCATTACGTCCGATTCTTCAATCGTCATTTTTGAAAATTTTACACATACCTTAAGGTCCGCACACCTCGTCATATGACACTCCTCACTTCGCGCGCGTTATCCTGGTTAACTACAAAGAAGTATTTATTCACTACAACTTCCTTCTACCTCTTCGATGTGGGATAATGTGAAGGTATTAACTTGAAACATTAATATATTATATATTTTGTTTGCACTTTTAATACTACTAAAATGAAAGTTTTGTTTTATCAATTTCGCTTTTTGTCAAATTTTTTTATTATTAAAAAAAATGAAAGGTTTTTTTTATCAATTTCCCATTTTGCATTTTTCAAATTTTTTTATTATTATCAATTTCGCATTTTTCAAATTTTTTTCTTATCAATAAAATAAAAAATTTCTTATAAAAAAAATGAAATGTTCTTATCAATTATTTTTCTTGTCAAATTTCTTTTTTTTGTCAAAAAAATAAAAAGTTTTTGTAAAAAAAAAAAAAAAAAGTAATACAAAGTTATTGTAAAAAAAACAAAAGTTCTTATAAAAAAATAATAATACAAGAAGTATTTTTTTCATAAGAAAAAAATGAAAGTTTTTTTTATCAATTTCGCTTTTTATCAAATTATTTTATTATCAAAAAAATGAAAGGTTTTTTTTATCAATTTCCCATTTTGTCAAATTATTTTCTTATCAATAAAATAAAAATTTTCTTATAAAAAAAAATGAAATGTTCTTATCAATTATTTTTCTTGTCAAATTTCTTTTTTTTGTCAAAAAAATTAAAAGTTTTTGTCAAAAAAAAAAAAGTAATAAAAAGTTATTGTCAAAAAAAAAAAAAAAAAAATTCCTTACATAAAAATAATAATACAAGAAGTATTTTTGTCATAAGAAAAAAATGAAAGGTTTTTTTATCAATTTCGCTTTTTTTCAAATTTTTTTTCTTATAAAAAAAATGAAAGGTTTTTTTATCAATTTTGCTTTTTGTCAAATTTTTTTCTTATCAATAAAATAAAAAGTTTCTTATAAAAAAAAATGAAAGGTTCTTATCAATTATTTTTCTTGTCAAATTTCTTTTTTTGTCAAAAAAATAAAAGGTTTTTGTCAAAAAAAATAAAAAGTAATAAAAAGTTATTGTCAAAAAAAAAGTTATTATAAAAAACAAATAATACAACAAGTATTTTTTGTCAAAAAAAAGGTTCTTGCTTAAAACAAACGAAAATGTTAATACGACAAACATTTCTTGTAAAGAAATAAAAGGTTTTTGTCAAAAAAACTAAAATGTTTTTATAAAAAAATCATTCTTTTTTGTAGTCCATGTATGATTATATACTTCATCTATGATAGTTCTATGATTTTTATTTCGTGTGATGTAATTTAATGGTTAAAATAAGTTCATACAAATAAACACTATCTCAATATTCACATATTGATGAAAAAAATGAAAATTAATAATATAGTACATCGATTTCTTATTGGATTTCTAAAAAACAACATTTATAATAAATTTTAATAATTTTTTTATATTTTTTTTACAGCTTAATCCTACCGATTCGGCCGATTCTTGATCCGGATCGCCGATCTACAGATCCGGATGGGTTTTTGGGGCCCGATCAGGGCCACCGATCCGTTTTTTAAACCACTGGGTGAGAGTGATACTAGTACATTGGGTAGAAAAATCTTAGTCCAAAGTTAAATTCTGGCCACTACTTTGTTTTTTTGTGAATGTATTTTTCATATTTAGAGGTATTCTATAAAAGTTTGGCTAATTTGTCTTTATTTACAGGAATTTCGGTTCTCCATATAAATTAGCAAAAAAACTATAGTGGAAAAAAAATTCCTCCATAGGTTGTTGTCCACTCAATTGGTCTGTGGATGGAAAATTTATCAAATTGGTGGAATTATGACATGTACTTCCATTATTATGGTAAACTAGAAATGATGCTTAAAATATGAAAGAATACTAGGAAGTATAGTGTTGAGGAGACGGCTATTTTATTTCTTATGGGATATGGCTTCAAATTAAACATTGCGGTGTTAGTAGAATGGTTTTTATCCTGCCAATACATGGAGGCTTAAGAGATGATAATACTTGGTTCCAATGGCTTTGTTGGATGGTAGAGAATGCTTACAGGGCTGAAGATGCCAAAATCGTAAAGCTTGAGCGCCTTTTGCATAGAATACCGATTTTATAAAATGGTTGTGCACGAGAGAATTGTATTGTTTTCAATCATGTAGGTAAGTGGTAAGGTCACTAAGGCAGCCTTGCTACACACTGAAGAGGAACAAAATTGGGCAAAATAGAAAAGATGGATGATGCAATAATTCTAACACCTTCTTGAAGCTAATTGTTGATCTCTGCTGCAAAACTGGGATGAGAGAAAACTGTGTCAGTCACGAAATAGAGGGTTCAACGAGATAGCTGTAAGTTTCGAAGGGTATTGTGATGCGTAATTGAAATTGATACATGTGAAACTTGGGAGTGGAACAACCATAAACAATTGACAAACTCATATAGACCTTTTCATTAATTGGTACGTCATATATGTGAAGTTTACCGTTGGGAGGTTACAAGTGGTTACATACATGATCTTTGAAAGTAGAAAGACAATATATCCTTGACCATGACAAGAAATATGCATATTGAATCTTCATTCAAATATCACTTATCTTATGTTTTGCCTGATGTTGTGTTGACTGTTTTCTTTTTTTTTGTTTTGAATCTTGTTTATGACAATTTGTCTATCATGTATCTGTTGCAGGCAACTACATAATATGGATCTCTCTGGTAGCTTGGCAGTTGAAATTGGTCAACTACCTTATATGGAAACTTTGTAAGTGAAATGTTCACATTGCCAAGGATGTGATCTAGGTTATCAGGTTCACAAAATTGTTAATGCTTTGGAGGTTTGGCCCAATGTACTAAAATACTTGTTTCTTTTGATCATTCACATAAGTTTCAATCATCTTATGTTACCTTTACTAATTATACTGGTGTTTGAACTTTTCCTGATGGTGATAACTTTGTCCTTTTGTTTTTTTGCAAGTAATGCCATGTGGAACAATCTAAGCGGTCCAATACCAAAGGAGATTGGCAATGCTAAATCTCTGAAATTCCTGTAAGAAAAATTTGAATATCTTACTATTGTTAATTCTAATATTTTCTCATGTGAAAACCATCTTTGTATGCGCTAAATACATTTTATTGGGTTCTTTCACCTTTTTATGATCTGTTTCTCATTAATTTTTCACTTTTTCTTTTCTGTTGCTATATATTTCTTAAGAATAGGGTTTCTTGATATGCTTGATATGCACTGATAATTTATTAGCGAGAGCAATTTATAGCGGTAATCTAATTTGCCAGTTGGGTTGCCAATCCCCACTGTTTGAGAAAAAAGGTGTGTGAATAGTTTCCTTCTTCGTCATAGTACTTTAGCTACAAGAAAAGGAAGTGAAGTGGGCCTCTAAGGGAAGCTGGCCGCAGAGAAGATCTCGAGAAATAGTCCTGGGATTGATGAGGTAGTCAACCAAGAAGTACAATTAAAATTTTATGTTTGAAATTGTTATACACCTCATACTACTTTGATTGAGGAAGATGTCGCACAAGTGGAGATGTGCAACTGGAATTTTATGTGATTGCCGCATACCAATGAAGCTAAAGGGCAAGTTCTATAGGACAGTTGTAAGACTAGCTTTGCTATATGGAGTGGAATGTTAGGCAGACAAAAAACAATATACCTATAGAATGAGTGTAGCAGAGATGAGGATGTTGATATGGATGAGTTGCAAGACAAGAAGGGATAGAATTCGAAATGAATCAATTCGAAAAAATTTAGGTGTGGTACCAATAGGCAATAAGATGAGAGAAAATATACTTAGGTGGGCTGGCCATGTGTGGTGCCGACCCAATACAAGACCTGTTAGGAGGTGTGGGTTAGTTCAAGTGGAAGGATTGAAAAGAGCACGGGGTAGGCTCAAAAAGATGTGGTTGGAAGTAGTCCGAAAAGATATGGGAACTTTTGGCCTCACTGAGGGTATGATATTTAATAGAGCAGAATTGCGGATTGGGATTCGTGTAGCTAACCCCAATTAACTGAAAAAAGTCTATGATGATGATGATGATACTGCTTTAATGGCTACGAGTTTGCCACCACTTCGAAATCAAATAGAAAGGCCTGACTTACCCTTACAGTGCATAAGATTGTAAAGCCTTCACCCATCCTACTGCAAGATGTTGTTAAGATTCCATGATGGGTAATAGAATATATATATATATATATATGTAATCCTGCAATCCTGTTTAAGAACTTTGATGGCTTTTATATTGCATGCAAGAAACTCAAACCTCTGAGTTAGTTTCCTGATAGTGGGAGAATGATTTCAGACATTAAGTTCTGGAGGCTTTCTAATCTGACCTGGACGGTATATTTTGTACTTGTTAGCTTCTAAAGAATTCTCTATATGTTGTCAACATCATAAATTGACGTGTTTTTTCTTATATGTTCAACCTTTTGTTTCTTTCATTTGTTGTCGCGGTCAAAGGGCTTTCTCTGTCATCTGTCCCTGATTGAAATATTCAAATTGCAAACTGTGAAAACATTAATTTGGATTGCAATTTATCCTAATCCTTTTGCCCATCCCTGAAGTTCACATCTCACGTGGACAGTTCATATACAACTTCTTTTCTATTTTTAATATTTTTGTTGGCAGGTCACGCATCAGTCAACTTTGAGCGTCATTGATTCTCTTCTTCCATGAGTCCCAAGCTTCCTTTTTCTGGAAGCTATTATCATTTGGGGGATGTTCCTTATTTTCACGATGGATCTTTTCTCCTATATTAGGCAGCGCTTTAGGGAACTCCATATACAAAGCTCACGTTTTCTTATTCATTATATGTTTACATTGACATGAGAGTAGAGATGGCAATGGGTCGGGTGACCTGGTGCAGCCTAACTTGGCCTGACATATGTGGCCTGTAGGGCTGGACGAGGTCTGAACTATCTGACCTGGTTTCTTGTGCTAGGTGTGGGCCTGACAGCTCATGGCCTGGGACCTGGTCAAATATACAGAAAGGACATGGCTTGTTCAGCAGTACCATCTGGCCAGGCCAGGGCAAGGGCCGCCCCGATTAGGCCTATATGATAGGAATGGATTATGTTTCACTAGGTACATATTGCGTGCTCAAAGGCTCTGTGTTGTATTACAGGAAAGAAGCTGCTGAGAATAATGTTTGCACTTATTCAGTAATTCTGTCTAACATTTATTGTTTTTGATAATTTCTTGGCGGTAATCATAAAATATTGCAATTCCTTGGACCTGACTTTGCTGTAGTCCTTTGTAAATAAATTTGTTTGACAGCTTTATTGATTTTCTCTTTTCTGGATGCCGTGGACACTCAAAATCTCCATTTTAAGACTTAGTTCCAAGTTTTAAAGCATCAACAATCACAGGGGAAGGAATGGGTTGGTATCATAAAGACTCGGTTTTTCAATTAAGACTTGTGCGAGTTCTGAATAGTAACCAAGTCTTATATCTGATATTTGGAAAAAAAAAGAGATGGAATATTGAAGGGGATGTTCAATTTTTAGATCGTTAAAGCCGGTCTTGTGCAACTTTATTTGTGAATTTCATGTCGTGTCTTCCACTTTTCTCTATAATTGTTTGACTAGCTCTTAGCAATCTTTGTAGAAATGACCAAGAAATTATGCTGCTAGCATTTGCATTGCTACTTCTTGAAATCAATTGCGATTGTGAAAATTCTGCACATGGACTTTTTGTTGCTTTTTTTTCCCTTGATAATTGTGTTTCAGTGCGTTTGATGTTTCTCTATTAGGAAGACCAGTGGATTATGCATGTTAAGATATTACACCCTTTTGTGTACCTCCTTGATTGTGCAGGGTTTTGAATGGGAACGAACTATCAGGTTCTTTGCCAGAAGAGATGGGCAATCTTCAAAACTTGTTTGTTTTACAAATTGACGAGAACAAAATATCGGGAACAATTCCAAAGTCGTTTGGAAACTTGAAATCAATAGGACACTTGTGAGTTGTATTCCAATTTTATTTATCCTTTCAGTTTGTGCTAGAAGTTCACTTTTTTGTTTTTGATTTCTTTTGGAATTGTACACTCTTTGCAGACACATGAACAATAATTCACTTAGTGGAGAAATTCCAGAGGAAATTTCCTATTTACCCAGTTTGGTCCATATGTAAGTTCTGATCTCTTGTGCAGTGTTTGCTATTGCTTTTGTCTGGGCTTGAGATTTTCGATTCTATCAGATTTCGGACTGTTGTGTTATCTCATCTTGCAATTTCAGTAGTGTATCTCGTGATGAGTGTCAGTTTCATTCTTCTGAATGTTTTGTGTGTTTGCAGTGTGTTGGACAACAACAATTTAACAGGACCTCTTCCAGCAGAATTGTCAAACCTGGCCAACTTGCTTGTTCTGTACGTTTACAAAAGTTGCATACACATTGGAATCACATTAACTGTAATTGGTAGCTTACTGTATAAATCGTTTCCTTTTTTTTTCTCCCTGGAAGCTACTCGTCAAGCTGTAATTTGCAGGTGCCAGTGTCATGAATTATACTTGAGCAATTGAATTTTTAGATGGCAGAGATCTACAAAAGTAGCCATGAGGATATGATATTGCACAAACAATTGTGGTTCAAATGTCTAATAATTCTGGTACTTAATTTCATTTTGTAGTCAGCTTGATAACAACAAGTTCACAAGCAGTCACATTCCAAGCTCCTACAGTAAAATGTCAAAGTTGGTTATATTGTAAGTGTCATTTTCTTTTAGAGAATACCTGAGGTATCCTATGCTTTTGTTTTATCCTATTTACTGTTTGCTTTTCCAATTATGAATGAAAAGTGTTAACTTTTAAACTTTGCTGTTCTTAACCTTTTCAGATGCTTGTAGAATTGCCTATCGTTTAAATCTAGATTTTATGGAGATGGCATTCTAGCAATATTGATGTTTCATAAATTTTCAATATTTTCCTAGCCTCTCTCTCTCTCTCTCTATATATATATATATATATATATATATATATATCTTTCTCTCTGCATACACATGTGGGAACCCCTAAAAACTTAAAAACCTTATAATCCTAAAAAAAAAGTTAAAAGTTGTAAAAATCTCAAAAGCTAATATGAATCCTATCATGTATCAGGCCCTTTTGGTTGGAGAAAACTCGTCTTCATGTTTTGTAGTAGCCTAAGATGAATCCTACACAAAATCACTATCTTCTCCAGCCTAAATATTGGGCATAAATCCAAGTGATGTAGCATAGAGTATAGATGAACAAGATCCAACAGAAAATTGGGCTGGAGCTCAATAGATTCACTAAAATTGAAGCTAGACATGTTCTAATCGATAAACATCTCTCTATCAAGGCTTAAAAAAATGCTGGGCGGTCCCTAGGTGCTCAGGGGGTTCTTGGGCGACCAGCGCCTAGGCGGGCACCCAGTGGTTTGAAATATACACATATATACATATATGTGCTATCCAAACGCTCGTATATGCCTCTATATGTACCAAATGTGCATATTTGTATATTTATATGTATTCTAACTAACCGTTTTTATACAAATATATGTGCGTGAATGTTGATACGTTCAAATCACTGAAAGATTTGAATAATTAAAATAGCAAAAAAAAAAAAAAAACAAGTATATAGTGCATTAGTGATTTAGTGTCCATGCACTACACTCTGTTGTCTATACTTCGTACAGTCATACTCATAGACTTCAAGTCTCCATTGAGAACAAATGATCAATACAAAAGGATGTTGTACAAAAGATGCCATACAAATGAAAAAAAGAGACTTTAATTATTCAATGTTTTGGATGTTTTATTTTCAAATTTTCAGTTGGCTAACAAGCTTAGAATTACCCCAAAAGTCTTATAAGAACCTCATTTGAACCCTAAAATTTGTTGTAATAATATATGGCAAGGTTTTAGATGGATTATAAGAATTGCTCAAAATTTTCTCGTTTTCTAGAAAATCTCAAAATCCATCAATTTTGGGTGTTTCTAAGGCATAGTTGAGTTTTTTTTTTTACTTTGTGGGGTTAGAATATCTCCTTTCATAGGTCAAAATGACCCAAAATCCCCTTTCATAGGTCATAATGACCCAAAATCCCCTTTCGTTTCGTAGGCCATAAACAAAAAAAAAAAGCTTTGTTTATGTAGGTTCCTGGGCACTCACTAGGAAGGCCTGCCCAGGCCGAGGTGAGGTGGTCTATGTCCTCTTGGGTGCCTAGGCAACTGCCTAGGTGCTGGGCAGGCTGGTGTTTTAAACAATGCTCTATACAGTGTAAAATATAACAAAACTCCTCTCTACACCTCTTCAAACTTTTAATAATAAAACATCAAACTCTCCCTTCTAATTAATAAATTCCAAACAAACCTAAAAGACTCCACACAACTCCTAAACAACATTTAAAAGTCCAGAAATACCCCCTGTGCCATGAATAGTAACTTAGTAATTCACTGAACTTAACTTGTCACTATGATAGGAGTGAGAACGCTATCTTTATAGACGACTGAACATGTCCAAAGGGCGTTGGATACACCTTGTGCCTCATTTCCTTGAAGCTCCTTTGATTCGAAAGTCTTTTATGTAGTTCATATGCCAGTTCCTCAATCCTCCTCATCAGACGTTTGGATTCTTCCCATGTAACTTCGACACTCTCAACATGAGCTTGGTTTCCTCAACCCCCTCTTGCAGTCATTGCTCAAACTTGCAGTGTATCATTGGGCTCTTTGGGAATGGACCTGCACTTTAATGCGGTAGAATAGAAATCACAGGATAAGAGGATTCAAGGATCTAATGAATTGTTTGAAATAAGGGGGAGCTTAGAAGCCAAGCTTCAAGTTCTCTGGTGAAACCAGGACTCTAAAACCAAACAATATTCAATTCTACTTCTAACATCCTATATTTATAGCTAAAACCGCAACCCTCAAGAATTCTAATTCTAATATAATTAGAACTTTCTCTTAAAGCCCTTGATAAAATTCCGTAAGGACTCCAATTACTCTTTCAAGCAACCCTAAAATCCTAAAAAACAGAAAAACCCCTTTAACTTGAACCCTCAAAATCCCAAAAAGCTCATCACCAGAATTTAACAAATTTTTTTTTTTTTTAAAATGTGAGGTACCCTGTCTTGCATCATGGACTAGGCAACACCGAAAACAAGTGGTGCTTCACCTCATCCACCTCTTTATTATTGGGTGGGCGGACCCAAAAAAGCTCCAGTTCAGTTTTCTCCACTCCAAAAACAGTCTCCTCCAAAAAAGATTTGATTAGGAGCTCCAAAGTGCTCCTAATACACTGGCCCAAAATCAGATTTGGACCATTCATTTGAATGGACAGTGGATCTGGGGAGTCTTGAGCCTCTCTGATGCTCCAAATCAATTTATATTTGTAGGAGAATGGGTTGGAGGCTTTTTGGGCCCCTAACTCAAAAAAGTGATGGTAAGCCTATACGAAAATGTTTTCTTTTGCGTGTGTGCGCGTGTGTGCGCAGTTTTGTTCCTCACTATCATCTTGAAATTTCTGACTGGTTATGAGTAGTTCTGAATATCTTCATATATATCCTTACTTTTGAAGTAAGGTTCCCTTTTAAGGGTTCCTTTGCCGTAACTAATGGTTTGAGCGGCAAGTTAGACAATGCAAACCTTGTCATTGCCATTCTGACTAGTTCCCTTCTACGATCAGAGCGGCTTTGCTCTCATTTCTGCACTGATAAGCACAAAGTCCTTAGGGCTTGGTTTTCTACTGTCGGAGTACTATTATTGATATTCCTGCATTCATCTACACAATTAGATGGAGTGTTGACCTTTACTTCTGCAAGAGCAAGTCTGTTTGTGAAACTGTGCTCATATCCAAATGGGCAATACTACTCCTGCGGTGGTTTAGCTACTTTGATCAATTCCTGCGATTGAGCTGTGCAACTTCTGAACGTTATCATGACACACTTGTTGGAAGGATCTCAAGGAGCTCTATAGAGGAAACACCTTCTATGCCAGTTTTGCCCTACGGAATTCTTGAAACGAACCCTAAAGTTCTCAAAATTCCCTCTGAAGTTTTGGACCTGTCCTTTGACCTTGGTCGATGAGTAGTTAGGATGTAGTTAAATAGTTTGGGAATAAGTCGCATTCTATTTTGTTTTCCTAGGACAATTTGGGAAATTGTGGGTTTCCAGTATATGGGAATTTGGCGTGGAGTCTTCATGAGATTGGTAGAGTTTTGGTCTATACAGTTAGGATGATGGAGAGAAGTTATAGTTTTTTTCCTAATTATACCCATTGTACTTCCTGGTCTAAACCAGTGGTAGCCATGAAAGGTTGCCTTGTAAGCTTTCATTTATTTTAAGATCTATGTGTTCAAGCTCTGTTTGTCTTCTGTCCTGTTTGTTCTTTCCCTCTACATCACTCAACCTTTTTGGCAACGGCCAATTCCATTCTCTTTCTGTGCAACCAAATACTTCTTAAATAAATGCTATTAGTGGCACCTCTTTTCTTTTAATTGTCTGTGGTCATGGATGCTTAAAATTTAAGACAAAATGTAGAACTGCTCTTAGACAATGCACACTTGCAATAAGATAATGCACACTTGCAATACATGTGTGTTTATAATCCCCTTATATGAAATTGGTATGGTTTCCTTATAGGAGGTTAAGGAACTGCGGCTTGGAAGGAGAAGTTCCTGACTTGAGTGGGTTATCTTTGCTTGACTATTTGTAAGTCGCTTGTGATACAATGCTAAAGCTTTCATTGAATGATCTGCAATCACTTTCATGTTATATGTACACGCTCTTATTTTATTTCTTATCAACTTGTCTGATCCTGTCGCCTTGTATTTCAGGGATCTTAGTCATAATGGGCTTTCTGGACCTATACCAACGGGGAGACTTTCTGAAAGCATTACTACAATGTTTGTATTCTATTCTTAAGCTACTAATTCATCGTAGAGAAACATATACTCCATGCATTAATCAAACATTTTTTTCTTTCAATGAATTTCATGAATTGAGCATCTCTTATTATTTTCTTCAAAAATGCACGTGAGCAACTTTCATTGTTGTCCAAGTTGAGTATGTCTAGGTTCTTCTAATAAATCTTAAGTGAATGATCATCTCATGGTCTCCATGATTTTTCTTTTTCCTTCCATTCGATTCCTCTGAGGATCTGTCTTGTGCAGTGACCTGGCAAACAACAATCTTAATGGATCCATTCCTGCAATCTTTTCAGGCCTTCCACATCTGCAAAGATTGTGAGTTTATCGTTTCCAGTTTCTTTGACCTTCATCAATGAGAAAATTTGTTTACATATTTTAGCGCTCCATACATTGAGAATGCAGTTTAAATAAGTTTAATTCAATGTGTATTTCATTTAAGGATAGTATACTATAAGACAGCTTACCTTTGGTAGGAGGTCACAATCACTCAATATGATTATTAAATGTGAAATCTGACAGCTTGGGGTCCGCCACAAAGTTTTAAAAAATTTCTTTTGGATTTTGAATCTGATCAATGTGACATCCCCGGCTTTCTGATTTCATATCCAACAACCAAAGTTGATTATGACATCCTTGTACCAAAAGTAGATGATCTTATTTTATACTTTTCCTTCTCTCAATTGTAGTTCCAACACGTATAATTCAAGTATTCTTTGTTGATAGCTTTGTTGATACTATTGGTGAGATATGTTATATCCATTAGTTTTAGAACAAGTTATGCATATGTTGATAGCCTTTCTTATGGACATACTGCATCATTGTGTCCTTGCTGTATGCCGATACTGCATCACTACATAAGAATGTTCGTTAATTTGATCTATATTTCATCTACAGGTCTCTTGCCAGGAATCAGTTGAGTGGTTCAGTTCCATCTACCATTTGGCAGAATATGTTATTTAGCAAAACGGCAACACTTATTTTGTAAGTTCTTATGCTGAAATACTTAATCATTCTTTCGATGTTGCATACTTACTGATTTTCTATAGTATATTTATGCTAAATAGATTTCTGTGGATCTTTTTATTCGTTATTTAGTTCTTCTGTGGCTTTTAAGATTTTATGCACTATGGTCAAGACTTTAACGGGCTGTAGGATAGATAATTTTATCCATCTTCTAAGGGTGTTTTATTTGAGACAAATTGTTATATGGGGTTAAGAATTTTCTCGTAATAGGATGCAAATTGAATGAGAGAGAAAGAGGATCGAGTGGTCTAGTGTATTTCTTTTCAGTCCATAATCCTTGTGTGGAGGCCAGGAAGTACAGAAGCAGGAAAGTTTGGCCAGTGAAGGCAATTATTTTATGCTTTCTACTTGCCTTGGGCTAGTTAATCGGATGTTAATGACATTTGGCTTTCTTGTTCTTAAATTGTTATTGGGATGTAACCTAATTCATGATATTTCATCATATGGTTTCATGTCTGTATTTGCTTGTGTGAAAGACTGATGCTAGTTATAATGGTAAGATATGGTATGGGCTGTAGTAATTCACTCTTTTTTGAAACTAGTGGGATACCTCGGTTTATTGAAGGGGATCTGGGTGTCAGTTTCCATGATTACCCTTGCTTGTGTTAATGTGCCCATAATGAGCTATGGGGGCATAGGAAATCCCCCAACATGAGTTTTTGATAGACTCGATCACGTGATATGTGAATCATGCACACGCAAATGTGGGCTTGGCATTGACCAAGAAGTACTTATGTGTGCTTCTGGGGAGCATGTTGTCTTTGGCATTGATGTTGGATCTTTATTATGCGGCAGAATGGATCTTTACTTTGACTCAACCCACCAGCTGGGCGAATAGCATAATGACCACTTAATTGGGTGGTGGGGAGTATGGAGTTTGGATTGTAAGTTCTGCTGAATTTCGCTGGATGAAGTGGGTGGTCTGTTCACTATATTAAGATGGGTAGCCCCCCTCACCCCCCCCCCCCCCCCCCCCCCCCCCCAGCCATGGATTCAACGGCAAGCCAAAATCATCCGCTATGTTCTAATTAGCATTGCCTACCGCATTCAATAGAATTGCCCAAGAGATGAGGATGTTGAGATGGATGAGTGGCAAGACGAGATGAATGAGTGGCAAGACAAGAAGGATAGAAATCGAAATGAATACATTTAGGAAAATTTCGGTGTGGCACCAATAGGCAATAAGATGAGAGAGACTAGACTCTGGTGGGCTGACCATGTGTGGCGCAGACCCAATACAACACATGTTAGGAGGTGCGAGTTAGTTCAAGTGGAAGGCTCAAAAAGGGTAAAAGGTAGGCCCAAAAGGACGTGGTTGGAAGTAGTGAGAAAAGATATGGGGACTTATGGCTTCACTGAAGGTATGGCCCTTAAAAGAGCGGAATGGCGGACCATGATTCATGTAGCCGACCCCAATTTGTTAGGAAAAGTTTTGACAACGATGATGATTGTTTAGAATTACCCAACATATTTTTGTTGGGGTTTTATGGCCTTTAAAGGCTGTGAGAGCTTGTAAATATAAATTGTAGTGGATTATACACTTCAATGAAAGTGTGTGTTTTGTTGACTAACCTAGGGTTAGGCGGTCTATGGCCTTGGTCATATCCAAAACTCTACCCTTGAGCATATGGCACACCGAAATGGGTTTTCAGAGGGTAATAGTACACTTCTTCTGTGTAATAATTCTACCCCGACAATCGCTTATCTTGACCTATTGGTAGTAGTACACTTCTTCTGTGTAATAATTGTTTATGCGATTTTTAGAAAATTTCAGAATTTTTAAAAATAATTTCTGCATGAAAACCCTTAAAAGGGCATTTCTAAAATTTTTGTCGTGTGGAGGGCATGTGTGGGGCCCTTGGATCCAGCCCCACATGTGCCACACCACATGGGTGGGGTGTGGAGCCCATGGGGGTCCACACCTCACACATGAGGTGGCACACCCCCTCTTAGCCCTCTTAGTTTTTATTTTGTTTTAATATAATAAAAAAGGGTTGTTTTTAAGTTAGTTAAGGAAATCTATTTAAAACAAGGATTATACCCTTATTTTGTGGGAGTTGATTTTGAAAATATTTTTTTACCATACCTTTAATCTTTTGAATTCCTATAATCTTGAGAGATATAAGAGTTCTAGAATATAAGGTTTAGATTGGTCTTATCCGAGTTTTGACTAGAAGTGGATATGAGTCAAAGATTCGGGGGATAAGGTTCTTGCAATTCCTCCCTATATCGTGATGGTTGATTTTTAGGGTGAATGACTCAGATTTAGTTCTCTCTCACCTCACAGGTTTCCTAAAATCCTATTGGTCCTGATGTAACAATATTGGATAGGACCCCCCCTCTTTCCCCTCCAAAAAGTTCTCTATACAACTTTAGCCTCGCTCTCTCTACTTTTTCTCTCATCCATGCCACACTCTCTCTCATCTCTCTTGCTCTCCCTCTCTCCATTCTCTATGTAGGTGGCATGCACCACCTTACAAGACTGAGAGAAAGGGAGCAAACCCAGCCCCATAGTTGATCAAGGGGAGGTGCCACTGGCATGCCCCAAAGGATTAAAAGGGGTCTTTTGATACCATGGTTGTCTCATGCTCTCCTAAAAAGCATAGTTTGTGAGGTATGGCCTAAGGAAGCTTCTCGGCTCAAAGAATTCAGCAAGGCCCATAGGATTAGAGTGCGCCATCAGCTAGGAAATCGGGTGGTGCACTAGGTCCCATGGGGATGACTGTAGGCAAATTTGAGTTAGTCTTCTCAGCTGTTTGCTTTTATTCTCAGTCATTATTTGCTTATTTATTTTAATTTTTAGGAGCATTATTTGTATTAAAATCGTTTGTGGAAGCTTGTATTTCATTTTCTGGATTGTCTTTGTTTTAATTGGCAGTAGAAGTAAAGATCATAGGTTGTATTTAGGGTTTCATTTCTTATTTACAGCAATATATTGTGGTACTTTTAAGTCAAATTCATATCAATTAATAAAAGAAAAAAAGAAATTTTATTTTATTTTACTGTATTTAATTCCACATAGCCACTTCTTTCACTTTTGTTTCTTCATAGCACAAATATATGGATATGCTCTTGATACAACATTTTCCCTTTACAATTAACTCTTCTTTTCGCATTCATTCTGTTTTAAGAATAATTTTGTTGTTTCTTTCCTACAATAAACTGGTTGTGTTTGAATTTCGCAGGGATTTCCAAGATAACCGGCTTTCAAACATTTCTGATACATTGAATCCTCCAGAAAATGTCACCATTAGGTATAAATACTTTCCACTAATTATACTTCACATGCAATCTTCGAATGTCTAATTATTAATTCCAATTGGGGTGTTTGTAACTGAAGTTATAGCATGTATTGATATGTAGTGACGTATTTCCTGCCCCTTTCATTGTAATATCCTAGATTAGATGCATGTGCAAGCATTTGGGTTTGTGTATGGGGTTTTCCTAGGTTGTAGACTCCTAGTAGATAGTGTTACCAATGGAAACCAAACATTGTTTGGCCAAGAGGTGGTCCAATTCTAGTGCTGGAAATATCCCTTACATAAAATCGGTACTCTACCATTAAAGTGAAGATGCATCTTGCTGTATAAACATTTTTTTCAAGTCCAAGTTCGGATTTGAATCGGGCTCAAGTAAGTTCCTTTGTGAATTGACTTAAGAGTTGGACTCTGACTTGGGCAAAAAAACTTCAAAGAGATAGAAACTACAATGGAACTCTAAAAATGAGAAAAAACGAAAATCCAAAATTTTAGTGAGATTCACCTCCAGACCATTAAAATAGAGTTACAAGCTGATAAACACTGAAAAATATCATTTTGTAGGAGATGAGAAATTTTGAAAAAAAGAATATCAGAGTCAATGTGCCTCCAATAAGAAACATGGTCGAGTCTTCAATTTGTATAGTTCTATTGTCGAAGGGGCTCGGGACAGAACCGAGTAAAATTGAATCAGGCAAGTCTTATATCCGAAAGATGTTTGTACGAATTTCCCTTAATAAAAACATTTCCCCCCAGAGTTCAGTTGTAGGAATGGAATTCTAGACTTCATGTTTTGACCACCCTTTGCCCATAACAAAGGTAGAAATTGTTTCTTTTTTTTTGGTAGTTAGTGGGGATTGGGTCTCCTACACATGGTAGGAATGGATTTCAAGACAACATGTTGTGGAACCCCACCACCCTGACCAATTAGCCTTGAGGCCATTCCTAAAATCGAAACTATTTCTATCCAAAAATGTTTGCAACATTAGGTTACATTTGCAAGAAAAAGTGGTGTTTGTGTGCATTTTTTATCCATGTGCTTGGATAACCTTGGAAGCATGGTTTGACCTACCAGATTCATGAGGTTGGCAGGCCCCCTTTTCAAGCCAATTATTTAACAGGCAGTCAGTGGCTCTTTTGCAGCATAACTTTTTAATTTTTTTGGTACCGGTGGATTGTCTTTAGCTTAATTTCGATGGTAGTTCTTTGGGGAATCCGCCCATCTGGATTTGGTTGGCTAACTAGAGATCATAGAGGCAATCTAATTATCTCCTTTCCGGACCCTTGTGGTATTATTACTGCCAATGAGGCAGAAGCTAGTGGGTTCTGAAGCTCATTTCTCAATTGGATGGACGTAAAATTATTGAGGGGGA
Source organism: Amborella trichopoda (assembly GCF_054954075.1). NCBI lineage: Eukaryota > Viridiplantae > Streptophyta > Magnoliopsida > Amborellales > Amborellaceae > Amborella > Amborella trichopoda. The sequence continues at coordinate 44,491,675 of NC_142343.1, read as the reverse complement.
TTCAATGAATGTTATTGCTTGGAGTAGAGGGGAGGCTAGACCACCATGGAGACTGGTTTCTATTTTTGATGAGATTGGAGTGCTTTTATCTAGTCTCTCGGTTAAACTCTGCCATTGTTTTAGGGAGGCAGGCTCGCTTGCGAAAGGTGGTTTACCTCAATCAGTATTGGTGATTATCACTTTTCCTTAGTTTTTGTACTTTTACTCCTTCTGTACTTTTTTTTGTTTAATGGAAAATTATTGCTCAAAAGAAAAAAAAAAAAAAAAACATTTTTTTTGGCAGCTGCCTACATCTTCTGCCTTTTGGTTCTTTAATTCTTGCAGATTATGAATGGCCTAGTGCCATTGTTGTATAAGCTTTCAACTGTAACCTTTAGAGTTGAATAAGTTGCAAATGATGGAAGACAACCATGCAATCCTATCAATAGTCCTCAGCTATGAATTATGTGATTTGTTCAGGAAGCCTAAGCTCCTGTTTTTATATGCCTTCACTATTGAGCTTATGGATGATCATTTTTCTATAAGCAACTATTTTTTACAAATTTTTGCATATTTTACTTTGTATTTATGAATACTAGTGTAGTTGGTACATGGGAGAAGTAACTGCCAAAGACTCAAACTTTGGTCTTAATATACGCATTTTCAGTATTCCATATATTCTCTCTTTCTACTCATGTTGTGAATATATTGCTCATAAACCTTCTATATATCTTATTTATTTACGTTCAGAGACCAGCTCTAACTAAGATTTTCCATATTATTGCTGGAGTTGATTCCACTTGGAAAGTTTTCAAGTTCAAAGTGCTGTATGGTTGCCATTTCAGGCTGCAAGGTAATCCACTTTGTACAACCTCCAGCCAGTTTGTTATGTCTGAGTTTTGCGGGCCTGAGCGCGGAAATGAGGAAAGAGTTAACAGTACACCAATTGATTGCTCGTCATCATGCCCTACAGATAACTTTTATGATTATGTTCCTAATGCACCACGTTGGTGCTTTTGTGCAGTACCTATTAGAGTTGACTATCGGTTGAGGAGTCCAGGGTTTTCATCTTTCCTTCCCTATAAGTCATCTTTTGAGGAATGTTTCACACAAGGTCTAAATCTTGAGATTTATCAGCTAGACATTGATTCTATTTCCTGGGAGGAAGGTCATCGATTATGGATGCATTTGAAAATCTTTCCCCAGTGCTGCAGTCAACATATTTTCAATTCAAGTGAAATTCAAAGGATAAAAGCTTTGCTTACCGGGTGGAAAGTTTTACTTCCAAATGTATTTGGGTCTTATGATGTTCTCAATTTCAGCCATAAGGGACCTTTTGACACTGCAACTGGTACGTCTCAATACTCATATATTTTAATTGTATCTTCTTTAATCACATAAAACTGGTGCTTTAGCGCATGGTCTTACTTCTACAGATGAATCTTCAAATTCTGGAATAACCATTGGTGCTCTAGTTGGGATTGTATTAGGAGTTGTTGCTGTTACACTTGCATTTTCTGGAACTATCTTTCTGTTTGTCACGAAGAGGCATACACAGCGCCGCCATGGTAGCTTAAGAACACGTCCATGTGAGTTGTCATATTCCCACTTATCTGCAAGAAAGTGTTTTGATGTTGATTTTGGAATTAAATGCTTCAAATACTTGAGAGGAGCCTTTGATATTCTATTCAGAAAATATGTTTCCAGGATTCCTTGACTTTTAAATTTTTTACATTTTTTTGTATCACATATTTTAAATTGGTAGCTCCATGCAAGTTTTCTCTAGACAAGCGTTAGTTTTAGTTGTAAGAAACTCAAGATGTGCTGCATTCTTTGTTGGAAGTTCATTTCTTGGATTTATCAATGTATTTTCCTGGATTGTAGAAGCTCAAGTTTCTAGTGGTGCAATGCGTATAGGCGAAAATGAACAGTGTTTCCCATTTTCACCCATAGGTTTGGCGCCGTCCGATTTTTTCGGAAGGCGTAGATAAATGTACCGCAACATACATAGTAGGTCCGGTGCGGTTGTTTTTTCACGCAAAATTCACGGGAAATTGCAACGTAGAGCCGTTGCAACTTTTCAGTATAAACTGCAATGGCTCTACGAGAGCCATTGCAGGGACATCACTGTAGCATTTCGCCCATAGGCATTTTTAAGGGTTTTATATATATATATATATATATATATATATATATATATATATATATATATATAAGTAAATAACATCATGCTTCCAATCAGTATAAGGATTTTCCAATTCTCTTGTGCTTTCACATGTTACAATATAAAATCTGACCCAGTTTGAATTTGGAAAAGTAAAAAAAGGATTTGTTTTAATCTCCTTTTCTATACTGTATTTATGTGGGTCCAATTTCCAACTTATTTGCACCTGAACTAGAATATTCAAATCAAGGGCACTGGTCCCAAATGCATGGAATAGCCAATCAAGATATGGATCAGCTCAGGCCCTAAAATGCTTGTAATCTTTGACAAGATGTACCAGAGGTTGATTTAACTGTAACGTAAAATTGATGGGAAAGCAGAAAAGGTAACATTGATGCAGTGTTAAATGCCGCATTTTTAAGAAACTTTTACACTAAGGTTTTCCTCTTTCGTGCCCTGCAGCGTCGAGCATCCCTATCAAGATTGATGGAGTCAAAGGCTTCACATTTGGAGAGATGGCACGGGCTACAGACAATTTTATCAACTCCTCACAAGTTGGCCAAGGAGGTTATGGGAAGGTCTATAGAGGCTGTCTAGCAGATGGAACAGTAGTTGCTATAAAGCGTGCTGAGGAAGGTTCCCTGCAAGGCCAGAGAGAGTTCTTAACAGAAATTGAGTTACTGTCACGATTGCATCACCGTAACTTGGTCTCTCTTGTTGGGTATTGTGATGGAGCAGGCGAACAGGTATGATTATTTAGTTTAATTGTCAGACAGTAGGAATTTCCATATTTTTCTCCGGAAACATTACGACATGCTTTTTGAGACATGCATCAGCTTGAGTGCTGGACTTGTCTGAAATGCAAGGTAATCCACTTGGCAGGACTTAGATTCTTGTGCTGTCCATGTGCATTGAAATTTCATATTTTTAGTGTTTAAATAAAATCATTTTCATCATTTCCTTCTTGAAATATATAGGTATTGTTATAAAAATCACATTAGTCATTTTTTTTAATTAGTGATAATTCATTTACAATTAGTGTGCCATGACTCCCCGAAGTCCACTCAGACTGAGCTGGATGCACCATCGGGGATATAAAAAAAATCAGAAAAATTAAAACAATTTAAAAAAATGTTGGGTTGTTTTTTAAAAAAAAATTGTATATGATATGGATGTATTTGGCAAAGATTGGTGAGTGTGTTTTGCCATAATCACTATTTTTATATTTCCTCTTTTAGTGACATTTTTTAAAATGTCTCAAACTGTAAATCGGTTATTTTAAGTCCATTTTCTCTCTACATGTTTAAGTTATTTTTAACTTTTTAAAGTTGTTTTAGGTTTCAATTTATATTTTCTATGAGATTTTTTTTTTCTACAAAATTCTTTGTTTTTTAAATTTTTTTTTAGAGCCAAAAGGCCCTCGGCTGAGCAAGTCACCTCATCCAAGGACAAAGTCACCTATCCGAGGCGAGTCCGGGCACACTGTCAGAGTATTCAACAATGCAATACATGATGAAAGTACAGAGTCATAGTGGATGTAAAAATTAAAAAGCCTCCAATGACACCTCTACTACCAACATAACATATTAGCCAACCTATTGACAAGAGCATTGCTTTCCTGCCAATTTGAGAGAACTTCCTACTGCAGCTATCAATGGCATAAATAATTGAAATTTCTCATGATGATTTTATAATATAAGACCATCCAATATTAGCCCAAGAAGGTGACAATCCCTCATAGGCTCATAGCTGTCAGATGTGAAATCAGGTGGCTAGGCTGGTGTCATAGGGATCTAGAAATTTTTTTGGATTTCGAGAACAGTCAATAGCACACCCCAACTGCCAGATTCACATCTAGTGACCAAGGGTGATTGTGACCTTCTGGTATGAATAGATGGTCTTATTGATACTCAATCATATTGTTTGTGTTTCAAACTCTACAAAATTTCCACACGAATACTTTCACCTGTTTATTGGAAATACGATGCTGGTATTTGTAAGTGCTGAACTGCATTTCATCAATTACTCTAGTGCTTACTATTCTGAAAGAGAGGATTATATTGAAAGTTTGCATTTCAGTCACACTGTTTTATGGGGTCAATCCTAGGTACCTATCTTTTGGGTGCTGCCATTGGTTCTTTCCAAAGCCACAGTTTTTTATTTCTTTCTGGTGTGGAATTTATTAAGTTTTTAACTGGACATTTCTCATCTGGATATACTGAGGCAAACAAGGCTAAGTTAAACACTTGAAGGGGACTAGCAAGTCGACCAAAAATTACTATGTGCTCTGAATGGATCTTTGGAGTATGAGTACTTTAATTGCAACTCATCTAATGTCGTTTGATGCAGATGCTGGTTTATGAGTTCATGCCAAATGGTACTCTGCGTGATCATCTTTATGGTATTTCTTTTATCTTATTGGTTAAATAAATATTTTCTACATTTTGCTATGCCTTTCTTAGTGTTGGGAGCCCCTAATTTCTTGTGTAATCTTCCCACTTTCATTCTTGTAATAGCATATTTTAGTTGTCGGTGGGAGTCACTAATTTGCTGACTGATTTTCCCATATCTACTTTCTAACAGCATGATATAGTTGCTGCCATTGCTGTTTTTCTTGTTCTTGCCTTTTCATGATATTTAAGGCTTGTTGCAATTCATTTGAGCTTTAAGTGAGGATGTCTCCCATTGACAGGAAAGTCAAAGGAACCATTGAGTTTTGCAATGAGGCTACGCATAGCATTGGGCTCGGCTCGTGGCATACTATACCTCCACAATGATGCCAATCCAGCTATTTTTCACCGTGATATCAAAGCCAGCAATATTTTATTGGACTCCAAATTTGTTGCAAAAGTTGCAGATTTTGGGCTTTCTAGGCTTGCCCCACTTCCAGATCTTGAGGGAACCATTCCAGATCACGTTTCCACCGTGGTGAAAGGCACTCCAGTACGGGTTAATTGTGATAACTCTCTTTTGGTACCATTAAATTTTGGGAAAATATCTAGGCAGTTCCTAGAACAGTTGCATTTATTCTAGAACTTGAAACATCAAAACAGCAGTTCGAATGATCATTTTCTAAATGACTATCTTAAACTGATCTCATGTTGAATGTACCTCACAAGTTGAAGACGGGGAGAAAAAATGCAGGGTCGGATGGTCATTAGAAAAATGATGGGTCCAATTTCAATCCTGATTTCTTAAGTTTCTCAATCACTTGTGTGATCTATGCATGTGTGACAAGTATTGTTTCAAATATTTTCCATGGAAATCTTTATGATTAGTAATTCGTGATAGTGCCATTTTCTAGAATAGTAACATTTCCCGTGTTGTAATCAAAGAAACTGGGTTTTAAGTTAAATGATGGCTTGTAAGGGGTATTCTGCTTAAGTAATATATTTTCTTCATACATGAAGCTTGCTCTCTATTTTTGCTAGCTAAGGTTGCCTGGTATCTACAATTGGCAGGCAAATGATTTGCTGTTACAGAGTTTACTTTCTGATTGATGAGTTTTTTCAGCTTTTTATTGTTGTGTGATGATATGACATTTATTGTGGTTCTATGGTAGGGTTACCTCGACCCAGAATATTTCCTTACACATCAGTTAACGGACAAAAGCGATGTGTATAGTTTGGGAGTCGTGTTTCTCGAGCTCTTGACGGGTATGCATCCAATTTCACAAGGCAGAAACATCGTTCGAGAGGTTAGTCTCATAGGTGTACTGTGTTATTTACACGGGGAAAAGTGTAACATACATATATGGTTACTTTCACATTCACATAAACACTATGATTTCTCGTATAGCATGTTGACCACTGTTACCCATCTTAATTTTCTTTATTCTTCCCTTGAATTGCTCTTTGGGATTTCAGATTTTTTTTTACCTCTATAATATTTACTATGTGCTATGTATTATAAGGCCTGGTCATTTTACTTCATGCGTTGATTACTGGTACTTCTATTTCTACTTGATCAAATTTTCAGTTATCAAAAGAAAATGGCAAATAAATATTGCTCGGAACTGAATGTAGACAGAACATTGTTTTTTTTAATATGGGGGGGGGGGGGGGGGGGGGGGGGAATTAATTTAGATGAATTGACTCAAATCTTGTTTTTTTCCTTCACTATGTTAGCGGGAAATCTTGTCACAGGTTTTCAAATTTTGGCTTTTCCCACGAATTTCGTAAGTATTGAACAGAAAACAAAGGAAATTTAGAAAAAAAAAATGGAGTAAATCAAACAAATAAAAAAGTAAAAACAAAAAAGAGGGAATTCTTGTATGTTTGAATTGTTTTTGTATGTTTGAAATGTTATGAACTTATGTCTCATAAGTTTTCTGTACACATTGTTTTGTATTATTGTTACTTATATTTAAAAGAAATATAACTTATATTTTCCTTGTAAACTCATATCACAGTTAAGCATAAGAGTTTCATTGTAACAATTATTGCAGGAAAATCGTAAACAAAAATGAGAGGTAAGTTGTGCACATTATCAAGGAAAGTCTTCTCTATGTATTTTATTTTTGGGAAAGGATGTATATGTGCGCATGGAGAAAGAGAGAGATAGATAGGTAAGTTGCAGGAAAATATAAACAGATAAATTGCACAATATCAAGGAAAGTTTTCTCCATTGTTATCATAGTAGTACAAACAACAACATAGATAAGAACACGTGTGTGTGCATGGAGAGAGAGAGAGAGAGGTAAGTTGCAGGAAAATCATAAATAGATAAATTGCACAATATCAAGGAAAGTTTTCTCCATTTTTATCATAGTAGTACTAACAACAACATAGATAAGAACATGTGTGTGTGTGTGCGTGGTGTGAGAGAGAGAGAGAGAGAGAGAGAGAGATAGGTAAGTTGCAGGAAAATCATAAAGAGATAAATTGCACAATATCAATGAGAATTTTCTCCAAATTATTCTAGAAAATGAAGGTTCTTGTGATGATACTAGGGAGGCATATTCTAGGGATCCTATAGAGACATTGATTATATCGATAATATAGTAAGGAGTATTGCAGTACTCCAACAACAACATCGACCAAGAAAATGTGTGTGGAGCTGTAGAGAGAGATAGAAAGAGTGTCCCGAAAAATGAAACTTCTTCTGTCCTCAATTCCAGGTGAACAATGCATATCGGTCAGGATTGCTACTCTCAATCATTGACGGACAAATGGATTCGTGCCCTTTAGAATGCATTGAGCAATTCACAAAGCTAGCTCTTCAATGCTGCCTCGACCACACAGACGGCCGACCGACCATGACCGTGGTGGTTCGTGAGCTCGAAAGCATATGGCAAAATATGCCTGAATCTGAAAGCCTCGCATCTCGATCCATTGATCTCTACTCAGCCTCCTCATCCACTAAAACAAGAAATGTTTTCACATCATATGATATTTCAGGTAGTGACCTTGTTAGTGGTAATATCCCTCCTGTTTATCCTCGTTAACACGATCGTACTGGTCTTTATTTTGTCCTTGTTTTTTATAGTTGTTTATTTATGTATGTTATATTATAATTTTGGCACAGAGGCTCCTAAGTAGGTCACCTGTCCTGGTATTTTTGTATATGAGCAAAGTTTGTTCTTCTATTCCTCGATACCACATACTAGTATTTTTGTATATATTGATGCATTGGCTTTTCTATATGTTTATGCTTTGCTTCTCATGATTGTCTGCGGTGTTCACAAGTTTAGTTTCTTCCTCATTTTCGAATGGGGAGTATTTTATTGTCATGTATTTTTTTATTTTGCCAGAATATTCTACTCCCCCGCAGGAGTAGAATGTCCATTTGCTTGAGTAAAACCCCACTTAGAATCAATTTTGGGACCCCAAATTTTGGGGATATAACCTCTCCAACAATAGATTAACTTAAAAAAAAAAAAACTAATTGTACCCTCTATACACTTGAAAAAATAATGTCGGGCGATCGAATAGAGACCATCCAATTTTTAGATGGTGAGATCCAAATGTTAGAAAACTCGAATTACAATTTTTTTTTTGAAATAATCATTCAGTAATTCTTTAGTACCAAACTTTCATATTGAAGATATCCTTCAAGTACATGTTCTGACCAAGGCGTAAACGCAAAGCATAGTATACACGGTCTTTAATTTTAATGGCAAATAGTAGTTTGCCTCTCGGTCTTTGCGTGCCTGCACCTGTGTGCAATCCACAAATAATAGACACCTAAAATAGGTTTTCTCTATATCTTCTCCATCTCTTGCACAGGTGACGCACATGCACAAGAGAGAGAGAGAGAGAGCAATGTTATCGGATTACCTTTGGTGAAGTTCTCATATTTATATTTAGAATATTTCAACCAAAAAAAAAAACTCAAGAAATGTTTGACATATATACATGGTATATTTCCTAATTTTAAAAATCATAGAGGCAGTTTTATAAATTTGAAAAAATTATAAATACCCTCAATTTGTACTTTCTAAGCATTTTTCACCTCAACAATTTTGATATCACGTTACTATCTCTAAGCACTTCACCCCAACACTTTTGATATCGCACTATTATCTCTCAACGGTGTTTTTCTTTACAACCAGCCCAATGTTAAATTTTTTAACCACATTACTAAATAACCCCCCCCCCCATCCAAACTTTAGCACAAAAATGTGTCGGACTGACACAAGTGGAATATATGAGCAAGTCTGACACAAAAAGTTTGTTGGACCGGCTTGTATTAGTTTGGCACAAAAATGTATTGGATCGGTACAAGTTGAATATAGAGTTGGTTCAGCACAAAAATGTGTCCAAGCAACTCTCTACAAAGTTGAGTTGTGTTGGTCTGGCATATTATGTATTAGACCAGCTTAGAGAGAGAAAGTCAAAACGTGGCAAAAAAAGAAACTGGTATTTTGGTTCAAAACGAGCTGAGTTTGTGTACTTCAATTGGGGCCAGCCGGAGGAGCGGATGGTCCAGAAACTACAGATTTGGGTATCAATTATTTTCCCTATACTTTTTTATATTTTAAAGAGACAGAAACTACAGAATGCAGGTATCAATTATTTTTCCCTATACTTTTTTTATGTTATAAAGAGGTAAACAATCAAAATTTTAATTTACTATGGGCTTTGGAAAAATAACGGTTGAGTTGGGCTTGTCTTGGCTTGGCCTAGGCCCAGCTCACAAGCTACATTTTGTGGCCCCGTCCCTAGTTTTTTAGGGCCAATCACGCTCACCCAATTGCCACCCCTAATGAGATAGAAAGATAGGGTAGGGGGTCCATCTCCCCTATTTCTTGCCTAATTTTATAAAGAAACATTGACACATTCCTACATTTGACATCCATCCATTTTTAAAGATTAAATGGACGGTCTCTCCAAAAAAGTTAAACATACTCTAAATATTTCTTTCATAAAATTATCATTCTTTAGTTTTTAAAATTTATTTATTTTTTACATATTTATGATCTCCATGTTAAATATTATATATACTTTAAAAATCAGATAAAAAAATTATCTTAAAACGAATAATAAAAAGGTCCCAATTCTAGATATGAGTCCTAGGTCCCAAAAATCTCATCCTTCAATAAAATATCAAGTATTCCACCTAAATTAGAGATAGATAGTAGGGTGATGATCCGAGAGATGGAGGGGAGAGAGAGAGAGAGTAGGGTCATGATCAAATAGAGATGGTCCAGCTCTTCCTCTATCTTCTGCCCATAATCAAGAGATATCAGCAAGTCCTCGTAAATCAATGGTTCACTTGGTTTATGAGTTCATGCCAAACGGCAACCTGCGAAATCACCTTTCTGGTATTCCTCTTGGACCTTGTTTGTGTAACACTTACTTTCTTTGTTTTTTCATACTATTTTTTGCATGATATTTGTTGCCTTTGACAATAAAAAGTAGTGACAGTTGAAGTCTTCGCTTGGGAGACTTTATTTTGTTTTCCGAGAAATTCCAGATAAAAAGCTGAAGTGCTTTGCAGTACATATGAGTGTATGCATTCATAAATGAGGCATCAAATTATTGGCCTTTTTTTAAACATGATTTCATCACACCCGTATTTCTGCTTACTACCAATGACTTTGACAGAAAAAGTGAAGGAACCATTGAATTTTGCCATGAGGCTACGCCTAGCATTGGGCTCAGCTCGAGGCATATCATATCCTCACAATGAAGCCAATCCTCCTATATTCCACCGTGATATCAAAGCCAGCAACATTTTGTTGGATTCGCAATTTATCGCTAAAGTTGCAGATTTTGGGCTGTCAAGGCTTGCGCCTGTTCCGGAGCTTGAGGGTGATGCCCCAGAACACGTTTCCACTGTGGTGAAAGGCACCCCGGTAAGGTTATTATTCACAATTAACATATTGGTGTACCGTTAGAACTTCAAAATCTTTTTGGTGCAATTCCAATTTATACTGGGAAAGAATATCTAATACAGTGCGTATGGTATACGGTATGCACCCAGGGCATCAACGCCTATCTCCTTAGTGATGGATAGTGAGGATTAGTCATTGTTGACAATAAGTGACATTCACCAGGTTATGGGTATTCTCCATTATCCATTGTTGAGAGTAGAGGCTAGATGCCTTGGCCATGTGCCATATTTCATACACAGGTCCTATACTCTCCTTTTCCTATATATAAAATAAATGATATATATACATACATATATGGGTTATTCTAGAATGAACTATGCTAATAGTGAATTTAGAATTTAGTATTTCAAAATTTTTTAGCATAAAATACCCTTACATGGTCAAAAAGGACCTTACTATAAATATTTCATATACTTCGGAAAGGGTATTTTGGTCTTTTCAAAATCCCGCTAAAACTCAATTTCAAATTCAAACAGATTCTTTTGACTTTTTAAATGATGATTGGACTTTAAAGGTAAGTTAAAATTAAATTTTCAAATAAGCAATTGTTAATATATTTTTTCATATTGTATCGGCATTTTATGTTAAAAATTTTGAAATACTTAATTCTAAGTTCACCATTAATATGGTGTATTCTAAAATAATCCTATATATATATATATATATATATATATATATATATATATATATATATATATATATATATATATATATATATATATATATATATATGGGATAATCTAAACTTCAAAACCCTTCAAATTACAAAGGTTCAAGATAGAGACAGTTGTGAAGAGTGGATTTATTAATTTTGTAATCTATTTTTTTAAAAAAAGTTACTTTTGTGGGGCAATTTTGTAAATATTACTACAAGACAGATTACGTTGTCATCTCCATACGGGGTAAAGTTGAAATTTTAACTAAAAGACAAGGGCACTCTACAAATAAAGTGCCAGGACACTAACTTTTAAAATGCCATTATGCTTTTGTGAAAATTTCAAATTTACCCTTGCTTGATGGTAAAGTTATCTATTTAAATAATTTTGTAATAAAAAAGTAATGATTGTTTTGATAAATACCCCCATCACAACCCCATCTAACTTGAACATTTGTATTTTGAGGGGTTGTTAACTCTAGACAAACCCTATATATATATTAATGGTGTATTCTAAAATAATCCTATATATATATATATATATATATATATGGGATAATCTAAACTTCAAAACCCTTCAAATTACAAAGGTTCAAGATAGAGACAGTTGTGAAGAGTGGATTTATTAATTTTGTAATCTATTTTTTTAAAAAAAGTTACTTTTGTGGGGCAATTTTGTAAATATTACTACAAGACAGATTACGTTGTCATCTCCATATGGGGTAAAGTTGAAATTTTAACTAAAAGACAAGGGCACTCTACAAATAAAGTGCCAGGACACTAACTTTTAAAATGCCATTATGCTTTTGTGAAAATTTCAAATTTACCCTTGCTTGATGGTAAAGTTATCTATTTAAATAATTTTGTAATAAAAAAGTAATGATTGTTTTGATAAATACCCCCATCACAACCCCATCTAACTTGAACATTTGTATTTTGAGGGGTTGTTAACTCTAGACAAACCCTATATATATATTAATGGTGTATTCTAAAATAATCCTATATATATATATATATATATATCTATGGGATAATCTAAACTTCAAAACCCTTCAAATTACAAAGGTTCAAGATAGAGACAGTTGTGAAGAGTGGATTTATTAATTTTGTAATCTATTTTTTTAAAAAAAGTTACTTTTGTGGGGCAATTTTGTAAATATTACTACAAGACAGATTACGTTGTCATCTCCATACGGGGTAAAGTTGAAATTTTAACTAAAAGACAAGGGCACTCTACAAATAAAGTGCCAGGACACTAACTTTTAAAATGCCATTATGCTTTTGTGAAAATTTCAAATTTACCCTTGCTTGATGGTAAAGTTATCTATTTAAATAATTTTGTAATAAAAAAGTAATGATTGTTTTGATAAATACCCCCATCACAACCCCATCTAACTTGAACATTTGTATTTTGAGGGGTTGTTAACTCTAGACAAACCCTATATATATATTAATGGTGTATTCTAAAATAATCCTATATATATATATATATATATATATATGGGATAATCTAAACTTCAAAACCCTTCAAATTACAAAGGTTCAAGATAGAGACAGTTGTGAAGAGTGGATTTATTAATTTTGTAATCTATTTTTTTTAAAAAAGTTACTTTTGTGGGGCAATTTTGTAAATATTACTACAAGACAGATTACGTTGTCATCTCCATACGGGGTAAAGTTGAAATTTTAACTAAAAGACAAGGGCACTCTACAAATAAAGTGCCAGGACACTAACTTTTAAAATGCCATTATGCTTTTGTGAAAATTTCAAATTTACCCTTGCTTGATGGTAAAGTTATCTATTTAAATAATTTTGTAATAAAAAAGTAATGATTGTTTTGATAAATACCCCCATCACAACCCCATCTAACTTGAACATTTGTATTTTGAGGGGTTGTTAACTCTAGACAAACCCTATATATATATTAATGGTGTATTCTAAAATAATCCTATATATATATATATATATATATATATGGGATAATCTAAACTTCAAAACCCTTCAAATTACAAAGGTTCAAGATAGAGACAGTTGTGAAGAGTGGATTTATTAATTTTGTAATCTATTTTTTTTAAAAAAGTTACTTTTGTGGGGCAATTTTGTAAATATTACTACAAGACAGATTACGTTGTCATCTCCATACGGGGTAAAGTTGAAATTTTAACTAAAAGACAAGGGCACTCTACAAATAAAGTGCCAGGACACTAACTTTTAAAATGCCATTATGCTTTTGTGAAAATTTCAAATTTACCCTTGCTTGATGGTAAAGTTATCTATTTAAATAATTTTGTAATAAAAAAGTAATGATTGTTTTGATAAATACCCCCATCACAACCCCATCTAACTTGAACATTTGTATTTTGAGGGGTTGTTAACTCTAGACAAACCCTATATATATATTAATGGTGTATTCTAAAATAATCCTATATATATATATATATATATATATGGGATAATCTAAACTTCAAAACCCTTCAAATTACAAAGGTTCAAGATAGAGACAGTTGTGAAGAGTGGATTTATTAATTTTGTAATCTATTTTTTTAAAAAAAGTTACTTTTGTGGGGCAATTTTGTAAATATTACTACAAGACAGATTACGTTGTCATCTCCATACGGGGTAAAGTTGAAATTTTAACTAAAAGACAAGGGCACTCTACAAATAAAGTGCCAGGACACTAACTTTTAAAATGCCATTATGCTTTTGTGAAAATTTCAAATTTACCCTTGCTTGATGGTAAAGTTATCTATTTAAATAATTTTGTAATAAAAAAGTAATGATTGTTTTGATAAATACCCCCATCACAACCCCATCTAACTTGAACATTTGTATTTTGAGGGGTTGTTAACTCTAGACAAACCCTATATATATATTAATGGTGTATTCTAAAATAATCCTATATATATATATATATATATATGGGATAATCTAAACTTCAAAACCCTTCAAATTACAAAGGTTCAAGATAGAGACAGTTGTGAAGAGTGGATTTATTAATTTTGTAATCTATTTTTTTAAAAAAAGTTACTTTTGTGGGGCAATTTTGTAAATATTACTACAAGACAGATTACGTTGTCATCTCCATACGGGGTAAAGTTGAAATTTTAACTAAAAGACAAGGGCACTCTACAAATAAAGTGCCAGGACACTAACTTTTAAAATGCCATTATGCTTTTGTGAAAATTTCAAATTTACCCTTGCTTGATGGTAAAGTTATCTATTTAAATAATTTTGTAATAAAAAAGTAATGATTGTTTTGATAAATACCCCCATCACAACCCCATCTAACTTGAACATTTGTATTTTGAGGGGTTGTTAACTCTAGACAAACCCTATATATATATATATATATATATATATATATATATATATATATATATATATATATATATATATATATATATATATATATATATATATATATATATATATATATATATATATATATATATAGAGAGAGAGAGAGGGAAAAGATCTTGTTAGCTCACAGGCTGATGAAATAGTATAAGCTCAACAACCCATATTGAATCTAGACCGATCTAATGGTCACAACCTCATTTCGTAATATGATTTTAATATTTTTTCTATTAATTCAAATCACATAAAATTTTGGGCATCCATTCTTCTCATAAAGGTGCACCTAATAAAAATATTTTAAAAAAAATTCGCAAAAAATAAATTGACCAAAATACTCTTGAAACTTTCAGGGGTATTTTAAATAATTTGTTTTTTTGTGAATTATTTTTTATATATTTTTATTAGATTCTCCTAATAGATGTTCAAACTTTCAAGTGATTTGGATTTGTAAAAAAAAATTAAAATTAAAATACAAAATACAAACATGACCATTGGATCGGTCCAGATTCAATCTGGACCATTGGGCATTTACTATAGTTGTCAGCTAGTGGGCTGACCTCATATTCTCCCTATATATATATATATATATATATATATATGGAAAAAGCTGGAGTAGCTATAGCTACATATGATCCCAACGACCCAGATTCAATCTGGGCCAATCTAACGGTCACAACCTCATTTTGTATTTTAATTTTAATTTTTTTTTATAAATCCAAATCACATGAAATTTTAGGCATCTATTCTTCTCATCAAGACGCATGTAATAAAAATATTAAAAAATAAATTCGTAAAATTTAAATAGACTAAAATACCCCTAAAAAGTTTCAAGGGCATTTTAGTCGATATATTTGTTTGTAAATTATTTTTTTGATATTTTTATTAGATTATCCTATTTTTAAAGAACACATGTTCAAAATTTCAAATGATTTGAAATTATAGAAAAATATTAAAATTCAAATACGAAATGCAATTGTGATCATTGGATTTGCCCATATTGAATTTGAGTCATTGGGCTCATATGTAGATGTAGGCTAGTAGGTCTACATTAGCTTTTTCCGATATATATATATATATATATATATATATATATATATATGAGTTCAATAATGGCTTCTTTTGGTATTTTGTGTAATGATAATCCGTAGGGTTTAGGGTTGAGGATACAATGCACACAAGCAACATGTCTTACGCAGGTGCTAATGTACAATTTTTTGAAGAGACTGGAGATGAATAAATTTGGCAAAATTTACCAAATAAAATCAATTTATGAATCTATGTGCTTTAATCTTCATATTTATATCTTGTTTTTATGAATATATTAGGGCAATGGTTGCTTGATAGCCATATTTGGATGACCAATGGATTGCATGTCATTTTTTTTGGTAATCTTTGCTCTTTGGAAGCTGAGAGTTTCAGTTTGTCATATATAATTTGGATCTTGTTGCAGGGTTACCTTGATCCAGAATACTTCTTAACCCACAAGTTAACAGACAAAAGCGATGTGTATAGTTTGGGAGTTGTGTTTCACGAGCTCCTAACTGGGATGCATCCCATTTCACATGGGAAAAATATTGTCCGAGAAGTAAGTCTTAATACTGCTCATGGTGTTTTTTACATAACAATTATATTTGTGTGCAAAAAATTGCTTTACCACCTCTTGGCTACCCTACTCCATTTATTTCTTTCTCCATTCTTGATTATTTATTCAGGGCCTTTCAGATTTTTTCCACCATATTGTCGGTTTTGTGCAACTGTGTATACTGTAATGCCTGAGTTTTATAATCCTGTGTTGATTCCTAGCATTCTACTTTTACTTAATGGAGTAATCACCTATGCAAAATAACTAATAAAATCAATAAAAGAAAGTAATATCAGCAAAATTGCTGTAATAATAAGAAATTATGTGTGTGCGCGTGTGTGTTGCGAGAGAGAGAGAGAGAGAGAGAGAGAGAGAGAGCATACTTACTGTTTTATCATTTATACTGCATAATTTGGTCTAGAAGCTGAATCATTCTCTCTCTTAATCCCCAGGTAAACAACGCGTACCAATCAGGAATGCTATGCTCAATTGTCGACCCACATATGGGCTCTTACCCTTCGGAATGTATCGAACAGTTTGCAAGGTTGGCTTTTCGGTGTTGCCTTGATGACACAGAGGGCCGACCTGCCATGACCGAGGTGGTTCGAGAGCTCGAAATCATCTGGAAAATGACCCCAGAGTCTGACTCTCTGCCATCTGAATCCGTGGACATAGCCACTGGAAAATTAACTCCCTCCTCATCCTCTGATAAGAAACCATTCTTATCATATGATGTTTCGGGAAGCGATCTTCTTAGTGGCGTGATCCCGCGCATTGCTCCTCGCTGAGATGGATACCATTTTATTTATGGCTATGATACCATGGCTTCTTCCTAGTTATATTACCCAACCATGCCTTTTCTTCTACGAGTGGTCCACTGTATGTGTGTATTTGTGTTTGTATATTTGTACATTAGTGTATTAACTTCAAGGTTATCCTAATTTTTTGGTTGCTGAGTATGCAGCTAGTGTTAACACCCCCCCCCCCCCCCCCCCCCCTTCCATTGATGACTCTGCAGTTTTGTGTTTTTATTTAGGAAAGTATTGTCTGGCAATTGTGTTTTAAGCTGCAGAAATTTTGATGGAAAATATATATTTGTCATTGAAAAACTGACAAATTGATCATCCCAACCTCTATAATCATGTGTATGATAAAAATTGATTTCAAACCCTAAAGATGGTCTATTTACCACTTTTTTGACCACCTGTTTCAAGTGTTGCAGGCCAGTGCAAGGCTCTTTCGCCTTTTTGGTGCCGGAACTGCATTTTCTAGTGTATTTTCTTAGGTGTTGTTTAACCAAATATGGTAAAGATGCAGCCCTACGAAAACCACACCCATTTATTTATTCTCTCCTTACAGTGCATAATTTATATGCATATACACAAGTTTATTGGTACATAAAAGTTCCATCATGTTTTCGTTCATTTTTAGTGGGGAGTGCTCTATTTATACGAGTAAACTGTTCAGGCATGTGGTCAAGTTCCTTTCTTTCCCTTAAACCTTTGGTGTTTGGTATTTCTTTTAGTATTGTCATTTGTGAATTGATTTATAATGTTATGTAAATGAAAATTTATACAAAAAGATCATTTATTCTAGTACAACAAGGTCACAATTACTCTTGTCCAGAGGATTTTAAATTGGGTGGTTGTAAGTATGCCCTTGACTAGATTTAATATTTAAAAACAAATTTCTTAGACTTTGTGATACAATTCAAGCTGTCCAACTTGACATCTAGTGATTATGAGTGATTGTGACATTCTTGTAGTAATAGTAAATGATCTCATACTATAGAATCTCTATATAAATATCTAAACACAATATTCATTTTGTGTGAAAGAGCATAGCAAGATAAAAGTATGGTTTCTTGGGGGAGGGGAAACTTATATTAGTTTTCAACTAGCAATGGTTAGATCAAACCGTACAAAGCATTGGTTAGCTGTCTAAGTGGAAGAAGCGTTTTGATAACTATGGTTGGGTTTGCCAAAGTATGAATAGAGTCGTCCATCGAGTTCTAATAGAGGTTTCATGGGGATGAAGCAGCGAGATTCAGCTATCTTCTTATCTAGTTTCTTATTTATAAACTCAAGATTGTATATAGCATGCTCCTGTAGGGGCATATTTTAGATTTGGTCCATAATGTAAAAGACCTATTTAGGCATAAATTCTCGATCTAAAATTTTGGGATCTACTTTAAAATTGCCAAATGAGTAATTTTGGAAAAACAAAAGGATTAGAGTGAGTTTTTGTAAGAAAAATAGTGATATGAGATTGAAAAGTGCAGTACAATTGCAAATGATTTCCTGTTTTCCATTTTTCTGTCAAATTATATCCATGAAAATTATCATTCAAAATTTACTGTTAAATATGGTATTTTTTATCCGAAGGAGCATAAACCAGCGAAAGCACAAAATCTTTTGATCTTAAAATTAAATGGGATGGTTGATCATGAGGAGGTGTGTTGAGTTAACTCAACGTCACAAAGACATTTTACGGCTGCAAAATTTTTTCTTTTTTCTTTTGGGTAAGCCGGTAGGGGAGAAGATCCCCTACCTGTTTTTCATTAAATAAAAGTAGAGAAGATTCAAATCATTGTTACAATTCTGTCATAGGGCAATTATGCCAAATCGTGAATTAAAGACAGATAAATGAAATTTGGCGGTCTAGCACAACAAACTGTAGCAGCAGAGAGAGATATCCCCTTCTTGGCAATTGTATCGATTATCATGGTGGCCTCCCGATAGATGTAAAAAATGCTCCACTTATGATATGAGAGTTTGTGACGACAGTTGGCTGCTACCATGTGAAGTGCAATGGAGTCATGCACGCCCTTTAATAGCATTTACAAGCAATGACGAATCACTTCTTGTAATAGGAAAATTACCTTCTAATGAAAAACAATTCTAAAATTGAAATATCAGCCCGTGTTTCAGAATATATTTGCTACAAAAGAATTTACAAATGGCCACATTTTTTTTACCACATTAAAATAGAAAGTGTGTGGTCTGTATAAGGCCGAGGCCCTAAACCATCAAAGTAAGGCATCGAAAGATGCTGTTTCAATATTGGAAATCTTTGTAATGGTTTGAAGTTTTATTTTTATATCTAATTATAATTTTTAAATCTTAAAAAATAGTGCATATCGAGCAGATCTATGAACACTTGAAAATCTTAAAAATTGACCGTCCAAAACTGTATTATAAGATGCACTATTTTCGATACTTGAAATCCATTTTTTTCATGTTTGTTTATCTTGAGGTTGAGATAATGAATTTGAAGATTTTGTGCATTGAAACAATCACTTCTAATAAATTTTTGAGGTGCACTTTAATTTTGATTGTTTAAGGCCTCTCCCGTATCTAAACTTTTTCCAATTAAAAATAAATCTAGCTATTTTAAAAACAAGCTCTCACACACTCTCCCCTATTTTGGAGTAAATAACTAGAAGAGCATTTAGTGCTTATCTTGGTCAACTACTCATCATCTTTCTTTGGCTGATTTGTACCTAAATCCATTATGCCTAGGGCTACCAAGGAGCCTAGTCCAGCCCGCGGGCTTCCAAGAGAGTCCTGATTTTCGGGCCGGATTTGGGCTACTTGATGAGGCTTGCTCTTCTGGCCGAGACCCAAACGTGGTAGGCTTGAAATGATTTTCTGCTAGATTTGCTCCTACCTTGGCCTGGCCCAAAAAATTAGATACATGCTTTATATATTAAATAAGAAATTTTATATATATATATAATTTTTTTTTTTTTTTTTTTTTGAGCATGGCCAGGGTCATGTCAAAATGCCATTTTGGGCCTGGGCTTGGGCCCATCCTGTTGGCATGCCTAATGGTGCCTATTATTTCATTCATGAATCGTGGTTGAGTTATCTTGCATCACACCCGGTGCAGTGCCCAAGTGACTTGGTCCATAGTTGGTCAAGAAATCATGAACGGCCATGTTGGTGGAAGAGCACTATGACTTCTAGGTTACATAATCTTATAACCATAATTGGGCTAGAGCACGTCCATTCATAAGTTAGCAATTACTAGCTTACACATGTTTATGCTACTCTTATATTATATGTAAACCTGAGGACTGGACCCTTGATTTGGGTGGTCAGGGCAGCAGTGCCACAATAGAAAGTCAAGAGTTCAAATCTTACATATTAACCTGTCAATAAATAAAATATGATGATCATATGTGATATCTCATTTTGTAGCTGGATTGCATATCGCATGTTATTAGATGCCCCCAGTGTCATGAAAAATGGTGACTCCTGCATGGGCGTGTCTGATACACTTGGACCAGTGTTATGAACAACGGTGACCTTTGCATGGGTGCGTCAGATACACTTAGACATGAGAAGGTACCTTGTCTAGATGACTAACTGGTAAGCTTGATCTGAATTATTGAATTTTATTTTATTTTTTGTTGACATTATTCAAATGAATTTTATGTATTTTTCTTTTGAGACTCAAGCAGGTTGAATATTCCGACTCTTTTTATGTACTTTTTTTTGTTGAGACTCGCCTGGGTTGGATATCCTGACTCGGTTAAATCATCATATGTCTCGAGTTTGGATCTCAACGAGTCCAACTCAAGTGTTGGGCTCTAAGAGTTTCTTTTTTTTGGTGGTTCAACAATACGAATCAACCATTGAAGCCCAAAAGGAGTGGGAAAAGATTGTACAAGGTTGAGCTTTGATTATGGGTGGAGTGTCTTCTTCGAGTGTTAGCAAACTCGGCTGGTCAACTGGAACCGGGCACTGGCCGATCCGGTTTTGATGATCTGGCCCAGTATTTTTAAAAAATACAAAAAAATAAAATAAAATCCCATAAAATAAGGGATTTGTTTGTAATGTGTTTTTTAAATGTTTTTTATCATTTTGGCAAACATTGGAAAGTAGTTTGGTCATGAATACTTATTTTTATATTTTTTTCATCTTTTAAAAAAAATTGAACATACCTCCGGGCACAAATCGATTTTTTAAATCTATTTTTATTACTACTTTTCAAAAATTTTTTTGATGTGCTTATTTAATCATTATTTAGATATACTTTTTTAAAAAAAATATTTTTTGGACCAGCCAGGTCCTGTCCGATTAGGCCGATTGAACCAGCCAACTTACCGATTACTCGGACCTGGCCATTGGCCAGTTTTTTAAGCTGGTTCGATTTTTTGAACTATGGCGTCTTCCATGAGAGTACACGTACGTTGGTCTACGGTAACTTAATGTATGGCTGCAATACGTTGGTCTATGGTAAGTTAATTTATGGCCGCACATCCACCATACGTTCCTCGCAACAGATGGTAGAGAGGCAATAAACTTGACGAGGATCGATCTTCACTGTCCATCACAAAAAAGGATGGTTGATGCTCCTCTGGTGTACCGTACACCGTGCAACAAAGGGACATTTAAGGTGTTCTCACCTGTTCATGCGGTGGTTGTTTGCACAAGTGGTTCAGAAATCAGCAAGCCGACAATAATAAATACTTTGGGCCGGTTCTGACCTAGGGGATAGTTTAGACAAGAGGTTTAAAAACAGATCGGTGCTTCGGATCGGGCATCTAAAAACCATCCAGACAGGTGAATCGGCATTTTGGATCGAGAATCGAGTGGACTCGGTAATTTTTGTCTCAAAAAATATTTAAAAAATCGCTATAAATCTTTAAAAAAATGTTATTTTAATTTGAAAATGAATTTAAGAGTGGTGCATTATGCATTTTCATTACTTTGTAAAAATAGGTGATTATTGAGACGTTGTTTTTCTATCTGGATGTCTGTATAATTAAAATAAATAAATTAATAAATAAAATATAAGACTTAGTTATCATTGTAATTAGTATAATTATTAATTACAATATTATAATAAATGTGATTCAAAAAACAAGGGTATGACCCTTACAAATAAATAAATCTAATATATAACAATTAGTTTGGATAGAAATACAAATTTACAATAATATTTTAATAAAATTAAAAAGTAAATAAATAAATTCATACTTGCAATGTGAAGTAACTAGTTACAAACACTTTCATATTATAAGATTAAAAAAATTAATTTCCCACATAAATTAGTATCACATCAAAGTATCAAACATTTATTAATTTGTTTTACTTATCCAAAATTATTACAACTTAACTAACTATGATAATATATATGGAAATTGAGGTTGTTAGTTTATAACTTTATATTTTATAATTATTTTATTATACAAATAAAAATATAAATGTATTGTATATCATCTAATTTAAAAAATCTTATTTACAATTATAAGAAAAAATAATATATTATAAAATTTATAACATAAATAAATTAATAAATAATATAAAAGATTTGGTTATTAATAAATTAAAAAAATTATATTTGCATTGTAGGATAATTGATAAAGCAACTTGAAATAAATTCTAAAGTGGTATGAGTTAGTGTTATTTTTCTATCTTAAAATATCCTCTAAACATTTTTTTTTAATATCCAATAGACTAGAAATGGTATTATTATTATTATTATTGTTATTATCCTATGAGCTAGTACTAGTACTAATTTTTTAATCCTAATTAACTAATTATTACTTATATGATGAAATAATGCCATGATATAATAGCTTAATAAAGTTTCTATGTTTTTTTGATGAAAGATAGGGGTGGTGGGCACCCAATTATTATTTTTAATAATTTTTTTCTTTTTTTTATCCTCAAATTGCATTGCGACAATCAAACATACAACTTTCTTATTCATGACAAGCATACACCGTCGTGTGTCACCATGGCGCGTACACCATCTCACTACAACTTATCCCAAGTTAATAATATTTGTCACCCTTTTTTCAACTCACATATATATCCACATCGTTTAAGAACGAATTGTATAAAAGAATCCAACGATCGGCTACATTGAATGTTGTCTTGGCCATGTGAAGCGTGCGTATTGCACGTTGAAACTTGATTGTTAGTCACTTGTAGAGAGAAGCTTCCACAA
Source organism: Amborella trichopoda (assembly GCF_054954075.1). NCBI lineage: Eukaryota > Viridiplantae > Streptophyta > Magnoliopsida > Amborellales > Amborellaceae > Amborella > Amborella trichopoda. The sequence continues at coordinate 44,468,636 of NC_142343.1, read as the reverse complement.
AGTAAGGATTGTTAATCACGTGTAGGGAGAAAAAAGCTTGATTGTTAGTCACGAGTAAGGAGAAGCTTTCCTAAAGGAAGGATTGTTAATCACATGTAGGGATGAAGGTGTAAAGTGCTAGCTGACATGAAATTTGTCAATCATATTTTAAAAAGACTAGGGTGTCGGATTGAAAATTAAAAAAGTAAGGACCTGTCAGGTTTTACCAATACTGCATTTGAATCAAGGTGCCCAATTGAAAATAAAACAAGTAGGAACCCGCTAGGTTTTACCAATACTGCATTTGAACCAAGGTGCCGGATTGAAAATTAAAAAAGTAGGAACCCCGCTGGGTTTTACCAATACTGCATTTGGATCGGTGATTTTTTAAATACTGATTTAAACAGTTTAGTTTTTTAGACTGTTTAGATATTCAGGCACTGTTTAGTTTACATTCGGGCAGTTGCATTGCTCGGTTCACTATAATGAACTCCCTTCCCTTTAGGAACTCAGGGCATTCCCGAGTCAATTGCAAATTATTTATTTTTTGGGTAATTCAGGGAGCCTACCCATTTTTTAATAAGTCAGTAATTTTTTAAGCCATTAGTGGGAATGGCGGACAAGATTTCCATGGGTCCATATGCATCTCTAAAATTTATTTTAGAGATAGATTTGGAATCCCCAAGTTTAGTGGTCCACAATCTCGACCTTGATGAGTATGAAAGTAAAGAAGAAAATGATGTTTAAAAGTGAGACTTGGTCTTTTCTAAGGTTAATCTAAGACCCTCTATTTTAATCTTCGAAGGGACTGCCATTACCGACCATCCATATTTGAAAGGGATGGTTGGTGCGTCAGGTGACACATTCAAGGCACATATGTGGACGTGTATGTTCCTAGGCTTAGTACACTTTTCTATATTTCATTCATATCTTTTTTTTGTATTTTTTATTTTTTTTTCCAAAATACCCTAACTTTGAAACGTGAGATTCTAAAGTTTTCTACCTTTTCCTGTAATAAAAAAAGAATTCAGGCCATCAAAATCAGAGTTTTTTTTTTTTTTGGTGTTTATTAATAAAAAGCTCTAAAAATTTGGAAATCCATAGTTTATTTTTTTTTTTTTTTTTTTTTTTTTTTTTTTTTTTTTGTGGCAGCTAAAAAACTTCAAAAAGCAAATTAGATTTTCAAAATCTGAAGTTTTTTTTTATCTTTTTCCTCGTGCATCAACAAAAACACTTTAGATTATCAAAAGTAGTTTTTCCCTTCAAACGCGCTTAATACAAGAGTCAAGCTTTGTTAAACTTTGGATCTTTAGGCAATCTCTTCATTTAAAAAGAAAGTGAAAAAATAGGTACATATGAATGTAATAAGAGTAATGACACTATGAGACCCTTCCACACTCGTGTGAATAGGACCCTAAAAGATAACCATTAAATTTTGACACAGATTTATAAAAAAGTCATCAATATGGGTGTGGGATTTGGGCGAATGGGTTTATTGATAATTTTTCAAGAGATCTGTGTCAAAATTTAATGGTGATCATTTGGAGTTTTACTTACATGAATGTAGGAGGGTTTCATACTATCATTACTCATGTAATAATGTAAAAAAAAAAAATTCTTAATAGATTGTCTACTATTATACTATTTATCTTTATTACAAGGAGATCACAATTGTTACTAACCACTAGATGTCAAATTGGATGTTTGGGTATGTCACAAAGTTAGAGTTTTTTTTTTGCAATTAAGCATAGCCATTGACATATTCACAACCACTTGATTTAAAATTTAATAGGCAAAGAGTAATAATCACCTCTTTGTATTAAAAATAAATCCCCTCTATACAATATATAAATAAATAACAATAGAGGATATGCACCTAATTAACTTTTGAGATTGTATGCAATGAAATTATTTACCTTTAATGCAAAAATATCATAATTACTTGTAACCATACGATCTGGAATCTGATAGCGTAGGTATATAACGAAAAATTTTATGATAGTTTAAGTATATATCAAAAAATTTATTTGACCTAATTCCACATCCAATGGTCAAGATTAACCGCCACCACGTTGAACTATACGGAAACGGTCTCTACGTGGTTTCCATAACGGTCAAGAAGAAAAGTATGTTTTTGTCGTTATATTGACATACTAGGGGTACTTTCGTCATAGTTCCCCTGTAACAGCCTCCGTCTTTAACCGTTGATGGAGACAAGCGGAAGCTTTTAAGAGCCTGAATGTGACGGCATTCATGTGAGAATTGTCACGACCTAGTTGATCCATGCCCTAATTTGATGCTCTTCTAATAAAGCCCAGTGGTTATCAGAACCGCTTGACCAGTCAATGGATAATGAACGCTCGTGCATTTCGCTTCACTCATTTGTTCCTAACCAGGAGATAGAAATCCCAATGAATTTGCAGGGATGCTTTCCACATTTTGAAAAATCTAGGCTTTTGAGATGGAGGGAGGCGGATCCTGTTTTTTTCAGGCATTTATGGCTGTATCTCTGTGTTATATGGTGTTATTTGGAGAAGCTGAGATCACTGAACCAAGTGAAGGTACTGAACTTTTGAATAGTGTAGGGGAATTTTGAATTTAATCTGTCTAGTATTTTCTCTTTGATCTTTCTAATATTTGTACATGTACCATTTTCATGAAGTTTAACCAAGTGAAGGTATTGAACTTTTGAATATTGTAGGGGAATTTTGAATTTAATCTGTCTAGTAGTTTCTCTTTGATGTTCCTCATATTTGTACATGGGCCCTTTTCATGAAGTTTATTCCCTGAAAATATTTTTTTTTAAGTTTATAATATGATCATTTAGATGCAGATAGTGTTATTTTTGGAAAATAATATGTACTATTGTTTCTATACACAGTCTCTGCTTTACTGGGAATCAAGACGAGTTTGAACGATCCGTATAACAATTTGAAAAGTTGGACTGAGGGTGATCCTTGTACTTCAAAATGGATGGGGGTCACATGCTTTGCTGCTGCAAAAGAGGATGGTTATTTGCATGTTCAAGAAGTGTATGATCTTTGAAATTTTCCGAGTTATTTAGTGATTCCTTTCAGTTTGCATTTATTTCTTTATTTAGACGGGCTTTGAATATGAAATGCTGAAGTTTATGTTACTTATTCCTGCTTAATTGGTGAGAGCAGTGATGACCGGCAGACCCGATCCGGTTCCAATAAAATATCGGAAATCATCCGGTTCTATAGAAGAACCGGCAATTCTATACCGTAATATCGCCACGTGACGTCATAATTCTCCCAATTCTTAAATGATTCTCCCGATTTTTCGATTCATTACGTCCGATTCTTCAATCGTCATTTTTGAAAATTTTACACATACCTTAAGGTCCGCACACCTCGTCATATGACACTCCTCACTTCGCGCGCATTATCCTTGTTAACTACAAAGAGGTATTTATTCACTACAACTTCCTTCTACCTCTTCGATGTGGGATAATGTGAAGGTATTAACTTGAAACATTAATATATTATATATTTTGTTTGCACTTTTAATACTACTAAAATGAAAGTTTTGTTTTATCAATTTCGTTTTTTGTCAAATTTTTTTATTATTAAAAAAATGAAAGGTTTTTTTATCAATTTCGCATTTTTTAAATTTTTTTCTTATCAATAAAATAAACAATTTCTTATAAAAAAAATGAAAGGTTTCTTATCAATCATTTTTCTTGTCAAATTTCTTTTTTTTGTCAAAAAAATTAAAAGTTTTTGTAAAAAAAAAAGTAATACAAAGTTATTGTAAAAAAAAAAAAAGTTCTTATAAAAAAATAATAATACAAGAAGTATTTTTTTCATAAGAAAAAAATGAAAGTTTTTTTTATCAATTTCGCTTTTTATCAAATTATTTTATTATCAAAAAATGAAAGGTTTTTTTTATCAATTTCCCATTTTGTCAAATTATTTTCTTATCAATAAAATAAAAATTTTCTTATAAAAAAAAATGAAATGTTCTTATCAATTATTTTTCTTGTCAAATTTCTTTTTTTTGTCAAAAAAATTAAAAGTTTTTGTCAAAAAAAAAAAGTAATAAAAAGTTATTGTCAAAAAAAAAAAAATTTCTTACATAAAAATAATAATACAAGAAGTATTTTTGTCATAAGAAAAAAATGAAAGGTTTTTTTATCAATTTCGCTTTTTTTCAATTTTTTTTTCTTATAAAAAAAATGAAAGGTTTTTTTTATCAATTTTGCTTTTTGTCAAATTTTTTTCTTATCAATAAAATAAAAAGTTTCTTATAAAAAAAAATGAAAGGTTCCTATCAATTATTTTTCTTGTCAAATTTCTTTTTTTGTCAAAAAAATAAACGGTTTTTGTCAAAAAAAATAAAAAGTAATAAATAGTTATTGTCAAAAAAAAAGTTATTATAAAAAACAAATAATACAACAAGTATTTTTTGTCAAAAAAAAGGTTCTTGCTTAAAACAAACAAAAATGTGAATACGACAAACATTTATTGTAAAGAAATAAAAGGTTTTTGTCAAAAAAACTAAAATGTTTTTATAAAAAAATCATTCTTTTTTGTAGTCCATGTATGATTATATACTTCATCTATGATAGTTCTATGTTTTTTATTTTGTGTGATGTAATTTAATGGTTAAAATAAGTTCATACAAAGAAACAATATCTCAATATTCACATATTGATGAAAAAAATGAAAATTAATAATATAGTACATCGATTTCTTATTGGATTTCTAAAAAACAACATTTATAATAAATTTTAATAATTTTTTTATATTTTTTTTACAGCTTAATCCTACCGATTCGGCCGATTCTTGATCCGGATCGCCGATCCACCGATCCGGATGGGTTTTTGGGGTGCCCGATCAGGGCCACCGATCCGTTTTTTAAACCATTGGGTGAGAGTGATACTAGTACATTGGGTAGAAAAATCTTAGTCCAAAGTTAAATTCTGGCCACTACTTTGTTTTTTTGTGAATGTATTTTTCATATTTAGAGGTATTCTATAAAAGTTTGGCTAATTTGTCTTTATTTACAGGAATTTCGGTTCTCCATATAAATTAGCAAAAAAACTATAGTGGAAAAAAAATTCCTCCATAGGTTGTTGTCCACTCAATTGGTCTGTGGATGGAAAATTTATCAAATTGGTGGAATTATGACATGTACTTCCATTATTATGGTAAACTAGAAATGATGCTTAAAATATGAAAGAATACTAGGAAGTATAGTGTTGAGGAGACGGCTATTTTATTTCTTATGGGATATGGCTTCAAATTAAACATTGCGGTGTTAGTAGAATGGTTTTTATCCTGCCAATACATGGAGGCTTAAGAGATGATAATACTTGGTTCTAATGGCTTTGTTGGATGGTAGAGAATGCTTACAGGGCTGAAGATGCCAAAATCGTAAAGCTTGAGCGCCTTTTGCATAGAATACCGATTTTATAAAATGGTTGTGCACGAGAGAATTGTATTGTTTTCAATCATGTAGGTAAGTGGTAAGGTCACTAAGGCAGCCTTGCTACACACTGAAGAGGAACAAAATTGGGCAAAATAGAAAAGATGGATGATGCAATAATTCTAACACCTTCTTGAAGCTAATTGTTGATCTCTGCTGCAAAACTGGGATGAGAGAAAACTGTGTCAGTCACGAAATAGAGGGTTCAACGAGATAGCTGTAAGTTTCGAAGGGTATTGTGATGCGTAATTGAAATTGATACATGTGAAACTTGGGAGTGGAACAACCATAAACAATTGACAAACTCATATAGACCTTTTCATTAATTGGTACGTCATATATGTGAAGTTTACCGTTGGGAGGTTACAAGTGGTTACATACATGATCTTTGAAAGTAGAAAGACAATATATCCTTGACCATGACAAGAAATATGCATATTGAATCTTCATTCAAATATCACTTATCTTATGTTTTGCCTGATGTTGTGTTGACTGTTTTCTTTTTTTTTGTTTTGAATCTTGTTTATGACAATTTGTCTATCATGTATCTGTTGCAGGCAACTACATAATATGGATCTCTCTGGTAGCTTGGCAGTTGAAATTGGTCAACTACCTTATATGGAAACTTTGTAAGTGAAATGTTCACATTGCCAAGGATGTGATCTAGGTTATCAGGTTCACAAAATTGTTAATGCTTTGGAGGTTTGGCCCAATGTACTAAAATACTTGTTTCTTTTGATCATTCACATAAGTTTCAATCATCTTATGTTACCTTTACTAATTATACTGGTGTTTGAACTTTTCCTGATGGTGATAACTTTGTCCTTTTGTTTTTTTGCAAGTAATGCCATGTGGAACAATCTAAGCGGTCCAATACCAAAGGAGATTGGCAATGCTAAATCTCTGAAATTCCTGTAAGAAAAATTTGAATATCTTACTATTGTTAATTCTAATATTTTCTCATGTGAAAACCATCTTTGTATGCGCTAAATACATTTTATTGGGTTCTTTCACCTTTTTATGATCTGTTTCTCATTAATTTTTCACTTTTTCTTTTCTGTTGCTATATATTTCTTAAGAATAGGGTTTCTTGATATGCTTGATATGCACTGATAATTTATTAGCGAGAGCAATTTATAGCGGTAATCTAATTTGCCAGTTGGGTTGCCATTCCCCACTGTTTGAGAAAAAAGGTGTGTGAATAGTTTCCTTCTTCGTCATAGTACTTTAGCTACAAGAAAAGGAAGTGAAGTGGGCCTCTAAGGGAAGCTGGCCGCAGAGAAGATCTCGAGAAATAGTCCTGGGATTGATGAGGTAGTCAACCAAGAAGTACAATTAAAATTTTATGTTTGAAATTATTATACACCTCATACTACTTTGATTGAGGAAGATGTCGCACAAGTGGAGATGTGCAACTGGAATTTTATGTGATTGCCGCATACCAATGAAGCTAAAGGGCAAGTTCTATAGGACAGTTGTAAGACTAGCTTTGCTATATGGAGTGGAATGTTAGGCAGACAAAAAACAATATACCTATAGAATGAGTGTAGCAGAGATGAGGATGTTGATATGGAGGAGTTGCAAGACAAGAAGGGATAGAATTCGAAATGAATCAATTCGAAAAAATTTAGGTGTGGTACCAATAGGCAATAAGATGAGAGAAAATATACTTAGGTGGGCTGGCCATGTGTGGTGCCGACCCAATACAAGACCTGTTAGGAGGTGTGGGTTAGTTCAAGTGGAAGGATTGAAAAGAGCAAGGGGTAGGCTCAAAAAGATGTGGTTGGAAGTAGTCCGAAAAGATATGGGAACTTTTGGCCTCACTGAGGGTATGATATTTAATAGAGCAAAATTGCGGATTGGGATTCGTGTAGCTAACCCCAATTAACTGAAAAAAGTCTATGATGACTGAAAAAAGTCTATGATGATGATGATGATACTGCTTTAATGGCTACGAGTTTGCCACCACTTCGAAATCAAATAGAAAGGCCTGACTTACCCTTACAGTGCATAAGATTGTAAAGCCTTCACCCATCCTACTGCAAGATGTTGTTAAGATTCCATGATGGGTAATAGAATATATATATATATATATGTAATCCTGCAATCCTGTTTAAGAACTTTGATGGCTTTTATATTGCATGCAAGAAACTCAAACCTCTGAGTTAGTTTCCTGATAGTGGGAGAATGATTTCAGACATTAAGTTCTGGAGGCTTTCTAATCTGACCTGGACGGTATATTTTGTACTTGTTAGCTTCTAAAGAATTCTCTATATGTTGTCAACATCATAAATTGACGTGTTTTTTCTTATATGTTCAACCTTTTGTTTCTTTCATTTGTTGTCGCGGTCAAAGGGCTTTCTCTGTCATCTGTCCCTGATTGAAATATTCAAATTGCAAACTGTGAAAACATTAATTTGGATTGCAATTTATCCTAATCCTTTTGCCCATCCCTGAAGTTCACATCTCACGTGGACAGTTCATATACAACTTCTTTTCTATTTTTAATATTTTTGTTGGCAGGTCACGCATCAGTCAACTTTGAGCGTCATTGATTCTCTTCTTCCATGAGTCCCAAGCTTCCTTTTTCTGGAAGCTATTATCATTTGGGGGATGTTCCTTATTTTCACGATGGATCTTTTCTCCTATATTTGGCAGCGCTTTAGGGAACTCCATATACAAAGCTCACGTTTTCTTATTCATTATATGTTTACATTGACATGAGAGTAGAGATGGCAATGGGTCGGGTGACCTGGTGCAGCCTAACTTGGCCTGACATATGTGGCCTGTAGGGCTGGACGAGGTCTGAACTATCTGACCTGGTTTCTTGTGCTAGGTGTGGGCCTGACAGCTCATGGCCTGGGACCTGGTCAAATATACAGAAAGGACATGGCTTGTTCAGCAGTACCATCTGGCCAGGCCAGGGCAAGGGCCGCCCCGATTAGGCCTATATGATAGGAATGGATTATGTTTCACTAGGTACATATTGCGTGCTCAAAGGCTCTGTGTTGTATTACAGGAAAGAAGCTGCTGAGAATAATGTTTGCACTTATTCAGTAATTCTGTCTAACATTTATTGTTTTTGATAATTTCTTGGCGGTAATCATAAAATATTGCAATTCCTTGGACCTGACTTTGCTGTAGTCCTTTGTAAATAAATTTGTTTGACAGCTTTATTGATTTTCTCTTTTCTGGATGCCGTGGACACTCAAAATCTCCATTTTAAGACTTAGTTCCAAGTTTTAAAGCATCAACAATCACAGGGGAAGGAATGGGTTGGTATCATAAAGACTCGGTTTTTCAATTAAGACTTGTGCGAGTTCTGAATAGTAACCAAGTCTTATATCTGATATTTGGAAAAAAAAAGAGATGGAATATTGAAGGGGATGTTCAATTTTTAGATCGTTAAAGCCGGTCTTGTGCAACTTTATTTGTGAATTTCATGTCGTGTCTTCCACTTTTCTCTATAATTGTTTGACTAGCTCTTAGCAATCTTTGTAGAAATGACCAAGAAATTATGCTGCTAGCATTTGCATTGCTACTTCTTGAAATCAATTGCGATTGTGAAAATTCTGCACATGGACTTTTTGTTGCTTTTTTTTCCCTTGATAATTGTGTTTCAGTGCGTTTGATGTTTCTCTATTAGGAAGACCAGTGGATTATGCATGTTAAGATATTACACCCTTTTGTGTACCTCCTTGATTGTGCAGGGTTTTGAATGGGAACGAACTATCAGGTTCTTTGCCAGAAGAGATGGGCAATCTTCAAAACTTGTTTGTTTTACAAATTGACGAGAACAAAATATCGGGAACAATTCCAAAGTCGTTTGGAAACTTGAAATCAATAGGACACTTGTGAGTTGTATTCCAATTTTATTTATCCTTTCAGTTTGTGCTAGAAGTTCACTTTTTTGTTTTTGATTTCTTTTGGAATTGTACACTCTTTGCAGACACATGAACAATAATTCACTTAGTGGAGAAATTCCAGAGGAAATTTCCTATTTACCCAGTTTGGTCCATATGTAAGTTCTGATCTCTTGTGCAGTGTTTGCTATTGCTTTTGTCTGGGCTTGAGATTTTCGATTCTATCAGATTTCGGACTGTTGTGTTATCTCATCTTGCAATTTCAGTAGTGTATCTCGTGATGAGTGTCAGTTTCATTCTTCTGAATGTTTTGTGTGTTTGCAGTGTGTTGGACAACAACAATTTAACAGGACCTCTTCCAGCAGAATTGTCAAACCTGGCCAACTTGCTTGTTCTGTACGTTTACAAAAGTTGCATACACATTGGAATCACATTAACTGTAATTGGTAGCTTACTGTATAAATCGTTTCCTTTTTTTTTCTCCCTGGAAGCTACTCGTCAAGCTGTAATTTGCAGGTGCCAGTGTCATGAATTATACTTGAGCAATTGAATTTTTAGATGGCAGAGATCTACAAAAGTAGCCATGAGGATATGATATTGCACAAACAATTGTGGTTCAAATGTCTAATAATTCTGGTACTTAATTTCATTTTGTAGTCAGCTTGATAACAACAAGTTCACAAGCAGTCACATTCCAAGCTCCTACAGTAAAATGTCAAAGTTGGTTATATTGTAAGTGTCATTTTCTTTTAGAGAATACCTGAGGTATCCTATGCTTTTGTTTTATCCTATTTACTGTTTGCTTTTCCAATTATGAATGAAAAGTGTTAACTTTTAAACTTTGCTGTTCTTAACCTTTTCAGATGCTTGTAGAATTGCCTATCGTTTAAATCTAGATTTTATGGAGATGGCATTCTAGCAATATTGATGTTTCATAAATTTTCAATATTTTCCTAGCCTCTCTCTCTCTCTCTCTATATATATATATATATATATATATATATATATCTTTCTCTCTGCATACACATGTGGGAACCCCTAAAAACTTAAAAACCTTATAATCCTAAAAAAAAAGTTAAAAGTTGTAAAAATCTCAAAAGCTAATATGAATCCTATCATGTATCAGGCCCTTTTGGTTGGAGAAAACTCGTCTTCATGTTTTGTAGTAGCCTAAGATGAATCCTACACAAAATCACTATCTTCTCCAGCCTAAATATTGGGCATAAATCCAAGTGATGTAGCATAGAGTATAGATGAACAAGATCCAACAGAAAATTGGGCTGGAGCTCAATAGATTCACTAAAATTGAAGCTAGACATGTTCTAATCGATAAACATCTCTCTATCAAGGCTTAAAAAAATGCTGGGCGGTCCCTAGGTGCTCAGGGGGTTCTTGGGCGACCAGCGCCTAGGCGGGCACCCAGTGGTTTGAAATATACACATATATACATATATGTGCTATCCAAACGCTCGTATATGCCTCTATATGTACCAAATGTGCATATTTGTATATTTATATGTATTCTAACTAACCGTTTTTATACAAATATATGTGCGTGAATGTTGATACGTTCAAATCACTGAAAGATTTGAATAATTAAAATAGCAAAAAAAAAAAAAAAACAAGTATATAGTGCATTAGTGATTTAGTGTCCATGCACTACACTCTGTTGTCTATACTTCGTACAGTCATACTCATAGACTTCAAGTCTCCATTGAGAACAAATGATCAATACAAAAGGATGTTGTACAAAAGATGCCATACAAATGAAAAAAAGAGACTTTAATTATTCAATGTTTTGGATGTTTTATTTTCAAATTTTCAGTTGGCTAACAAGCTTAGAATTACCCCAAAAGTCTTATAAGAACCTCATTTGAACCCTAAAATTTGTTGTAATAATATATGGCAAGGTTTTAGATGGATTATAAGAATTGCTCAAAATTTTCTCGTTTTCTAGAAAATCTCAAAATCCATCAATTTTGGGTGTTTCTAAGGCATAGTTGAGTTTTTTTTTTTACTTTGTGGGGTTAGAATATCTCCTTTCATAGGTCAAAATGACCCAAAATCCCCTTTCATAGGTCATAATGACCCAAAATCCCCTTTCGTTTCGTAGGCCATAAACAAAAAAAAAAAGCTTTGTTTATGTAGGTTCCTGGGCACTCACTAGGAAGGCCTGCCCAGGCCGAGGTGAGGTGGTCTATGTCCTCTTGGGTGCCTAGGCAACTGCCTAGGTGCTGGGCAGGCTGGTGTTTTAAACAATGCTCTATACAGTGTAAAATATAACAAAACTCCTCTCTACACCTCTTCAAACTTTTAATAATAAAACATCAAACTCTCCCTTCTAATTAATAAATTCCAAACAAACCTAAAAGACTCCACACAACTCCTAAACAACATTTAAAAGTCCAGAAATACCCCCTGTGCCATGAATAGTAACTTAGTAATTCACTGAACTTAACTTGTCACTATGATAGGAGTGAGAACGCTATCTTTATAGACGACTGAACATGTCCAAAGGGCGTTGGATACACCTTGTGCCTCATTTCCTTGAAGCTCCTTTGATTCGAAAGTCTTTTATGTAGTTCATATGCCAGTTCCTCAATCCTCCTCATCAGACGTTTGGATTCTTCCCATGTAACTTCGACACTCTCAACATGAGCTTGGTTTCCTCAACCCCCTCTTGCAGTCATTGCTCAAACTTGCAGTGTATCATTGGGCTCTTTGGGAATGGACCTGCACTTTAATGCGGTAGAATAGAAATCACAGGATAAGAGGATTCAAGGATCTAATGATTTGTTTGAAATAAGGGGGAGCTTAGAAGCCAAGCTTCAAGTTCTCTGGTGAAACCAGGACTCTAAAACCAAACAATATTCAATTCTACTTCTAACATCCTATATTTATAGCTAAAACCGCAACCCTCAAGAATTCTAATTCTAATATAATTAGAACTTTCTCTTAAAGCCCTTGATAAAATTCCGTAAGGACTCCAATTACTCTTTCAAGCAACCCTAAAATCCTAAAAAACAGAAAAACCCCTTTAACTTGAACCCTCAAAATCCCAAAAAGCTCATCACCAGAATTTAACAAATTTTTTTTTTTTTTAAAATGTGAGGTACCCTGTCTTGCATCATGGACTAGGCAACACCGAAAACAAGTGGTGCTTCACCTCATCCACCTCTTTATTATTGGGTGGGCGGACCCAAAAAAGCTCCAGTTCAGTTTTCTCCACTCCAAAAACAGTCTCCTCCAAAAAAGATTTGATTAGGAGCTCCAAAGTGCTCCTAATACACTGGCCCAAAATCAGATTTGGACCATTCATTTGAATGGACAGTGGATCTGGGGAGTCTTGAGCCTCTCTGATGCTCCAAATCAATTTATATTTGTAGGAGAATGGGTTGGAGGCTTTTTGGGCCCCTAACTCAAAAAAGTGATGGTAAGCCTATACGAAAATGTTTTCTTTTGCGTGTGTGCGCGTGTGTGCGCAGTTTTGTTCCTCACTATCATCTTGAAATTTCTGACTGGTTATGAGTAGTTCTGAATATCTTCATATATATCCTTACTTTTGAAGTAAGGTTCCCTTTTAAGGGTTCCTTTGCCGTAACTAATGGTTTGAGCGGCAAGTTAGACAATGCAAACCTTGTCATTGCCATTCTGACTAGTTCCCTTCTACGATCAGAGCGGCTTTGCTCTCATTTCTGCACTGATAAGCACAAAGTCCTTAGGGCTTGGTTTTCTACTGTCGGAGTACTATTATTGATATTCCTGCATTCATCTACACAATTAGATGGAGTGTTGACCTTTACTTCTGCAAGAGCAAGTCTGTTTGTGAAACTGTGCTCATATCCAAATGGGCAATACTACTCCTGCGGTGGTTTAGCTACTTTGATCAATTCCTGCGATTGAGCTGTGCAACTTCTGAACGTTATCATGACACACTTGTTGGAAGGATCTCAAGGAGCTCTATAGAGGAAACACCTTCTATGCCAGTTTTGCCCTACGGAATTCTTGAAACGAACCCTAAAGTTCTCAAAATTCCCTCTGAAGTTTTGGACCTGTCCTTTGACCTTGGTCGATGAGTAGTTAGGATGTAGTTAAATAGTTTGGGAATAAGTCGCATTCTATTTTGTTTTCCTAGGACAATTTGGGAAATTGTGGGTTTCCAGTATATGGGAATTTGGCGTGGAGTCTTCATGAGATTGGTAGAGTTTTGGTCTATACAGTTAGGATGATGGAGAGAAGTTATAGTTTTTTTCCTAATTATACCCATTGTACTTCCTGGTCTAAACCAGTGGTAGCCATGAAAGGTTGCCTTGTAAGCTTTCATTTATTTTAAGATCTATGTGTTCAAGCTCTGTTTGTCTTCTGTCCTGTTTGTTCTTTCCCTCTACATCACTCAACCTTTTTGGCAACGGCCAATTCCATTCTCTTTCTGTGCAACCAAATACTTCTTAAATAAATGCTATTAGTGGCACCTCTTTTCTTTTAATTGTCTGTGGTCATGGATGCTTAAAATTTAAGACAAAATGTAGAACTGCTCTTAGACAATGCACACTTGCAATAAGATAATGCACACTTGCAATACATGTGTGTTTATAATCCCCTTATATGAAATTGGTATGGTTTCCTTATAGGAGGTTAAGGAACTGCGGCTTGGAAGGAGAAGTTCCTGACTTGAGTGGGTTATCTTTGCTTGACTATTTGTAAGTCGCTTGTGATACAATGCTAAAGCTTTCATTGAATGATCTGCAATCACTTTCATGTTATATGTACACGCTCTTATTTTATTTCTTATCAACTTGTCTGATCCTGTCGCCTTGTATTTCAGGGATCTTAGTCATAATGGGCTTTCTGGACCTATACCAACGGGGAGACTTTCTGAAAGCATTACTACAATGTTTGTATTCTATTCTTAAGCTACTAATTCATCGTAGAGAAACATATACTCCATGCATTAATCAAACATTTTTTTCTTTCAATGAATTTCATGAATTGAGCATCTCTTATTATTTTCTTCAAAAATGCACGTGAGCAACTTTCATTGTTGTCCAAGTTGAGTATGTCTAGGTTCTTCTAATAAATCTTAAGTGAATGATCATCTCATGGTCTCCATGATTTTTCTTTTTCCTTCCATTCGATTCCTCTGAGGATCTGTCTTGTGCAGTGACCTGGCAAACAACAATCTTAATGGATCCATTCCTGCAATCTTTTCAGGCCTTCCACATCTGCAAAGATTGTGAGTTTATCGTTTCCAGTTTCTTTGACCTTCATCAATGAGAAAATTTGTTTACATATTTTAGCGCTCCATACATTGAGAATGCAGTTTAAATAAGTTTAATTCAATGTGTATTTCATTTAAGGATAGTATACTATAAGACAGCTTACCTTTGGTAGGAGGTCACAATCACTCAATATGATTATTAAATGTGAAATCTGACAGCTTGGGGTCCGCCACAAAGTTTTAAAAAATTTCTTTTGGATTTTGAATCTGATCAATGTGACATCCCCGGCTTTCTGATTTCATATCCAACAACCAAAGTTGATTATGACATCCTTGTACCAAAAGTAGATGATCTTATTTTATACTTTTCCTTCTCTCAATTGTAGTTCCAACACGTATAATTCAAGTATTCTTTGTTGATAGCTTTGTTGATACTATTGGTGAGATATGTTATATCCATTAGTTTTAGAACAAGTTATGCATATGTTGATAGCCTTTCTTATGGACATACTGCATCATTGTGTCCTTGCTGTATGCCGATACTGCATCACTACATAAGAATGTTCGTTAATTTGATCTATATTTCATCTACAGGTCTCTTGCCAGGAATCAGTTGAGTGGTTCAGTTCCATCTACCATTTGGCAGAATATGTTATTTAGCAAAACGGCAACACTTATTTTGTAAGTTCTTATGCTGAAATACTTAATCATTCTTTCGATGTTGCATACTTACTGATTTTCTATAGTATATTTATGCTAAATAGATTTCTGTGGATCTTTTTATTCGTTATTTAGTTCTTCTGTGGCTTTTAAGATTTTATGCACTATGGTCAAGACTTTAACGGGCTGTAGGATAGATAATTTTATCCATCTTCTAAGGGTGTTTTATTTGAGACAAATTGTTATATGGGGTTAAGAATTTTCTCGTAATAGGATGCAAATTGAATGAGAGAGAAAGAGGATCGAGTGGTCTAGTGTATTTCTTTTCAGTCCATAATCCTTGTGTGGAGGCCAGGAAGTACAGAAGCAGGAAAGTTTGGCCAGTGAAGGCAATTATTTTATGCTTTCTACTTGCTTTGGGCTAGTTAATCGGATGTTAATGACATTTGGCTTTCTTGTTCTTAAATTGTTATTGGGATGTAACCTAATTCATGATATTTCATCATATGGTTTCATGTCTGTATTTGCTTGTGTGAAAGACTGATGCTAGTTATAATGGTAAGATATGGTATGGGCTGTAGTAATTCACTCTTTTTTGAAACTAGTGGGATACCTCGGTTTATTGAAGGGGATCTGGGTGTCAGTTTCCATGATTACCCTTGCTTGTGTTAATGTGCCCATAATGAGCTATGGGGGCATAGGAAATCCCCCAACATGAGTTTTTGATAGACTCGATCACGTGATATATGAATCATGCACACGCAAATGTGGGCTTGGCATTGACCAAGAAGTACTTATGTGTGCTTCTGGGGAGCATGTTGTCTTTGGCATTGATGTTGGATCTTTATTATGCGGCAGAATGGATCTTTACTTTGACTCAACCCACCAGCTGGGCGAATAGCATAATGACCACTTAATTGGGTGGTGGGGAGTATGGAGTTTGGATTGTAAGTTCCGCTGAATTTCGCTGGATGAAGTGGGTGGTCTGTTCACTATATTAAGATGGGTAGCCCCCCTCACCCCCCCCCCCCCCCCCCCCCCCCAGCCATAGATTCAACGGCAAGCCAAAATCATCCGCTATGTTCTAATTAGCATTGCCTACCGCATTCAATAGAATTGCCCAAGAGATGAGGATGTTGAGATGGATGAGTGGCAAGACGAGATGAATGAGTGGCAAGACAAGAAGGATAGAAATCGAAATGAATACATTTAGGAAAATTTCGGTGTGGCACCAATAGGCAATAAGATGAGAGAGACTAGACTCTGGTGGGCTGACCATGTGTGGCGCAGACCCAATACAACACATGTTAGGAGGTGCGAGTTAGTTCAAGTGGAAGGCTCAAAAAGGGTAAAAGGTAGGCCCAAAAGGACGTGGTTGGAAGTAGTGAGAAAAGATATGGGGACTTATGGCTTCACTGAAGGTATGGCCCTTAAAAGAGCGGAATGGCGGACCATGATTCATGTAGCCGACCCCAATTTGTTAGGAAAAGTTTTGACAACGATGATGATTGTTTAGAATTACCCAACATATTTTTGTTGGGGTTTTATGGCCTTTAAAGGCTGTGAGAGCTTGTAAATATAAATTGTAGTGGATTATACACTTCAATGAAAGTGTGTGTTTTGTTGACTAACCTAGGGTTAGGCGGTCTATGGCCTTGGTCATATCCAAAACTCTACCCTTGAGCATATGGCACACCGAAATGGGCTTTCAGAGGGTAATAGTACACTTCTTCTGTGTAATAATTCTACCCCGACAATCGCTTATCTTGACCTATTGGTAGTAGTACACTTCTTCTGTGTAATAATTGTTTATGCGATTTTTAGAAAATTTCAGAATTTTTAAAAATAATTTCTGCATGAAAACCCTTAAAAGGGCATTTCTAAAATTTTTGTCGTGTGGAGGGCATGTGTGGGGCCCTTGGATCCAGCCCCACATGTGCCACACCACATGGGTGGGGTGTGGAGCCCATGGGGGTCCACACCTCACACATGAGGTGGCACACCCCCTCTTAGCCCTCTTAGTTTTTATTTTGTTTTAATATAATAAAAAAGGGTTGTTTTTAAGTTAGTTAAGGAAATCTATTTAAAACAAGGATTATACCCTTATTTTGTGGGAGTTGATTTTGAAAATATTTTTTTACCATACCTTTAATCTTTTGAATTCCTATAATCTTGAGAGATATAAGAGTTCTAGAATATAAGGTTTAGATTGGTCTTATCCGAGTTTTGACTAGAAGTGGATATGAGTCAAAGATTCGGGGGATAAGGTTCTTGCAATTCCTCCCTATATCGTGATGGTTGATTTTTAGGGTGAATGACTCAGATTTAGTTCTCTCTCACCTCACAGGTTTCCTAAAATCCTATTGGTCCTGATGTAACAATATTGGATAGGACCCCCCCTCTTTCCCCTCCAAAAAGTTCTCTATACAACTTTAGCCTCGCTCTCTCTACTTTTTCTCTCATCCATGCCACACTCTCTCTCATCTCTCTTGCTCTCCCTCTCTCCATTCTCTATGTAGGTGGCATGCACCACCTTACAAGACTGAGAGAAAGGGAGCAAACCCAGCCCCATAGTTGATCAAGGGGAGGTGCCACTGGCATGCCCCAAAGGATTAAAAGGGGTCTTTTGATACCATGGTTGTCTCATGCTCTCCTAAAAAGCATAGTTTGTGAGGTATGGCCTAAGGAAGCTTCTCGGCTCAAAGAATTCAGCAAGGCCCATAGGATTAGAGTGCGCCATCAGCTAGGAAATCGGGTGGTGCACTAGGTCCCATGGGGATGACTGTAGGCAAATTTGAGTTAGTCTTCTCAGCTGTTTGCTTTTATTCTCAGTCATTATTTGCTTATTTATTTTAATTTTTAGGAGCATTATTTGTATTAAAATCGTTTGTGGAAGCTTGTATTTCATTTTCTGGATTGTCTTTGTTTTAATTGGCAGTAGAAGTAAAGATCATAGGTTGTATTTAGGGTTTCATTTCTTATTTACAGCAATATATTGTGGTACTTTTAAGTCAAATTCATATCAATTAATAAAAGAAAAAAAGAAATTTTATTTTATTTTACTGTATTTAATTCCACATAGCCACTTCTTTCACTTTTGTTTCTTCATAGCACAAATATATGGATATGCTCTTGATACAACATTTTCCCTTTACAATTAACTCTTCTTTTCGCATTCATTCTGTTTTAAGAATAATTTTGTTGTTTCTTTCCTACAATAAACTGGTTGTGTTTGAATTTCGCAGGGATTTCCAAGATAACCGGCTTTCAAACATTTCTGATACATTGAATCCTCCAGAAAATGTCACCATTAGGTATAAATACTTTCCACTAATTATACTTCACATGCAATCTTCGAATGTCTAATTATTAATTCCAATTGGGGTGTTTGTAACTGAAGTTATAGCATGTATTGATATGTAGTGACGTATTTCCTGCCCCTTTCATTGTAATATCCTAGATTAGATGCATGTGCAAGCATTTGGGTTTGTGTATGGGGTTTTCCTAGGTTGTAGACTCCTAGTAGATAGTGTTACCAATGGAAACCAAACATTGTTTGGCCAAGAGGTGGTCCAATTCTAGTGCTGGAAATATCCCTTACATAAAATCGGTACTCTACCATTAAAGTGAAGATATATCTTGCTGTATAAACATTTTTTTCAAGTCCAAGTTCGGATTTGAATCGGGCTCAAGTAAATTCCTTTGTGAATTGACTTAAGAGTTGGACTCTGACTTGGGCAAAAAAACTTCAAAGAGATAGAAACTACAATGAAACTCTAAAAATGAGAAAAAACTAAAATCCAAAATTTTAGTGAGATTCACCTCCAGACCATTAAAATAGAGTTACAAGCTGATAAACACTGGAAAATATCATTTGTAGGAGATGAGAAATTTTGAAAAAAAGAATATCAGAGTCAATGTGCCTCCAATAAGAAACATGGTCGAGTCTTCAATTTGTATAGTTCTATTGTCGAAGGGGCTCGGGACAGAACCGAGTAAAATTGAATCAGGCAAGTCTTATATCCGAAAGATGTTTTTACGAATTTCCCTTAATAAAAACATTTCCCCCCAGAGTTCAGTTGTAGGAATGGAATTCTAGACTTCATGTTTTGACCACCCTTTGCCCTTAACAAAGGCAGAAATTGTTTCTTTTTTTTTGGTAGTTAGTGGGGATTGGGTCCCCTACACATGGTAGGAATGGATTTCAAGACAACATGTTGTGGAACCCCACCACCCTGACCAATTAGCCTTGAGGCCATTCCTAAAATTGAAACTATTTCTATCCAAAAATGTTTGCAACATTAGGTTACATTTGCAAGAAAAAGTGGTGTTTGTGTGCATTTTTTATCCATGTGCTTGGATAACCTTGGAAGCATGGTTTGACCTACCAGATTCATGAGGTTGGCAGGCCCTCTTTTCAAGCCAATTATTTAACGGGCAGTCAGTGGCTCTTTTGCAGCATAACTTTTTAATTGTTTTGGTACCGGTGGATTGTCTTTAGCTTAATTTCGATGGTAGTTCTTTGGGGAATCCGCCCATCTGGATTTGGTTGGCTAACTAGAGATCATAGAGGCAATCTAATTATCTCCTTTCCGGACCCTTGTGGTATTATTACTGCCAATGAGGCAGAAGCTAGGGGGTTCGGAAGCTCATTTCTCAATTGGATGGACGTAAAATTATTGAGGGGGATTCAATGAATGTTATTGCTTGGAGTAGAGGGGAGGCTAGACCACCATGGAGACTGGTTTCTATTTTTGATGAGATTGGAGTGCTTTTATCTAGTCTCTCGGTTAAACTCTGCCATTGTTTTAGGGAGGCAGGCTCGCTTGCGAAAGGTGGTTTACCTCAATCAGTATTGGTGATTATCACTTTTCCTTAGTTTTTGTACTTTTACTCCTTCTGTACTTTTTTTTTGTTTAATGGAAAATTATTGCTCAAAAGAAAAAAAAAAAAAAAAACATTTTTTTTGGCAGCTGCCTACGTCTTCTGCCTTTTGGTTCTTTAATTCTTGCAGATTATGAATGGCCTAGTGCCATTGTTGTATAAGCTTTCAACTGTAACCTTTAGAGTTGAATAAGTTGCAAATGATGGAAGACAACCATGCAATCCTATCAATAGTCCTCAGCTATGAATTATGTGATTTGTTCAGGAAGCCTAAGCTCCTGTTTTTATATGCCTTCACTATTGAGCTTATGGATGATCATTTTTCTATAAGCAACTATTTTTACAAATTTTTGCATATTTTACTTTGTATTTATGAATACTAGTGTAGTTGGTACATGGGAGAAGTAACTGCCAAAGACTCAAACTTTGGTCTTAATATACGCATTTTCAGTATTCCATATATTCTCTCTTTCTACTCATGTTGTGAATATATTGCTCATAAACCTTCTATATATCTTATTTATTTACGTTCAGAGACCAGCTCTAACTAAGATTTTCCATATTATTGCTGGAGTTGATTCCACTTGGAAAGTTTTCAAGTTCAAAGTGCTGTATGGTTGCCATTTCAGGCTGCAAGGTAATCCACTTTGTACAACCTCCAGCCAGTTTGTTATGTCTGAGTTTTGCGGGCCTGAGCGCGGAAATGAGGAAAGAGTTAACAGTACACCAATTGATTTCTCGTCATCATGCCCTACAGATAACTTTTGTGATTATGTTCCTAATGCACCACATTGGTGCTTTTGTGCAGTACCTATTAGAGTTGACTATCGGTTGAGGAGTCCAGGGTTTTCATCTTTCCTTCCCTATAAGTCATCTTTTGAGGAATGTTTCACACAAGGTCTAAATCTTGAGATTTATCAGCTAGACATTGATTCTATTTCCTGGGAGGAAGGTCATCGATTATGGATGCATTTGAAAATCTTTCCCCAGTGCTGCAGTCAACATATTTTCAATTCAAGTGAAATTCAAAGGATAAAAGCTTTGCTTACCGGGTGGAAAGTTTTACTTCCAAATGTATTTGGGTCTTATGATGTTCTCAATTTCAGCCATAAGGGACCTTTTGACACTGCAACTGGTACGTCTCAATACTCATATATTTTAATTGTATCTTCTTTAATCACATAAAACCGGTGCTTTAGCGCATGGTCTTACTTCTACAGATGAATCTTCAAATTCTGGAATAACCATTGGTGCTCTAGTTGGGATTGTATTAGGAGTTGTTGCTGTTTCACTTGCATTTTCTGGAACTATCTTTCTGTTTGTCACGAAGAGGCATACACAGCGCCGCCATGGTAGCTTAAGAACACGTCCATGTGAGTTGTCATATTCCCACTTATCTGCAAGAAAGTGTTTTGATGTTGATTTTGGAATTAAATGCTTCAAATACTTGAGAGGAGCCTTTGATATTCTATTCAGAAAATATGTTTCCAGGATTCCTTGACTTTTAAATTTTTTATATTTTTTTGTATCACATATTTTAAATTGGTAGCTCCATGCAAGTTTTCTCTAGACAAGCGTTAGTTTTAGTTGTAAGAAACTCAAGATGTGCTGCATTCTTTGTTGGAAGTTCATTTCTTGGATTTATCAATGTATTTTCCTGGATTGTAGAAGCTCAAGTTTCTAGTGGTGCAATGCGTATAGGCGAAAATGAACAGTGTTTCCCATTTTCACCCATAGGTTTGGCGCCGTCCGATTTTTTCGGAAGGCGTAGATAAATGTACCGCAACATACATAGTAGGTCCGGTGCGGTTGTTTTTTCACGCAAAATTCACTGGAAATTGCAACGTAGAGCCGTTGGAACTTTTCAGTATAAACTGCAATGGCTCTACGAGAGCCATTGCAGGGACATCACTGTAGCATTTCGCCCATAGGCATTTTTAAGGGTTTTATATATATATATATATATATATATATATATATATATATATATATATATATATATATAAGTAAATAACATCATGCTTCCAATCAGTATAAGGATTTTCCAATTCTCTTGTGCTTTCACATGTTACAATATAAAATCTGACCCAGTTTGAATTTGGAAAAGTAAAAAAAGGATTTGTTTTAATCTCCTTTTCTATACTGTATTTATGTGGGTCCAATTTCCAACTTATTTGCACCTGAACTAGAATATTCAAATCAAGGGCACTGGTCCCAAATGCATGGAATAGCCAATCAAGATATGGATCAGCTCAGGCCCTAAAATGCTTGTAATCTTTGACAAGATGTACCAGAGGTTGATTTAACTGTAACGTAAAATTGATGGGAAAGCAGAAAAGGTAACATTGATGCAGTGTTAAATGCCGCATGTTTAAGATAATTTTACACTAAGGTTTTCCTCTTTCGTGCCCTGCAGCGTCGAGCATCCCTATCAAGATTGATGGAGTCAAAGGCTTCACATTTGGAGAGATGGCACGGGCTACAGACAATTTTATCAACTCCTCACAAGTTGGCCAAGGAGGTTATGGGAAGGTCTATAGAGGCTGTCTAGCAGATGGAACAGTAGTTGCTATAAAGCGTGCTGAGGAAGGTTCCCTGCAAGGCCAGAGAGAGTTCTTAACAGAAATTGAGTTACTGTCACGATTGCATCACCGTAACTTGGTCTCTCTTGTTGGGTATTGTGATGAAGCAGGCGAACAGGTATGATTATTTAGTTTAATTGTCAGACAGTAGGAATTTCCATATTTTTCTCCGGAAACATTACGACATGCTTTTTGAGACATGCATCAGCTTGAGTGCTGGACTTGTCTGAAATGCAAGGTAATCCACTTGGCAGGACTTAGATTCTTGTGCTGTCCATGTGCATTGAAATTTCATATTTTTAGTGTTTAAATAAAATCATTTTCATCATTTCCTTCTTGAAATATATAGGTATTGTTATAAAAATCACATTAGTCATTTTTTTTAATTAGTGATAATTCATTTACAATTAGTGTGCCATGACTCCCCGAAGTCCACTCAGACTGAGCTGGGTGCACCATCGGGGATATAAAAAAAATCAGAAAAATTAAAACAATTTAAAAAAATGTTGGGTTGTTTTTTAAAAAAAAATTGTATATGATATGGATGTATTTGGCAAAGATTGGTGAGTGTGTTTTGCCATAATCACTATTTTTATATTTCCTCTTTTAGTGACATTTTTTAAAATGTCTCAAACTGTAAATCGGTTATGTTAAGTCCATTTTCTCTCTACATGTTTAAGTTATTTTTAACTTTTTAAAGTTGTTTTAGGTTTCAATTTATATTTTCTATGAGATTTTTTTTTTCTACAAAATTCTTTGTTTTTTAAATTTTTTTTTAGAGCCAAAAGGCCCTCGGCTGAGCAAGTCACCTCATCCAAGGACAAAGTCACCTATCCGAGGCGAGTCCGGGCACACTGTCAGAGTATTCAACAATGCAATACATGATGAAAGTACAGAGTCATAGTGGATGTAAAAATTAAAAAGCCTCCAATGACACCTCTACTACCAACATAACATATTAGCCAACCTATTGACAAGAGCATTGCTTTCCTGCCAATTTGAGAGAACTTCCTACTGCAGCTATCAATGGCATAAATAATTGAAATTTCTCATGATGATTTTATAATATAAGACCATCCAATATTAGCCCAAGAAGGTGACAATCCATCATAGGCTCATAGCTGTCAGATGTGAAATCAGGTGGCTAGGCTGGTGTCATAGGGATCTAGAAATTTTTTTGGATTTCGAGAACAGTCAATAGCACACCCCAACTGCCAGATTCACATCTAGTAACCAAGGGTGATTGTGACCTTCTGGTATGAATAGATGGTCTTATTGATACTCAATCATATTGTTTGTGTTTCAAACTCTACAAAATTTCCACACGAATACTTTCACCTGTTTATTGGAAATACGATGCTGGTATTTGTAAGTGCTGAACTGCATTTCATCAATTACTCTAGTGCTTACTATTCTGAAAGAGAGGATTATATTGAAAGTTTGCATTTCAGTCACACTGTTTTATGGGGTCAATCCTAGGTACCTATCTTTTGGGTGCTGCCATTGGTTCTTTCCAAAGCCACAGTTTTTTATTTCTTTCTGGTGTGGAGTTTATTAAGTTTTTAACTGGACATTTCTCATCTGGATATACTGAGGCAGACAAGGCTAAGTTAAACACTTGAAGGGGACTAGCAAGTCGACCAAAAATTACTATGTGCTCTGAATGGATCTTTGGAGTATGAGTACTTTAATTGCAACTCATCTAATGTTGTTTGATGCAGATGCTGGTTTATGAGTTCATGCCAAATGGTACTCTGCGTGATCATCTTTATGGTATTTCTTTTATCTTATTGGTTAAATAAATATTTTCTACATTTTGCTATGCCTTTCTTAGTGTTGGGAGCCCCTAATTTCTTGTGTAATCTTCCCACTTTCATTCTTGTAATAGCATATTTTAGTTGTCGGTGGGAGTCACTAATTTGCTGACTGATTTTCCCATATCTACTTTCTGACAGCATGATATAGTTGCTGCCATTGCTGTTTTTCTTGTTCTGGCCTTTTCATGATATTTAAGGCTTGTTGCAATTCATTTGAGCTTTAAGTGAGGATGTCTCCCATTGACAGGAAAGTCAAAGGAACCATTGAGTTTTGCAATGAGGCTACGCATAGCATTGGGCTCGGCTCGTGGCATACTATACCTCCACAATGATGCCAATCCAGCTATTTTTCACCGTGATATCAAAGCCAGCAATATTTTATTGGACTCCAAATTTGTTGCAAAAGTTGCAGATTTTGGGCTTTCTAGGCTTGCCCCACTTCCAGATCTTGAGGGAACCATTCCAGATCACGTTTCCACCGTGGTGAAAGGCACTCCAGTACGGGTTAATTGTGATAACTCTCTTTTGGTACCATTAAATTTTGGGAAAATATCTAGGCAGTTCCTAGAACAGTTGCATTTATTCTAGAACTTGAAACATCAAAACAGCAGTTCGAATGATCATTTCTAAATGACTATCTTAAACTGATCTCATGTTGAATGTACCTCACAAGTTGAAGTCGGGGAGAAAAAATGCAGGGTCGGATGGTCATTAGAAAAATGATGGGTCCAATTTCAATCCTGATTTCTTAAGTTTCTCAATCACTTGTGTGATCTATGCATGTGTGACAAGTATTGTTTCAAATATTTTCCATGGAAATCTTTATGATTAGTAATTCGTGATAGTGCCATTTTCTAGAATAGTAACATTTCCTGTGTTGTAATCAAAGAAACTGGGTTTTAAGTTAAATGTTGGCTTGTAAGGGGTATTCTGCTTAAGTAATATATTTTTTTCATACATGAAGCTTGCTCTCTATTTTTGCTATCTAAGGTTGCCTGGTATCTATAATTGGCAGGCAAATGATTTGCTGTTACAGAGTTTACTTTCTGATTGATGAGTTTTTTCAGCTTTTTATTGTTGTGTGATGATATGACATTTATTGTGGTTCTATGGTAGGGTTACCTCGACCCAGAATATTTCCTTACACATCAGTTAACGGACAAAAGCGATGTGTATAGTTTGGGAGTCGTGTTTCTCGAGCTCTTGACGGGTATGCATCCAATTTCACAAGGCAGAAACATCGTTCGAGAGGTTAGTCTCATAGGTGTACTGTGTTATTTACACAGGGAAAAGTGTAACATACATATATGGTTACTTTCACATTCACATAAACACTATGATTTCTTGTATAGCATGTTGACCACTGTTACCCATCTTAATTTTCTTTATTCTTCCCTTGAATTGCTCTTTGGGATTTCAGATTTTTTTTTACCTCTATAATATTTACTATGTGCTATGTATTATAAGGCCTGGTCATTTTACTTCATGCGTTGATTACTGGTACTTCTATTTCTACTTGATCAAATTTTCAGTTATCAAAAGAAAATGGCAAATAAATATTGCTCGGAACTGAATGTAGACAGAACATTGTTTTTTTTAATATGGGGGGGGGGGGGGGGGGGGGAATTAATTTAGATGAATTGACTCAAATCTTGTTTTTTTCCTTCACTATGTTAGCGGGAAATCTTGTCACAGGTTTTCAAATTTTGGCTTTTCCCACGAATTTCGTAAGTATTGAACAGAAAACAAAGGAAATTTATAAAAAAAAAAAGGAGTAAATCAAACAAATAAAAAAGTAAAAACAAAAAAGAGGGAATTCTTTTATGTTTGAATTGTTTTTGTATGTTTGAAATGTTATGAACTTATGTCTCATAAGTTTTCTGTACACATTGTTTTGTATTATTATTACTTATATTTAAAAGAAATATAACTTATATTTTCCTTGTAAACTCATATCACAGTTAAGCATAAGAGTTTCATTGTAACAATTATTGCAGGAAAATCGTAAACAAAAATGAGAGGTAAGTTGTGCACATTATCAAGGAAAGTCTTCTCTATGTATTTTTTTTTTGGGAAAGGATGTATATGTGCGCATGGAGAAAGAGAGAGATAGATAGGTAAGTTGCAGGAAAATATAAACAGATAAATTGCACAATATCAAGGAAAGTTTTCTCCATTGTTATCATAGTAGTACAAACAACAACATAGATAAGAACACGTGTGTGTGCATGGAGAGAGAGAGAGAGAGAGGTAAGTTGCAGGAAAATCATAAATAGATAAATTGCACAATATCAAGGAAAGTTTTCTCCATTTTTATCATAGTAGTACTAACAACAACATAGATAAGAACATGTGTGTGTGTGTGCGTGGTGTGTGAGAGAGAGAGAGAGAGAGAGAGAGAGAGAGAGAGAGAGAGATAGGTAAGTTGCAGGAAAATCATAAAGAGATAAATTGCACAATATCAATGAGAATTTTCTCCAAATTATTCTAGAAAATGAAGGTTCTTGTGATGATACTAGGGAGGCATATTCTAGGGATCCTATAGAGACATTGATTATATCGATAATATAGTAAGGAGTATTGCAGTACTCCAACAACAACATCAACCAAGAAAATGTGTGTGGAGCTGTAGAGAGAGATAGAAAGAGTGTCCCGAAAAATGAAACTTCTTCTGTCCTCAATTCCAGGTGAGCAAATCATATCGGTCAGGATTGCTACTCTCAATCATTGACGGACAAATGGATTCGTGCCCTTTAGAATGCATTGAGCAATTCACAAAGCTAGCTCTTCAATGCTGCCTCGACCACACAGACGGCCGACCGACCATGACCGTGGTGGTTCGTGAGCTCGAAAGCATATGGCAAAATATGCCTGAATCTGAAAGCCTCGCATCTCGATCCATTGATCTCTACTCAGCCTCCTCATCCACTAAAACAAGAAATGTTTTCACATCATATGATATTTCAGGTAGTGACCTTGTTAGTGGTAATATCCCTCCTGTTTATCCTCGTTAACGCGATCGTACTGGTCTTTATTTTGTCCTTGTTTTTTTTATAGTTGTTTATTTATGTATGTTATATTATAATTTTGGCACAGAGGCTCCTAAGTAGGTCACCTGTCCTGGTATTTTTGTATATGAGCAAAGTTTGTTCTTCTATTCCTCGATACCACATACTAGTATTTTTGTATATATTGATGCATTGGCTTTTCTATATGTTTATGCTTTGCTTCTCATGATTGTTTGTGGTGTTCACAAGTTTAGTTTCTTCCTCATTTTCGAATGGGGAGTATTTTATTGTCATGTATTTTTTTATTTTGCCAGAATATTCTACTCCCCCGCAGGAGTAGAATGTCCATTTGCTTGAGTAAAACCCCACTTTGAATCAATTTTGGGACCCCAAATTTTGGGGATATAACCTCTCCAACAATAGATTAACCTAAAAAAAAAAAAAACTAATTGTACCCTCTATACACTTGAAAAAATAATTTCGGGAGATTGAATAGAGACCATCCAATTTTTAGATGGTGAGATTAGAAAACTTGAATTGCAATTTTTTTTTTGAAATAATCATTCAGTAATTCTTTAGTACCAAACTTTCATATTGAAGATATCCTTCAAGTACATCTTCTGACCAAGGGGTAAACGCAAAGCATAGTATACACGGTCTTTTATTTTAATGGCAAATAGTAGTTTGCCTCTCGTCTTTGCGTGCCTGCACCTGTGTGCAATCCACAAATAATAGACACCTAAAATAGGTTTTCTCTTTATCTTCTCCATCTCTTGCACAGGTGACGCACATGCACAAGAGAGAGAGAGAGCAATGTTATCGGATTACCTTTGGGGAAGTTCTCATATTTATATTTAGAATATTTCAACAAAAAAAAAAACTCAAAAAATGTTTGACATATATACATGGTATATTTCTTAATTTTAAAAATCATAGAGGCAGTTTTATAAATTTGAAAAAATTATAAATACCCTCAATTTGTACTTTCTAAGCATTTTTCACCTCAACAATTTTGATATCACGTTACTATCTCTAAGCACTTCACCCCAACACTTTTGATATCGCACTATTATCTCTCAACGGTGTTTTTCTTTGTAACCAGTCCAATGTTAAATTTTTTAACCACATTACTAAATAATCCCCCCCCCCCAAACTCTAGCACAAAAATGTGTCGGATTGACACAAGTGGAATATATGAGCAAGTTTGACACAAAAAGTTTGTTGGACCGGCTTGTATTAGTTTGGCACAAAAATGTGTTGGATCGGTTCAAGTTGAATATAGAGTTGGTCCAGCACAAAAATGTGATCAAGCAACTCTACAAAGTTGTGTTGGTCCGGCATATTTTGTATTAGACCAGCTTAGAGAGAGAAAGTCAAAACGTGGCAAAAAAAAAAAAATGGTATTTTGGTTCAAAACGAGCTGAGCTTGTGTACTTCAATTGGGGCCCGCAGGAGGAGCGGATGGTCTAGAAACTACAGATTTGGGTATCAATTATTTTCCCTATACTTTTTTATATTTTAAAGAGACAGAAACTACAGAATGCAGGTATCAATTATTTTTCCCTATACTTTTTTTATGTTATAAAGAGGTAAACAATCAAAATTTTAATTTACTATGGGCTTTGGAAAAATAACGGTTGAGTTGGGCTTGTCTTGGCTTGGCCTAGGCCCAGCTCACAAGCTACATTTTGTGGCCCCGTCCCTAGTTTTTTAGGGCCAATCACGCTCACCCAATTGCCACCCCTAATGAGATAGAAAGATAGGGTAGGGGGTCCACCTCCCCTATTTCTTGCCTAATTTTATAAAGAAACATTGACACATTCCTACATTTGACATCCATCCATTTTTAAAGATTAAATGGACGGTCTCTCCAAAAAAGTTAAACATACTCTAAATATTTCTTTCATAAAATTATCATTCTTTAGTTCTTAAAATTTATTTATTTTTTACATATTTATGATCTCCATGTTAAATATTATATATACTTTAAAAATCAGATAAAAAAATTATCTTAAAAAGAATAATAAAAAGGTCCCAATTCTAGATATGAGTCCTAGGTCCCAAAAATCTCATCCTTCAATAAAATATCAAGTATTCCACCTAAATTAGAGATAGATAGTAGGGTGATGATCCGAGAGATGGAGGGGAGAGAGAGAGAGAGTTGGGTCATGATCAAATAGAGAGGGTCCAGCTCTTCCTCTATCTTCTGCCCATAATCAAGAGATATCAGCTAGTCCTCGTAAATCAATGGTTCACTTTCTTGCACTAGAGGGTCGCCAAGAAACGTATGCAGCGACCCAACACAAACTTTGGAATTAGAAAACTATCTCGGGATATCTTATAGAGAAGTTTATTATTTATTTATTTTTATCTCTATGTTACGCTAAGTTTGGAAGTTGGACTTTTGAATAACTCCAAAAAAATAAACAAATGTGCATAGAAGGTTTGAAATTTTGATTTTGAATATCCAAAACATTAAAAATAAAAGAAAGTTTTAAGTTTTTTAACAGTTCAAGAATTGCACATTCGACCCACACCCAAAACATAAAAAAACATACTTAGCGTTTGGGTAGTTTTGAATATTGGTCCAACCAGGGGGCAAACAAGTACAAAACTCAAAATTTTTTAACCTCACCGTGTTGTGGTTTTCATTCCCATTAATACCTCTATAAAAACTAACTCTTGAAAAAAAATGAGTAGGGGCATGTCTTCTCTGCTGAATTACACAAAAGAAAATGAAACTTTCTGTTAAGGCTGGCAACGGGGGTACAGTGACCTGGCCTAGCCCCCATCCCTATAGGATTGTCCCAAGCCCAACCAAAACTAGGTCGAAGATCTAATACATTCAAAAGAAAGAAAAAGGGGACGATTAAGGGTTGGGCCTGCTGGCCATATCGTCGCTCTAGCCTACCCCTTGGGGTCATGCTGCCTGAGCCCTCACACGACATTTGCGGCCAAGGGCCAGGTTCATTACCAGCCCTATGTTCTTTGATTTCGAAAATTATTTTGGGTCCATGTGAATTTTCCATGGGAAAATGTTTTGAGAGGGCTGCAGCCCCATTAAAATAACTAGTCTCATCTCATAACTCATCAAAAATTACAATTTAAGTACTGAAAGCCTTTAAATCGATCATCTTCGCTTGAACATTATGGTTGTGAAAAAAAATAGGATTCAAGCTCTAAAAATAGTATATATTGTCCAATTCGAGATAAAAATAAGTTTTCGTATATCAACAAGAACTGTGTTATTTTTTGAGCTTCAAAATTTATTGTCTGTGTTACAAAATTGATTTAGAGCCATGGAGATTTTCGTTGTCCAAAGTGTTTCTCGACAAAGATTTGAGATGAAGGTCTATTTTGTTTTCATAAAACCCAAGCCTTATTGAAACTTCATCATAACCCATTTTGTAACAACTTTCTCTTACCCACCTTGTGCCATAGGGCTGCAAGCCAAAATTGATTTGGAAGTGGCTCACCAAGACATGTCACTCTCTCTGACCTATTCTCATATATGTTACCATTTTCTTGATCCATCTAATCTTGTTGAACTGTTCCTATTAAGTCAAGGCATCAAGATGTGATGGTGGGGCCAATGTCTTTTTAACACTTGATTTTTATAACATATATTTTGGAGGTGGGAATCCATCTAACCACTGATTTTTATGACATGTATTTTGGAGGTGGGAATCCATCTAACCACTACTTAGGAAAAGGGAGGTCAAAATTTTGGAGTCATCTATTCATCAAGAAGATGAAGTTTCTATAAAGCCTAGGCTTTATGAAAACAAAATAAAGCCGGGTCTCAAAACCTCATTGGGAAAGCACAATGAAAATCTCCATGTTGGTTTTAAAATCAATTTTCAAGACCGATGATAAAATTTGAAACTTAAAAAATAGTACAGATCTTGCGGATCTTTGAACACTTATTTTTAGGTTGAACTTGACAGTTTAAATAATTTGTTAAATATACCCTACTTTTAAAGTATGATATTCTAATTTGTTTCTACAGCCATAATGTCAAGGAGATGTAAAGGATTTCCATTGCTTGAATTGCAATTTTTTATGAGTTATAAGGTGTGCACCCCTATCAAACCCTTGTAAACTGTAAGAACTTTGTTAAAGGGCAAACAGTATGTGGCACTAACCTGTATCTTTGTTGTCATATCTTTTCAGAAATGGCGAACTGTCCTTGTAGAGAAATATAGGAAAGGCCCTCCTTTTGAAAAGGGAAATTTATGGAATTTAACCCAACGGAGTTTAACACTTCTCCGGTATCTTTTGATTTATTTTCAAATTACCCAAGGAAAAGATCATGGTCTTGTGTGTGACTAGTTGCAAATATGGTGCAAATATGGGAAAGATGTTAAACTCTCGATCTTTAATGTGTATTTGATAAGGAAAAAATTTATATAAGTGCGAGGCTCTAAACGATCAAATTAAGGCTCACCTCAAAAACTTCACTATAAGAGGTTGTTTTTTATGCTAAAAAATTGTCAAATTGACCATCTCAACCTCAATATGCATGGACATGAGAAAAAAATGGATTTCAAGTTTTGAAAATAAGTACATCTTGTAATACATTTTTAGACCGTCAATTTTCAAGATTTTCAAGTTTCATAGATCTGCTCGATCTACACTATTTTTTAAGCTTTACATTTTATAATTAGAGATAAAAATAAATTTTAAGGCTATCACAAAGTTTTCCAGTATTGAAACCACATTTCTCGATACTATTTGAAGGTACGCTTTATTTTGATTGTTTAGAGCCTAAGCCGTGTACAAACAATACCCATTTGATAAAGCGATTGTATACAATGAGACTATTTACCTTTAATACAATGAGGTCACAATTACTTATAGCCAGGTGAAGTAAAATCTGATAGATTGGATGTGACAAATAATTCGATAAAAAATCTTTTAAACTTTGAGCTTGGTCAACAAAATAGATGCAGCTACCCAATTTCACATTCAATGGTCAAGATTAATTGTAACCGCCTTATATCAAAGGTAAATAGTGCTATTATATACTTTCTCTTTGATAAATTGCCCTTTGGAAAATTGGGGGTTGAAAAGTATTTTGTTAATGCTGGAAAACTTACCTATGGATTATCTCAACATTGAAAAACATGTTTGAAAAAAATAAATTTCAATCCTTAAAAAATGGTTGATCTTTTTGTTCTTTTGGGGGGTAATTCAATAGGGAAGACATGCCCATATCCATTTTCTCAAGTAGACTAGGAGTTAGGCTTTTGAAGGCGTAAGTGGTGGGAATAGAAGACAGGCCCTCACCTTTTTTTTCAAGTAGATTAAGAGTTAGCTTTTTGAAGTTGTTAGAGGGTGGTATTAGTGGTGAGAGTAAAACCCACTATGTGGTGACTAGAGTGTGGAGTGCTACCACCACGACCCCAATATCTTGTAATACCTTTTTGAAGTGTACATTTCAAATGGTTATAGATTTGTCCTATCAGACTATTTTTTGAGCTTCAATTTCTATAGTCAATAGTGCAAATAGGTTTGCAAGATATCACATTAATTCTTGCATGAAACCTCATTTTGTTGGAGCATGAAATGGATATTAACTAAAGGGTATGGGTTTGTATAGGGCTAAGGCCCCAAACAATCAAAGTAAGGTGCACTTTTAAACAATGTTGAAATTTATTTTTCGGTACTAAAAATATTTGTGGTGGTTTGAAACTTTATTTTTCATATCTAATTATAAAGCTTAAAGTTTAAAAAACAGTATAGATCAAATAGATCTATGAATACTTAAAAAATCTAAAAAATCGACAATCCATAAATACATCACAAGATGGACTATTTCCAATACTTGAAATCTATTTTTTCTATCGATCAAATAGATCTATGAATACTTAAAAAATCGACAATCCAGAAATACATCACAAGATGGACTATTTCCAATACTTGAAATCCATTTTTTCTAATGTCTATACATCTTAAAATTGAGATGATTAATTTGAGGATTTTGTAGCATCAAAATAACATTTTTCTAGTGGATATTTTAGGTGCCCTTTAATTTAATTGTTAGGGGCCTCGCCCTTGTATAAACCGTTTTCTTAATTAAAACATGTATTGCAAAAAAACACTACAATGGACGGGTGAACCAGCCATTTGGGAAGCAGCCACATCTTTGATTCAATCATTCAACGATTTCATAGACAATGGCGAGGATTTTATTATATAATGAGTGCGTATACTATGCTCTTGTTGGAATATATTATGCATCAATTCCCTCATCAAAAAACTTACTTGGGAAGTTTTTTCAGTCCGATTTTTGAAGCATCACCAAAAGATAATTTTTAAAATAAAAAATTTAAAATTTTGAGCTTTTTGACAGTCAGATATTGACCTTCAAAAATTAAATGGTGACCTTGAAACTTTTTTTTGTTACATTTTTGTTCTTAATATATATAGAGAGAGATCAATTTTGGAAATTTTTTTATTGAGGTTAGTATATGGTTGTTGAGGCTACATCCCTAAACTTTTAGATACTAAAATTACTCATATGAGTATTACCAACCTGAGTAATGGATAGTATGCTCCCGCGGGAGTATTAAATCTTTTAGCTCTGCGTTAGAACAATAAGGATATTGTCGCCATTTGAAATAATTATAAGGTTAAAACCAGACGGATTCAAAATCTCAAATCAGAAAGCCATGAAAATGGAGGCTTCCGTGTGAGCGCCACTGCACAATAACCATTGACGCGACCAAAAACTGTAATTTATTGGCCGTACAATCCAGGCCGTCTCACCTGCAACAAAACCCTAGAAAAGTCAAAAAGCGGCGGCTCTATAGAAAATGACGCTTTATCTCTATTTGGATCTATTCATTTACGAATTTGTCTTCCCTCATGGCGTATGCCTTACAAAGTTAGGGAGCTTCCCACTCTGGATATTTTCTAGGGTTTCGAGATGTTGGAATCAGGATCAGGGGTTTTTCAGGCAATTATCGCTTTTTCTCTCTGTTTTCTGTTGTTTTTTGGAGAAGCTCAGGTCACTAGCCCAACTGAAGGTGATCTTTCATATAATTTTGTGAAAAGTTTAGAAATTATGGCTGTGATTTGAACCTGATTGGCTTGAATTTTCTTTCATTGTGTGTCTTGAGTGAAGTTGATTTTGATTAGATTTTTTGGAAGTTTTGGAGTTTTTTCAATAAAAAATTTTGAATTTGAATAAGGCCCGATGCTGGGCCGTTGCGTCCCAGGCGCAACATGGCACGTCCCAAAAACCTTTTCAGGAGACATAGCTTGTAACAACAATTTATAGTAATACAACGTTAACATTCTCAAAAAAAAAAAAAAGATGAATTTGAATTGCCTAGGATATATCCTCATGATTCCATGGTGAAAAACTGAATTTTTTTTTTTCTGTTGTAAAAATGGGACTCATTTTTTATTCGATGCCATTCTCGAGTGTGATTTCATCCGAATTGGTTCTCTACTTAATTATGTCGAATTTTGGTCTGCTTCCGTGTAGATACAAAGCGATTTTGTGTAATATGCAAATTTTGGATTTATTTTGGCTTGCTATAATTATGATTTATTAAAGGATAATTTAATGGGATGGAATTTCTACTTATTCTGTTTCTCTTTGGATTAGTTGATTTATATAATGAAATCTACTGCTCAACTTACAAAATTTATCGGAATTATATTGCTTTCATCTTTTCCTTAAATTTGTCTTTTGGCCTTTGTAATTTGTGCCTTTGATCCTCATTCTATAATATTTTTTGTGCCATTAACAAGTTTAGGATACATGATGTTCATATTAGATTTGTTCTTGTCTTATAGCAAGCATTGGTTATATGTTTCTTGGTTTATAGCAAGTTTTGGTTAAACAAATGTTATCAGTTTTGTGGATAATATATACCGCATAATCAATTTGCAGTCTCTGCTTTACGGTCAATCAAGAGGATGTTGGCCGATCCTTTTAAAAGATTGAGAAATTGGAATAAGGGTGATCCATGTACTTCGAATTGGACTGGGATCTCATGCTTCAATGCAACTGAAGAGGATGGTTACTGGCATGTTCGAGAAGTGTATGTTCCTGGAACTTTTGTTGTGCTACATGCCATGTATTTATATCCCTTTCTTTATATGTTGATCCATTTTCCTTTCGCTAATGGGGGTAGGAAATTGAAGATGATTCTCCTAATTTAATCCAATAGCTTGAGGAAAGAAATATTGAATGCTTCAAAATCTAAATTGATATATAAACAGTAGAAGCTAGTTGGAATTGCCGATCCTATAACAAAATCTCATGGTGCACATTATATGCTTGACCATAACAACCATTTTTTAAGCTAATGCCTCTGTCAAGTATGATCGGCCATATACTTAAACTCATCAGTTGTGCTGATTGTGTACTCCGTTTTCTCTTGAGAGTGTAGATTTTGTTTTTTCTTTAATGTGTAATGGGAGTTCATTAGCCAGACTAGAATAGCATACTTATTTTTATGAGGATTTTGTTATGGGAATTTATTATCATATTTGCTTTGCAGGCTGCTGCTGGATATGAATCTCTCTGGTACCTTGGCACCTGAGATTGGTCAACTATCTTATCTAAAGATATTGTGAGTCAATGAATTCAATACTAAGGATTTGCTCTAGGCTGTCAGCTTTAGAAAATCTAGTACTTTGGCCCAATTTAACTTCAGTATCTTGCTTCTTTTCAGAAGTCATATAAATTACATTGTTTTCTTATGCTTGATTTTTGTTATGTTTCTTTCATTAATTATAAGATATGTTACAGTGTCTATTCTTATGCTGGTTCAAATAACTTTTTCTATTTCTTTTGGAAGTGATATTATGTGGAACCAAATGAGCGGCACAATACCCAAGGAGATTGGCAATGTCAAGTCTCTGGAACTCCTGTAAGTCAAATCTGGATATCATTTAGCTTTAGTTTAATATGCCTTCATGTGAAAACCATTTGATATGTATGGGTTGTGTCAAGTGAGCTACTTGGCTTTTCTAGGTTCTTTTGTTAGTTCACCTTCTCTCTCTGAGTCATTTCTTTTTGAGTGTGTCTGAATGTGTCCTTCTCTTGTTTTATAGCATAGGATATTTGACATTTTAATTATGCACATAGAACCTGATGTTTAGGGGCTACAACAAAGTGCAGTGATTTTGTTGATTGTAAGCGAGTCTTTGGGTAATTGCCTACCCTGACGGGTGCTTCACTTGCTATGAGTGGAGGTGAAGTGTACCTATAAGCGATGCTCGATATAGAGATCTGCTAAATGCAACAATTTGGAGCTATTTTGGACTAATGATGACGTCCTCTTCAACTCCTAATCAATTTAATGTACTGATGACTACAAATTTGCCACCATCGAGGATCTAGTACGAATAACTCAACTTGGGATAGATGCTAGTGTATGTCAGTATTAAGATCTTTGATTCGTCATCATTCGAGCCTTCTCCCAACTATATGGGGTTGGCTATATCATGTTCTGTCGTTCCCCCTCTATCAAGGGCCATACCCTCAACCAGACTATCAGTCACCATACCTTTTCTCACCACTTCCATCTCCCTTTACCGTTTTAGAGCCTTCTACTTGAACCAAATCACCCCTTCTAACTTGTGTTGTTCTAGGTTTGACGTTGCACATCACCAGACCACCGACATTTACTTTCCTTGATTTTATCGCCTATTGGGAGCCACCTTAAGTTGCCTCAAATGTATTCATTGTAAGTTCTATCCTTTCTCGTCTTGTCACTCATCCATCCCAACATCCTCATCTCATCTACATTGATTCTACGGATATGTTGTTTCTTGACCTCCCAACATTATGTCCTATAAAGCATGGCTCGGCATACATCCATCCGATAGAACTTCCTCTTCAGTTTTATTAGTATGCACCGATCATATAAGACTCAAGAAGCACATCTTCACTTCATCCGCCCAGCTTTATCTACGAGCAACATCTTCCTCAATCTTTCCTTTCTTACGGAGTATCGACTAAGGATATCATACATAACCTCTTTTAGGCACTTTTTTGGGTCTCAATCTTAACTAGTACCTCGTTGCTACTCTTATTATTACTAAACTTATTCCATATATTTTGTCTTAGTCTGGCTTATTCTACAACCTTTAGATTCTAAAGCATCACTACCAAAGTTCTAACTTTGCGTTTACGCCTTCTCTAGTCTCATCAATAATATAGGATGTTTGATTGACTTTAAAATTTGTAGGCAAGAAGCACAAAAACCGATTGAACTCTCGTACGAGTAGGGTAGGCTATACATGCTCCCTTAAAATTTTTTGAGTTGATACGGGTATGAAGTTCATATTTTAAACTGAAATGCATGTTGTGTTCTTGTCATTCTTGCCGAATTCCTGAAGGTTGCAGTATAATTGAAACATTGTGGGATGAATCAGCCTCGTACTCTAATTATTTGTCGATA
This sequence comes from Amborella trichopoda, assembly GCF_054954075.1. Lineage (NCBI taxonomy): Eukaryota > Viridiplantae > Streptophyta > Magnoliopsida > Amborellales > Amborellaceae > Amborella > Amborella trichopoda. The sequence continues at coordinate 44,430,747 of NC_142343.1, read as the reverse complement.
TAGTTTAAATGGATTGGTGCTTTGCTTCTCCTGGTTTGAGCTATTCCATTTTAAATTTTTGAAAACATTAATTTGGAGCTCTATTTATTTCCATCGTTGTCTTCCCTGGAACTATCACACATTCTGTAGACATTTCGCATACAATTTGATTTTTTGTGGCTGTTCACATGCTCTGCAACTTTCAAGCCTCATTAATTTTCTTCATACTTGAGTCTCAAGCTCCAATTTTCTGGAAGATATTATGATCGAGAGCTCTCCATTTTTCTCCATAAATCCTCATGCCTGAGAATTTGTTGAGCAATCTAGGAAAATTTATATATTATGCATATATTTTCAAATTTGCTACTGTATGTTTATTTTGATATGAGAGAAAGGGTAAATGCAGTATGTTCCCTTTATCCCTTATACCAGTGGCTGCACACAATTCTATTCTCAAGTGCTATACATTGTATCACTGATGAAGGGAATGACCAGGTCATGTTTTAGAGAAATTTAAATAACTTCTTCGTAATATATCTGATAATTTGCTGGGCACGATTATATAAGGGAAAGTATTTCTCGTATCCTATGATGCATGAATCTCCCCTTGTATTGTCTGATTTAGGACTTGAACCACTTCCTAAATGTTTGCAAATCTCCTTCCACCTCAAATTCATGAATGTGGGGCTCCATTAATATCGTAGATCTGATGATATTTTAGAATTGAAATGAGCAGTTCAGACATGAATGTGGACCTCCAAAAATAGTGTAGATCTGATGATCTTTAAAGAATTGAAATGAACGGTCCAGAACAAAGGGTACAAAATGGATCAATTATAAATCTTAAATTTCTTTTTTTTTTTCCTTTTGGTCCTAGCTTCATGATTCATGATCATGGTGGTCGAGATGATAGACACGTAGAATTTTGGATCCTCAATCCCTCTCTAAGATGGTTTTGGGAGGGTGGCGCAGTCCAATACGTGCGTCCCCTGGCACACCTAAACCCTACCTTTATATAGATATATAACTAGTTGGACCCAGTTTTTATTGCATGCGTTTTGTTGATGCAAGTGGATGACCATTTGCGGTAGATAACCTGTATTTATGAGTATGCATGGGAGTTCTGTGAATCTTTTAAGAATTTTAAGCAATGCACAATCCAAGAAATATATAGCAAATATTCTTGCTCTCTATCTGGTTTTCTAGGATTATTGTGCAAGCCCTATGCACGGGCTTTTTTATGTGCTACAATTCTATTTACTGGAGAGATTCGTAAGTTCTGTTGAGATGCTACAGCTTCCTATATACGTCTCTAATTGTGCAGGCTCTTGAATGGGAACCAACTCTCAGGTTCTTTGCCAGAGGAGCTTGGTTATCTTCCGAGCTTGAATCGCTTACAAATTGACCAGAATGGAATATCAGGGTCAATACCAAAGTCATTTGGAAACCTAAACAACGCGAAGCACTTGTGAGTTGTAAGTTGTATATTGCTTGTTACTGAAACTCGGTCTGGTTCGTGGCTGACCCATTTGTTTTGTTTTTCTGTTTGTAATTATGTACTGTTTGCAGTCACATGAACAATAATTCACTTAGTGGGGAAATTCCAGTGGAGATCTCCAATTTGCCTAATTTGGTTCACCTGTAAGTTCTCATCTCTTATGAAACATTTTTTTCATCTAGACTTATAAATTATTATTTGAATAGATTAAATTGTGTTTGGTTAGTAGTTGGGTGTTGATTATCTTCTATTTTTCTTGTGAATTGCAGTCTTCTGGATAATAACAATTTGACTGGACATCTTCCTCCAGAATTGTCAAACATGCCGAGGTTGCTCATTCTGTATGTTCTTATCCCCCTCTATGAAGTCATGTTGAAATTTCATTCGATTGCTTGGTATCCTGAAGTGATACCGTGAATGGTTAATCATTGCTGTAGGTTTCTAAATAGAGATCAGAGTAGGACACTGCCATTGAGTATTTACATTAACAATAAGCACTTGATCTCTCAAACATTAAAAAAAAAAGAAAAAAGAATTGATCCCCCTTATAACTCTCCGTTCTTTAAGTATTATCCCAACGTTGATTGCTTCAAGCATATTCGCAATGAGATTTATTTAATTTCACTCCTCTGTTAGCTATACCTAAAGGCTGCCCATCATGTTGTGGATGGACCATTTGGTTTTTGATAATTATCCTTTGTTATTGTATATAGTAATAGATGTTACTGTTCAGTAGTCAGTATAGAGCATATTACAGCATTGGGAAGACCTCAAACGTTGACATCCGGCCCAACCATTCTCCTAGGCATTCTAGTTCATTTCAAACATATCACATACACTGGAATTGGCTTTTGTACCTTGTTTTCTTCATGAAAGCTACTGATAATACAGGGGAGGCCACTGTTATTGGTTATGCTTGGCTGCTTTTATCCATCTATTAGTGAGAACTACAAAATTAGCCCATTAAGATGTGTACTTTGATGAATGACTTTTTTAAGTGTCTGATGTCTATTTCCTGGATTTATTTTGTAGGCAACTTGATAACAACCAATTCACAGGCAGCCACATTCCAGCCTCCTATGCTAACATGTCAAAATTGTTGAAAATGTGAGCATCTATTTGTCCCACATTACTGTATGCAATGCAGCTTCAAACTTGTGCATTTCTCCTAATCTTTATGATCCACTCACACTATGATTCTTCGCCTTTTTTACTCTATAGGAGCCTTCGGAATTGCAGCTTGCAAGGAAATATTCCCGACTTAAGTGGAATACCTCGCCTTGGTTATCTGTAAGTTCCTTTATGATACTGTGTGGAGCTAAATTCATAAAGAAATTAAATCCCTTGTAACCTTTTTTTTTTAATCACTTCCCTTTTATTTCCTATTAACATGTCTGAACATGTATCTCTGTATTTCAGGGACCTCAGCTGGAACAATCTTTCAGGACCCATTCCAACAGGAAGACTATCTTCAAACATCACTACAATGTAACTTCCCTGATATGGAGTTATCATAATAGAAACAGTATATCCCCACTTTATTATGCATGAATTGAATATCTTTTGCTATTTTAATCACGGATTGAAGTTTTCAATAGTCACCGTTGTGACTGGTTGAAAATGTAGGTAAGTGAATGATTAGCACTTAGCTCCTTAATTTTTCCCCTAACCCTAATTTTTTTCATTTATTCAGTGAATTGGCACACAACAGTCTCAATGGATCCATTCCTTCAAACTTTTCGGGCCTTCCTCTTCTGCAAAGATTGTGAGATTCCCTTTTCCAGTTTTTCTCATTCCTGTCAAAACCAATATGAATATCCAGTTGATGGCATATACAACTGCAGCTGATAACACTTCAGGTGCCACCCAGAATGCTAATCTGCATGATCTCCTCTCGTCTACAGGTCACTTTCCAGCAACAGATTGAGTGGCTCAGTTCCATCTACCACATGGCAGAATTTGTCATTTAGTGACAATGCAACTCTTGTTTTGTAAGTACTCGTTCAGAACTTTCTATCTGTTTCAGATGCTTCTTAACTTTCATTTTTCCTCTATGATCATTAGTTTCTCCATTTTTTCTCTGTATATGTAATTATATATATATAACATACATACATGTATACATATTACAATAAGCGGGATTCAGAGTTCAGTGTGTATATGTGTGTAGGGTTTCCTATAAAGGAGATTTTATTTTCTTTTTTTGTCTTCTTTATTCTTAGTTGTAAATTTCTTTCAGCCTTTATATGTAATGGATTTTGTTCATTCATTTAGTAGCAATATGGATTTCTTCTTTACAAAGGGACTTCCATCTTTACAATGTACACTTATTTCTCATTATTGTTATACTGCTTGCATAAAATCTGTTCTCCTCATGCTTGAATTCTTGTGCTTGAACCATGCAGGGATTTCCGAGACAACTTGCTTTCAGATGTTTCTGCCTTGTTGAATCCTCCAGCAAATGTTACCATTGAGTAGGGTTACCTTTTGCTTGTAATTTTGTCTCAAATTTTTTTGATATATTGATTAGTTTAGTTGAGGTCATTGTTAATTGAATTGAAAGAATATATGACTTTATTGTTATCTCATCATCATCATTTTAGCCTTTTCCGAATTGGGTCGGCTATGACTTTATTATTATCTAATGAGAACAAATTTATTGTATCTTCTATGGGAATAACATGTATTGTAATTAGATGCATGTTTAAGTTTGTAATATGCATCTGGACTCTATGTACAAGTTTTCTGACTTACGCATCTCTGTTGCTTGGCTTCGTAAACACACACTACATTTTTGTGTAAGAAATGTCCGCCCTTATGTCACAAAGCGGATTTAGAAAGCTTCCATCGATTTGCAAGTGGCAGTGATGAAGGATTTAAAGTCGCGGTTGACATTCAGCTGTGGAAAGGCGTAGTACATGTTTACATGCTGAGTGCCAGGCTTTGCATCAATTTTTTGTCATTGCTGTTGGCAAATGGTAAAAAATACCTTACCTCTAGTTCAGGACATCATGTGGCTTTAAAGGACTAAAGGGGTTAAAATCAGTTTGATGTCTTTCTCTTGCAACACCTTGGAAGTGTGGTGCTACCAGTCAGCCTTCACTATTGCTGTGGCAGCTGCCTTGAAATCTTCCTTTTTCTTTTGCTTGGGGGTATATTGCACATTCTGAGGTCGCCTAGCTAGTTACCCTACTTCTTCTGCAAAACATCATGCATAAGCTTTGCAGGCTGAGTTTATTGTTGAATAAATTGCCAATGACGTGAGACTCTTTATCGAAGTTCTCATCACTGAAAGTGCACACCATGTAGAAATATAATATTAAAAGAGCCTAGCCATGCTTTCTTTTATTGGTACTTGCATTCATCATTGTAGATAAAAGTTAAGGGGCTGTCACTTGGTGTGACGGTGAAAGGCTCGGGTAGCCAGCGCAAGAGCGTGGGTTCGAGTCTTGAGAGCGGCCACTTTGTGCATAAGCCAATGGTTAGGACCGTTTCCCGCCCACCCCTCCCAGGACCCTGCTTAGGCGGGACCAGCAACGGGTTACGACCCTTTTTATTGTAGATAAAAATTCTCTCACCAGTAACTTTTATAGAGAACATTTATCTGCTTAATTTGTATTACCAAATACGAATAATACAGCTGCCATTGTACTAGGGTGTGGTGAAGTAATTTCCAAATCAAACTAGGCGTACCCCACTTTGAGCCAGATTTTTCCCAGATATTCTCTCTCATTATATTTGCTGACATACCTTGTGTAATGAGCACCAGTATGCTTCTTATGCTTTTATGTTCAAAATCAACATATATGGTTACAATTTGTATTATTATTGGACTTGCTACTACTTGGAACTTTCAGTTAAATATATTTCAAGCTCAAAATGCTTATGACGGGTGCCATTATACAGGCTTCAAGGAAATCCAGTTTGCACGAACTCCAACAGGCTCAGTATTTCCCATTTCTGTGTTTCTCAGGCTCAAAGAAATGACGAAAAGAATAGCAATGAACAAATTGGTTGCCCACCTCATGCATGCCCTACAGAGAGCAATTTTGAATATGTTCCTGAATCACCAGTGCCGTGCTTTTGTGCAGCACCTATTGAAGTTGGATATCGGTTAAAAAGTCCAGGAATTTCATCTTTCTCTCCCTATGAGACATATTTTGAAACGTACATCACGTCTGGTCTAAACCTAGCGTCTTATCAGCTAGACATCGATTCTTATTTTTGGGAACATGGTCCTAGATTAAGGATGTTGCTGAAACTTTTTCCTCAATTCGATAACCACTCTAACACTTTCAATTTAAGTGAAGTTCGAAGAATACAAGAATTGTTTACTGGGTGGACTATTCATCATAGTGATGTATTTGGGCCGTACGAATTGCTTAATTTCACTCTCAAGGGACCATATGCAAATAGTATGTTTCAACATTTCTTTTTAGCCCCTCAGTTTCTTTTAACTATCACATTAGACTGGTGATCTGACATATTCTTACTATTACAGTGGTTCTTGAGTCTCCAAAGTCAGGAATTGGCATGGGTGCTATACTCGGTATTATACTAGGAGCTGGTGCTGTTATAGTTCTACTGTCTGCAATCATCTGTCTGCTCGTCATGAAAAGGCATACACGATACCACCATGGTATCTCAAGCAAACATCTATGTGAGATTTCTAACTCCCTCTCAAAGTGCAATAAATGTTCTGAGGTCGGTTTTGAAGAAAACTGATAATGGATTATTTATTTCAAGTAAGGTTTTCAGGGTTTCCTTAACTTCTGTGTACTGCATATATTCTGTATCATATGTTCCATTGTGACATTTTTTAGGAAGTCTGCTCAAGTAAAGGTGCTGTTGCAGTTGTGAGTTGTGACTAACCTAAGGAGCACTGCATACTTTTGATAGTAGTAACTGTATAAAAAGTATAGGTTTCATAGAGTCAGTTTCCTACATAGAAATCACGATTAAATTTATGGGAATCTGTGAGGAGTTGCACTATTTGTCTGGGCACTACCATGGTGTTGCTTTCTTTTGTTGTGAAAAATATCTGGGTGTAGAAAGACAATGATACCATTGAAGTCTTGTGGTAGACTTCACGCTGTCCCCATTTAACTTCATCATCATCCGAGTGTTATCCCAACTATAAAATAATATGAAAACTATCTCCCATTTTTGGATTCGGATAACAAAAAAATTTATGTAGATATTTATAACCATAGGTTCATGTCCCTCACGTACTAGGAAAAAAGTGTCCCTAATTAGTTGCGATTGAGATTGAAATTTAAAACCAAGTAGACTAGTCCAAAAGTAGAGAATGCAAAAGAATCAATAGTGTTCTGGGTGGATGTTACCGAGCCATATCTACCAAAATTGTTATTCTGCTCTTATCTAATAAGGGAACACTTGGAAGCAAATTGCGTAATTTCTAAGAGTTTGTCAAACAATACTTTGCTATCTTTTCCGATTTGAGCATTTGATGTACTGCTCGATTACAAGAAGGCCTTTTCTTTTTCTCTTACCTGTATCTTTTCTTCTTGCATTTTACTTTTTAATCCTTTACATTATACTAAATATTGCTTGATTAACATATGACCACTGCTAAAATAGAAATCAAAACGTTGAACTGGTGTCAAATGCTACAGGTTGGGAATTATATAGCGATAAATATGCCTTGTTTTATCTTTTGCAGTGTCAAAGTCCCCTATCAAAGTTGATGGTGTCAAAGATTTTACATATGAAGAGATGGTTCTGGCTACAAACAATTTTAGCAGGTCCACACAAGTTGGTCTAGGAGGATATGGTAGGGTCTATAAAGGCCTTCTAGCAGATGGTACAGTAGTTGCTATAAAACGTGCAGAGGAAGGTTCTCTGCAGGGCCAGAAAGAGTTCCTCACAGAACTTGAGTTACTGTCAAGGGTGCATCATCGTAACTTGGTGTCTCTTGTTGGTTATTGTGATGAAGCCAGTGAAGAGGTATATTCGCTTTTTAAAGTTTCTAGATTTGGGATTTCCTATATTCTTTTCTACATTATGATATACCCCTTTGAAGCATGCATCAGTTTGCCTGACAAAGTGTCAGCTAGGCATTGCTCCACATCTATTGTCTATCTGAACAGTTTCTCTCTCATTTTTTAGTAAAATTGTTTTATCTTCTTGAAAAATACATGCAGTATTCCAGTTATTGCATTAATTAAAATGCTCATTAGGTTTTTCATGGCAAACCCTTGCATCAGTTTATCTTAAGTATTATGCGGAAATATTTGAGTGCCAACTGAGCTGCTTTGGATTTTTATGAAGTACTCATGTAGTTATGATCTTATGAATACATTTTGGTAGTATGCATCAGGTGCTATGCTTGTATAGAGCCTATTAATTCTCAGCACATACCCTTTTGAGTCATGGTATCATCAGTTCTTGCTGAAGTAACAGCTTTCCAAATAACCATCAAACCAAAAGAAGGTGTTGGAGCTATGTGTTTTAACTGAATTTCTGTCTAACTGGTTATAAAGTATGCGCTTCCCTAGTAGCAAAGGCTTGCAGGAGTCAGTGATGGAATGTATGTGTCTAGACGTATTCTTCAGAACATTGAATGGAGGCATCTATAGTTCCAAATGCCAATGGTATCGGATATTTCTGCATTTTATGAGGGTTTGTCAAGTGAAACCAGTGGCATCTGGCCGCACCATGCCAAACCAGACTGATGCTTGAAACCCTTGATTAGCCTGAAAATCAAGCTAAACTGTTTTATTTATGCTGCTGATAATGGATATATGAAATGTTGTTAGTTCTAATAGCAACTTAATTTTCTGTATGTAGATGCTGGTTTATGAGTTCATGCCAAATGGAACACTACGTGATCACCTTAGAGGTATCTCTCTGATCTTTTCTAGATTTTTATTAGCATGTATTAGCATGACTTTTCTGGTGCTGGAACTTTCTCACCGAACTTTCTCTTATCCAGTTTTGTATTTTCATGTTGTTGATGTTGTTCTTTCGTGTTTCATCAGCAAGACATACGGAAAATATAACAGCAATATTTGTTCGTAGTCTCTTGTATCTCAGGCAGCTACTGAGGAACCTCATGTTTAGACATGGTCCAGCATGTACTTGGACACCTGACGGGCATAAATATTCTTACAGAGAAACATAAGCTGCAGCTAAAATTTGGAAATCTATATTCAGTCCATCTGAAATCAGTGTTTCAAAAAGTGCTAGGCGGCACCTAGGCGGTCGGGGGGGTCAAGGCCGCCCGGCGCCCAGGTGGGTGCCCAAAACTTGGGTGGCCTAGTAAAATTTGTTTTTTTTTGGTTTTCTCTGTCTAAAATAGCCTCTAATGGGTTTAGATTTCAAATGAACCTAAAACCCACAATTTTACCCCTTTAGTATTAAAAAAATGACCCAAAAATACCCTCAAGGAGCTGCATTTCCGTCCCTGGGCCCTCCGCCTAGGCGAGCTTCCGGGTGGCTAGGCGGGCGCCCAGGGATATCCGCCTAATTTGGCCGCCTAGACCTGGGCGATGCGCCCAGGCCTTCCGAACAGCCTAGGCGGCCACCTAGGCACTGGGCGGTTGGCTTTTTAAAACTATGTCTAAAATAGAAACAAAATATTTGCTCATATTTTATCTTTATAGAATTGTGTGCACTCTTATGCATCCATATGCACTTGGACTACACATGCATGTGAACTAGAACGAATTCTCATGATCACCAGAGAATACACCCTACATCATTAGAGTCTTATCCTAACTATTTGTGCCACATAGCAACTCAGTAACTCAAGATCATAAATGAATACATGAGAAAATGTTTGTATCTATTTTATTGGGATTGTTATTATTGTCAGCACCACAAATCCTCATCGGCTTTTGCAGTGTATTCAAGTGGTTATATCTGCATAAAAATACATACATTCGATTACTTATTTCCTTAAGTTTTACTGACCATCTCTCTGTTGAACGCCAGCTAGTCCTTGTATTTATTGGTCATTGTTTCTGTTTTTGCCTATGACAGGAAAATCAAAGGAACCTTTGGGTTTTGCTAGGAGGTTACGCATAGCATTAGGCTCAGCTCGAGGCATACTCTACCTACACAACGAAGCCAATCCGCCTATATTCCACCGTGACATTAAAGCAAGCAACATTTTATTGGACTCAAAATTTGTCGCCAAAGTTGCAGATTTTGGACTCTCAAGGCTTGCCCCAGTTTCAGATCTTGATGGCAGTGCTCCAGATCACGTTTCCACCGTGGTGAAAGGCACTCCAGTAAGATTATTCTTGATACTTAATATTGGTTTGTGTAGAATCCTTGGTGATTTGTGATGCTGTGATGTCTAATATACTAATGTTGGTAATTGATTTTGGTTTTCTGTTTTATTGGAGAAGCTAGAAAGAAATTAGGTTTTGAGGATTTTCGCATACACAAATGTTTCAAATTTTATTAGTGAAAGTTAGGTTTTGTGAAAACAAGGGAAAGTATAAAATGGTCCAACAGACAAAAATATATGGTAGCCCGGGCTATATCTACCGTGATTGTCACTTGTGGATGCTTGGAGATTGATTGTGTCCATGTTCCTATGGGGCCTAGTTGGACTGATCACCAACCATATGTCAATGGGAATGCACTGCACATGTAGACATGGACTACAATATCCTATTCTCTAGTTAAATATGATTTACTTCCCAAGAGTTTAATAATGGCTTCTGCACTCTCCTCAGTAATAAGCTTTAGGATCCTGGCATTTGACAGTGCAATGACTCCGACACTGGACTATCATATCCTATTCGCCATTTAAATATGTTTTACTTCCCTAGAGTTTAATAATGGCTTCTGCACTCTGCTCAGTAATGAGCTTTAGGATCCTGGCATTTGACAGTGCAATGACTCCGACACTGATTAGTTTTAGAAACTTCGGAACATGCATATTAGTTCTATAGTCTCCAAAGTCCAAACTTGAAACATCATCCTTTTTTCAATAAATCTCCTTGCTTGCCATCATTATGAGTTTTTTATGCTTCATATATGTATCTTTTTTCTCTCGCATAAAATTGTTTTTGTTATAGTGTTCGTCTTAGACTGCCAACTGATGCTCTTTTATGGATTAGACTATTGGCTCTTTATTATCCAAAGATATGATAGGTTATAATGGGGCTTTGATGACAGGGTTATCTGGATCCAGAATACTTCTTAACCCACAAATTGACGGATAAAAGCGATGTTTATAGTTTGGGAGTCGTGTTTCTTGAGATCTTGACTGGGATGCGTCCAATTTCTCATGGCAAGAACATTGTTCGAGAGGTAAGACAGACTGATTATAGTGCATGTTGAGGACCTCGACTCATCTTCCCATGTTGATTCTCTTTCTTCTTCCCTTTTTTAATTTGTTTCCTCCAAATATGTCAATCAGGAGAGGATTGTAGTTACTTCAGTTTTCCTTTGTGTTATGTAGGATCAACTTAGTTGGGATTGACACCTATCCTAATGCCTTCACATCATGAAATCTCGAAACCATTATCTAAAATAAAAAGGGCTTCCTGAAATCTTAAAAATAAAATATTTTTTAACCTGATATATATTTCTTTTATTATTTCAACATATTAATTTTTTTTTTTTTTTTTTTTGGGTGTGTTTTGGGGCAGCAGGGAAGAAGCGTCAAAGAGAGATGCAAGGGGGCTTTCTGGGTGATTTCATTTTATATTTTCATTATTTTTTTCTGAACTCTTCCTTGCATGTACACATAAATCTTCTCCTCCTATCCTACCTATGAGAATTCAAACCCCTTCCCAAAAACCCCAATAGGTTGGGCCCCCCAGCCAAGCCATCAAATATGTGAAAAAAACAAAATGGTTATTAAGGAAAATATCAGACTTGAAATATTTTGATAATTTTGCTACACTTACATGGTAGCCACCATGATTATCATTATTCATCATCATCATTCTCAGAGAGAGATGAGTTAATCATGGCTCCCTTATATATTGTGGTCTAAAAATAATGAAACCCGCATGTCCTCTTACTTTTAGGTGAATACTGCCTATCAATCAGGCACATTGTCCTCAATTATAGACCAGCAAATGGGTTCATACCCTTCAGAATGCTTGGACCAATTCATGAAGTTGGCTTTGCGATGCTGCCTTGAGGACACAATGGCCCGCCCCTCCATGGCTGAAGTGGTTCAAGAACTCGAGAACATTTGGAAAATGACACCGGATTGTGACTCGACCCCCCCAGATTCTGTCAGCATCTCCACTGGGAACCCTAGTTCTCCAGCCTCCGAATCATATAATGGTTATGGCAGCGATCATATAAGCGGCGTTGTTCCCAATATCAATCCACGTTGAGGTGATCATCATGTTTATTGTTGCACAAGCACACTTAACTTCGGAGTCCGATGACCCATCCCCTAGTATGTATGTATGGATGAACACATACATACAGACTTTTAGGGTTCTTCTGTTCTGTGACCCATCTCTGGTAAGTATGTATGTATGTGTGGGACCCATATTTATTTATGCATACGTTCTTTGGAGATATCATGCACTAGAACATACCCATGCACAGATGCATTCTTAGGAAGTTCTTTTATGACTCGACAACTAGCCTGTATGCATGCATGTATCCATGCATGTTGAAATCTGTGTATATTGTATGTTGCACTGGTTACGTGTATTCGGATATTCTAATTCCATTTTGCTCCTATTTTAGTGAGTATAGACTCAAAGACTTTTTAACTGTATGATACATTCTTTATCTGTGTATATTTTATCTTCAATGTGACAGTAATCTTTTAGTAATTGTTGTACTGGTGAAGCAAATTAATGATGGATGATCATATTATCATAAGGCAAGCACACTTTTCAGAATTGAGACCTCTTGTACAATTTCGTTTCTTTTTTTTTCTTTTTTCTTTTTTTTTTGTACAATTGAGACCTCTTGTACAAATGAGAAATGGATGATCATATTTCGTTTCCTTTTTTTTTTTTTTTAAGGGGGGGGGGGGGGGGCACATTGCAATGTCACTAAATTACACTTGAGGGTATTTTTTAATTTCTACATCAATTAAGTACATCCTAAAAAAAAAAAAACATTGAAAATTTTCCTAATTGCTTGTCAAAAAACCTCTAGTTGTTCTGGTTTTCTAATACCGAATAGGCAAATAAGGGGTATTTGAGAATTTTTTAGGATGTACCTTATTGATATGGAAAATCAAAAGCACACGCACAAGTGAAATTTGTAATCTTTTGACAAAGGCTTTTGACCTTTTTTTTTTATATTTTCTCGAGTTTCTTTTGTGATAGTTCCAAATTCGAACTTGGATGTGGTGTTGCAATTGGTAGCACCTTGACCAATCAAACCCAAGACCAAGCTTAAACTATTGGCTTTAAAAGTTGGAAAAAAACTTTGACGATGACGATGATTGTTGAAATTTACCCATATAAGGGGATTGCGCATCACACCCATACCAAAGTGAGTTATTAAGACCTGCCATCCATCGTCTATGCTTATCAACGGATGGTGGAGATGAGCTCTTGTTCCACTGACGAATAATATGTTTAAAATCTGGGGGAAATGCTTCATCACATATTTCTTGATAAGTGTAGATGGTGAATGGTCAATACAGCTACCTTGTACAGTGTTCCGCACGTGTTGGATATTTCCCCCTATTCAGTGGGTGTTGTCGATAAGGGCACGTGTGGTTTGATCTAGCACCAAGGGAAACTTTTATATGCAGCACCACCCACACGTTAAAAACACATGTGATTGCTATTCGTTTCGTGGTTGTTCGAACTAAATGGATGGTTTGACAGTTTTCTTTTCATAATATTACATACTTGTTTTTTTTTTTTTTTTATAAATCATTTGGACAAAAAATTTGGGGTGTGCCCACTCGAGGTGCCCACCTAATAAAAATGAATAATATTTTTTATGATAAAATAATATGTGACCAAAATATACATGTAAGTTGTAGGCATATTTTAGTTATTTATTTTTATCTCATAACATTTGTCCTTATTTTTATTAAGTATGCTCCCTATGAAAAGTGGGCTATCCAAAAATTTATGTCAAAATAATTTATAAAATAGTAAAAATCAAATGGTATATACTTTTAGCTGCCCAATCAAGATCGACATTAAGAGGCCAACTTGTGACATAATGAACAAAAACCATTTCAAAGTATATAAAATTGGGAGATTGAGAATGGTAGTCAATTATGTTTTACATGCGAGTGTGGCATTGATAACCAATGTTACTAGAAAATTTATTTTTGGACTAAAACTTAAAGAGGAAAATAATCAAAGTGAAATTTGATTATTCTTGATGAGAAAAAAAATTTGATTATTCTTGATGAGAATTAGAAAAAATAGGCAAAGAAGAGGTCAAAACATTAGATAAAGGAAAATGGTTTGGTAGGGCTGCAGCACTATCAAAATAAGTAAAGTCTCACCTTATAACTCATCAAAAATTGCAACTCAAAACATTAGAAAAACTTTACATCAATCATCTCGGCTTTGATCATTACGATTGTGAAAAAAAATGGATTTCAAGCTCAAAAAAGTGTATATTGTAACAAATTATCAAGACCGTCCATTTTACCCTAAGAATAAACGTTCAAAGATCCACATATTTGTACCATTTTTTTAGTTTCAAATTTAATTTTTGATATTAGAAATTGATTTTAGAGCCATCATGGTGATGTCCGTTACCAAAAGTGCTCTCCGGAAGAAGATTTGAGGCCAGGCTATATTTTGTTTTCATAAAGCTAAAGCTTAGGCCGTACACAAACTTCATCCATAAAGGAAAATAACTCTATTTAGAGGTGCGATCAAGTAGATATAGCTCCACCTGAACCATATAGAGAGAAAGCTTCCACCATCTGATCAGATTGATGGATGTTAATGGTTAGGTGTGGGACTAACAACTTGGGTGATGTTATGTTTTAGCAAGATAACATGTCCTGGTCTCTCTCCAAAACCATTGAATCTTCTTCCATCAGAATGGGTTAGACTGGTCTTTGTTATCAGTAATTTCAATCGTTGCATCAGTCGATAATAGTGTCCTACATGTTGCTCTGGGAGCATATTGTACACTTGTTCTCCTGGATAGAAACAAATTTTAGAAAAAAATTAAAATTTGATATTCGAGGTATACCTTAGAATCATCGAATAATTTATGGAATGATGACTTTTTTTTTCATTTCGTTGTAGTGTTTTATAAAGGAAAAAACTAATGGGTGCAATTTGTATAGAGCCGAGGCTCTAAACAATCAAAGTAAAGCGCACCTTCAAATAGTATCGAGAAATGTGGTTTCAAAAGTGAAAATATTTTTGATAGCCTTCAAATATATTTTCATCACTAATTATAAAATTTAAAGCTTCAAAAATAGCATAGCTCCAGCAGATCTATGAAAACTATAAAATCTTTACAATTGACGGTCAAAAAATACATTACAATATGCACTATTTCCAAAACTTGAAATTTATTTTTTTCTTATGTCCATGTATCTTGAGGTCGATATAATCAGTTTGAGTTTATGTGAGCATCAAAACAACCTCTTCTCTTGAATTTTTTGAGGTGTGGTCGAGATGATCAATTTGAACTTATTTGAGCATCAAAACAACCTCTTGGTGTTATATAAACTTTTTCTAAAACTAATTTATGTTACTAAGCCACGGTCCCTACGATTTTCTATGTAATTACGTAATTTAATACATATGTAATTACGTAATTTAGTAAAAAAAATTTAAAAGAAGAAGAATTCTATATTAGTCATTTAGCATTGGAATTGATGTTGTTGAGTTATCATATGATAGTTAATAAAAAATAAGAATAAATACAATTCAAACAGATGTAACCTTGAACACATTTTTTGCAATGACTTGGCACAAAAGAAACTGAGACTGACTTTTTATAAAAGAAAATGCTAGGTCCTTCCTCTATTTATTGATGATAGAAAACCTTTAAATTTAAAAGAATAACAAAATCCAATATTTCTAGGAAATCCCATTAGTTCAACCTCAAACTGGTTTGGAAAGTGATGGAACGTTTCATTTCTGAATAAACAAGAAAACAATCTTCTCACACTCGCATATTTAGATACTAAAAAACAATCTTCTCACCCAAAAACCATAAAACTATCTTCTCACTCTTGCTAATCTTCTCGCCTCTGCAAGGTCAATTGTTCTGGTTTAATATCTTTATTTCTAATATTTTTTATATATAAATGCTGATTGTTTTTTATTTAAGGGAATACTCTAGTTTCAAAGGCTATAATGAGGAAAATATGATATGGACGAAAAAAAATTCAGCAATCAATAGAAGCCATAAAAACCATGTAAATTTCACTCAAATTTATGCAAATTAGTTTTTTATTTTATTGTAAAGTTGTATTACTTATCTCATCGATTTCATCCATCCCCATCATTTTTCCATATCAATATCCTCCAATCTCTCATGATAATTTTTATAAATATTTGACCGCAGTATAAAATGCAATAGGATACAATTTATCCATAGCTTGTTGGTATAGTGGCACATTCGATAGTGTTTGTGAACATTATTAACTCACAATGAAGTTGTTGCAGGTTGTTAATCCTCTCGGCATGAAAGCAAAGATATAATCATAATGTCATGCTATATCAGCTCTACAATATGTTTTTATGTAATAATTAATATGTTTAGTTTATAGGTACATAATTCTAAGTATACTTGCATAATACTTAAAAATTGTGTTTTCTTGATTACATAAAAGGAATGAACAAGAATATGATTTTTTCTTGGGATTGTCTACCATGCGACTATTTGTCTGGTGTACGAGGAGGTGACAACTATTCTCACTCATTAGATATCAAATCTGATGGTTTAGATTGGGTCGCGAAATTCAATAAATTTTTTTTAGAACCTTGTGTCTCTTCAATGACACTTTTACAACCACCCATTTTGAAATTTAAGAAACAATAGTTAATATGATCGCCTTATACAATAGATAAATAATTCATAAGTAGACAATCCATTTTTCTACGAGAGATACTTATGATTCATTATAGGTATGACTATTACAATTTAACGATAGTATTGTATTAATCATACTTATGATATTATTATTATTATTATTATTATTATTATTATTATTATTATTATTATTATTATTATTATTATTATTATTATTATTATTACTAGTGCTACTGTATAAGATAAGATCCACCTTCAAATATGAAATCAAATGGCTAAGAGTGTGTCATTGATTGTGCATAATACTCAATAAAGTTTTTCTCAAATTTGTGACTCATTCCAAATTTAAAATCTAATACCTATAAATAATTGTGACCTTGTATAAAAGATAAATAGTCTCTTAGCATACATTCACCTGCTTTTATTCTTCTATTCTCTAGTACATTTCATGTGTAACACACGTAAATCCACTTGTCCTTACGGAGAGAGAGGCTTTTACGGCGTGTTTAATTTTTTAAACAGCGAGTTTTACAATAAAGTGGATACCGTAGTATCTACTTGCCTTATATGGCTAAAAAATAGATACCACCAATTCTATATGGACCATAGAGCTTTGGGTACCCAATTTTCCCTAGAAACTCTATCTTACATAAATCAAACACGCCATCAAGACTTTGTCAAAGAAGCAAGAGATTGAGATTGAGAATGCGGTTGGGGTTGGGGTGGTAGCACCACCACTTGTGCTACAGCTAAAAGTGTAGTATTCCATTCTCACCTAACACATTAAAAAACCACTAATGATTTAAAAAATGGGTAAAGACTTATTATCCTCACTGAATTATCAAAAAATAAAAAATAAAAACAAGAGATTAATTAGTGGTCATGGATTCCCCTCTCTATTTTGCACAAGTAGCGTAAGTTTTAAATTTGAAGAGGTAAAAAAAAAAATTGCTTAGAAAAGTTGCAGATATTATAAGTGCACATGGACCCATTTAAATAATTTTTTTATAACATTTATTTTTTATGGAAGTTTATGTAAATATCTCCCATATGTTGAGAAATTTTAAAAATGCAATCACAAGTTCAAAGTTTACATTTATGTTCCACTTTCTGATAGGGCATCTAGTAATTTAATTTTAAATATTTTATCATATCGAATTAAGCTCAAATTTTGGGTACCCATACTTCTTGTCATCATACACTTGTAATAAAACATTTGCGTTCTACTTTTTTAGAACGCATCTAATAATTTAATTATATATATTTTATATATATCGAATTAAGCTCAAATTTTGAGTACCCATACTTTTTGTCATAGCAAACTTGTAATTAAAAAAATTAAGTGATTATATATAATAAGTTGATCAAAATATATATCGAATTTTTAGGGATAATTTGCTCATGTTATTTATTTTAAATTAATATTTATATTTGTGAGAAGTATGGATATCTAAAATTTTAATATAAAATTAAAATTAAAATATAAATACATACTCTTAAAAATTAAAAATGAGTTAGAATTGCAACTTTATTCCTAAAAAAATAGTGGTACAGTATGTACACCATCTATTTTGTTTAAAGGGTGCAGTTTGTATAGAGCGTAGGCTCTACACAATCAAAATAGAGCCTATCTTCAAATAGTATCGAGAAATGTGATTTCATTATTGGAAATCTTTGTAATAGACTTAAAATATTTTTTTATATTTATTTATAAAGTTTAAAGCTTCAAAAATAGTGTAGATCAACATATTTATGAAAATCTTGAAAATTGATAGTAAAAAAATGCATTACAAAATACATTATTTCCAAAACTTTAAATCCATTTTTTTCATGTGCATACATCTTGATGTCGAGATGATCAATTTGAAGATATTTGAGCATCAAAACAACCTCTTTTAGTGAAATTTTTGTGGTAGGCTCAAATTTGATTGTTTAGAGCCTCAGCTCTATGTAAACTTTTCCCTCATTTAAATTGTGTAGATTTGTTAAATTGGTATTATCTTAAAAAACATGTCACTTTTTCACATTCTCTAAAATTACATGTCAAATCCACACTATCAAACAAAAATAAATAGTGTAAAACATCACAACCTTATCCCACTTTACCCCTACATAAATTTCCCTTTTTCATTTGTCCTATACAATTTACCCAACGTAAAATCTATGAACACAATAACAAGTTACAATTATGATGAACATTATTTCACGGAAAAAAGTATACATGATTAACAGTTCAATTGTAGAATTAAGGTGCACCTCAAAACTCCATTAGAAAATTTGACATTGAAAAACTATCTAATTGATCATCTCAATATCGAGATCCATAAATATGGAATAAAAATAAGATTTGAAATACTAAAAATAATACATCTTGGAACACATTATCTGAACCGTCCATTTTCAAGATTTTCAGGTGTTCATATATATGCTTGATTTGAACTATTTTTGGAGTTTATGATTTTATAATTAGGGATAAACATAGATTATCAGGACATCCTAAAACTTTTAATAGTATTTTATGACAAAGTTTGGAGGTGAATGTTACTTTGAATGCATAAGGTTGCAACCTTATACGAACCTCGCCCTTATTTAACATTAATTACTTCTCTATTTTTTCTTTTCCGAAACTTGTGCCGTGTTACCGTCCACTCAATAATCGGGCGGCTCTAGACCCTTTTAACGTATACAATAACGAGTTGCAAGGTGGGTCTGCTGGCAATGTGTCGTAATATCAACCGTTATTTGTGAAGCACTTATACTATAGTCCCATGGGAGCATTAATGCACATCTACTCCCCGGTCGAAAAACTAATTAGGAGGAACTCTTTCGGTCTAAAATTTGGAAACTACCTATAAATCACTAGATGAATATTCTCAAAAGAAAAAACTTGAAATTTAGTTTTTGAACACTTAGTTCTAGGGGTGGTGTTCTAGGGGTGGAATGGACCAAGATATTACCCAGGACCAGAGGGTTAGACTCGATTTGGGTCCATGTATGGGTCCAAAAAATTGGACCCGGTGGGTCGGGTCCATATTCAAAACTTGGACATGAGCACTATTCAAGTCCGTAAACAGTCATATTTTTCGGATCCCAATTTATAAAATCTATTTAAATACATAGATATTTTAATTTTTTGGGTCTAATGAATTAGGGTCCAGGTCCAATTCCTGTGAAATCGGGTCCAGTTGGGTCTGGGTTCCATATCTTTTTTTGAGTCGCCACCCCGACTTTAGATCTCACCCTCTACCATTAGAATATCGCTAATCATTCTTAAGATTATTTTCTTTTTGAGCGCACAAGGGTGTAATTAGCTTTTTGTTTTTTTTGTGAATTAAGATTAGCACAAAAGGTGTAATTAGTTTTTTCTTTTTTTTGTAAATTGAGATTAATCAAGATTGAAGAGGCTATATCCCAAAAATATAGAAACCTAAAATCGGGGTTTTCCCCAATAAAATAAATAAATAGTATATACTCCCGGAGGAGTATAATATCCTCCCGCTCCATATAATCTCTCATTTCCTTTTCTCCTTTTTGAATCACCATATCACGGTCCACTGGATAATCGGGCGGTTTTACACCCAAGTTCTGGTAAGAGACGCCGACCTATATGTGACGTCCCGGCAAACGTAGTCGTACGGCGCACACCAATAGGAACCATCTAGAGTTTCACAATTGGTCAATTTAATCCAAATCTCCATTCGAATATCCCAATCTTTTCTTCGAATTGCTAATAAGTCCAAACATTTTTTCGGATTTTGGATGAAATCGCCATATTTCTTAAAAAATAAGTAGAAATTCCTTAGCTTATTATGGGGTCAAAAAAAATCATGGGGTATGTTTGATTTTAGGAACTGCACCTCTAGAAGCTGCATCTCGATGTGTGTTGAGGTTGTCCACACAGTAAATGGCACAACTTCTGCCTGCCTCACTTATACATTTTATGCCCAAGGGTAAATGTGACTTATTCTTTATCATATTGTTATAACATAGATAAATGTCTTTATTGTTTATTATTTTTATTTTTTCTAAAAACTCAAATCATTATGTTCGTCAGAGTTTTTCTCAGCTAATTGAGGTTGATTTTAATAATTCTAGTCCGTTATTCTACTTTATTAAGGTCATACTCTCAGTGAAGCCATAGGTCCCCATATATTTTTTCACTACTTCCAACCATACTCGTTTGGGCTTTTACTTCTTGCTATTTTTTAATCTTCTACTTGAACTAACTCACACCCTCCAACAGGTGTTGTACTAGCCATTGTTCGCAAAATCGAACCTGAACGATTAATCGAACATGGGGCTAGACGCGGTTTAACCAGTCTAACCGGTCGATTCGACCGTTCTAACGGGATAAATCCCAAGTGGTCAAAAAATTGTTCAAAAAAATAAAAAATATACAAAAATATGAAAAAGCATATAAATATTGATTAAAACAAAACACATTCAAATGAAATTCAAAATTAATGGAAAATTTTGATTTTAAAGAATCAATTTGTATATAGGGGTATTTTTTATTTTTATTTTTAAAAAAGAGAAAATATTAAAGTGAGTATTAATGACCAAAACAATTTTTAATATTTATCATAATGTAAAGAATTTTAAAAAATATATTATAAATCAAATTTCTTATTTTTTTAGATTTTATATACATTTTTTTGAATTTTTTTTTTTAAAATACCGGCCGATCATTAAAACCACCCGAAACTAGCAACAGCAAGGGGTCGGTTCCGATCTAATCTAGCAATTATCGGTTAGATCACCCGATTTTTCTAACATTGGCCCTAGCTACATATGACTAGCATACTTAGATTTATTGTCTCTCATTTTATCGCTTATTGGAGCCACACATATTGTCTCGCTACTCATCAATTTCAATATCCTTATTTTAGCCACACTTATGACCATTCAACCTTCCACCCCATACAATAAAGCTAGTCTCATACTTTCGATTTCATTAGAATAAGGCGATCACATAAAACACATGTCACACATCTCCACTTGGCACACACGTATCTACATTACACTTAGGGATTTAAAAAAAGTCATGGTTAACATAAGGAACTCAACAATGGGTGCGGTTTGTATAGAGCCTAGGCTCTAAACAATCAAATTAGAGCCTACCTTCAAATAGTTTCAAGAAATGCGGTTTCAACATTGAAAATATTTGTGATAACTTTAAAATATATTTTCATCTTTATTTTTAAAGTTTAGCTTAAAAAATAGTGTAGATTGACATATCTATGAAAATATTGAAAATTGACTGTCCAAAAATGTATGACAAAATATACTACTTTCAAAACTTGAAATTCATTTTTTTCTCATGTCCATGCATCTTGATATCGATACGATCAATTTGAAGATATTTGGACGTCAAAACAATCTCTTCGTGTGAAATTTTTGAGGTAGGCTCTAATTTGATTGTTTAGAGCCTCGGCTCTATATAAACTTTTCCCCTCAAGAATTAAATAAGTTTGTCATTTCTAAAATGTTAGGGCCATTTGTGTCATTTTTCTTGCCACAGGGCGCTCCTCTCCTCTATATAATGCTCCACAACGCTCTCTCTCTCGTTCAACTTAGGGTTTTCATTTTTAGGGCGTAATATTTGCAACTTCATCAGCAACGGCCTACAATGGGGAGAAGTAAGTGCCATTTCATTTCCATCTTGTTTAAATGTTATTTCTACGCGATCTTTATTCATATATTTCCATGATTTAGTCATATTTTGTCAAATAATTTCATTGGGTTATTGGATGTGGCTGTTCGTTAATTCCCGGTTTTTTCCTGATTAGGAGCAATTTATTTGCCATTTTCAACTCAATAAGTCTTTATATCTTTTTCTTATTACTTTTCATATAATCGATGTAAAATTCAGAAAATTATGAGAAGATTTGCTATTGGATCTGGATTTATTGCTTGATGAATCATTTTATCTTTTTTCTAGTAGACTATATTTTTTATGTTTATTTTGCGACTTAGGGTTTACTATATTCGCGCCTCCACTCTCCTAATTCAAGACATTAGGGTTTCCATAGAGGATTAGCGTGTGATTTTTCTGTATAATATTAACAAAATTGGCTTGGTATGGATTTGGAAATCACTAGTCTATGACGTTTCACATGACTCAAGTTCCTTATTTCGGTTGTCTCTCATGCAAGATTAGGGCATGTTTGGTTTGTGTGACAATATGTGAAAAAATTACCTCATGTGGTTATGTGTGGGAATATTTTTCACCAATTAGCTGTCGTGAAAAGATGTATTGGGACAAATTGGTGTGAAAGTATTCCTACACCTAACCACTGTTTTAGGTGAAAATATTGCGAAACAAATGTGACTGTCTCATTTTCTAATGGCTTGTAATGCTACTGGCATTGATTTCTTCTTCATATGTGATTATTGACTTGATATATGCTTGTGAATCATGAATGAGTTTTGAATCATTATTTTTCTTTTTTTATGCTAAGTATTACCCTTTCATGATTTAAGGTTTTCTATTCTTCTATTAGCATCATGCATATCTTTTTCATAATTATAAATGGTTTATTTTCTGTATGATATCCAGTATTACATGGACACCAACACGAATATCAGTCTTAATAAAGTGTCTTAGATGTCTAGGAGGTTGGTCTAACAACCACACAATCATTTTGGATGAATGAAATCTTTACTAATAATGTAATATAATTTTATTTTCTAAATCACTTCAAATGTGAAGTTGTCGGGAAGGTTATGTGGAGCATTCTTTAATGTTATTAATATTTGCAAGTGTCAATACATGTCAAAGGGTCTACATCTGACGCCGGACGTAGACTGGAGTCTCAAGGTGACACCAGTAAAATTCAATACCATATTGCTAAACTATTGGGACTTGTTATAAAGGAAGTATGAATTTGTACAACTCTGGGCTCGTTCCTTTGATACAATAAAAGCTTATGATTCATTTGACTCATGAATCTCTCTCTCTCTCTCTCTCTCTCTCTCTCTCTCTCTCTCTATCTCTCCCTTCCCCCCCCCCCCCCCCCCCCGCCAATATTGGCCCTTGGACTTGTTGGAAATTCATGATTAATGGTGACATATACATCTTCTCCACCCCCTAAAGAAAAGAAAAAAACGACTATCCCCCTCTTCAATATCAATGTATCTATCATGATAGAAGATTCATTGGCAACTGCTCTCAGCTAGTTAAAGCTTTTATAGAAAATGAGACTCCTAATCACCTCAGCTGAACCAACCTCATAGGCATTGCATTCTCATTCTCATTAGACCATTTATTTATCCCATTGCCCACTCAGATTTTGAGAAATGCTCGATAATTAGACCTAACCCCCATTGGAGAATGCAGTGACCTGAAGAGCTCTCAAATCAACCTAGTGGAATTCCTTTCATCGTATGTATTTTTTGTAGAAATGCTAACATACATGAGAGGCCATCTGTAATGGTTTGGGTTCTGATTGAAACTCTGAATTAACCTTCCACCTTCTGCTCCTTCAATAGGAACATATCATAGAAGTATCATCTATGTTGCCATGTATCGGAAGGGTGACCACCTCTCATAAACCTTCCTTACCCTGATTCTCGAATCAGGAAAACATCAACTGTGTATAATATTTCATTGTGCTTTCACATGCTCATTCTTCTAGGTCTGCTGTGTAATTGTGCTTTCATGTTATGTCAAAAATTCTCCACTAGAAATTAGTTTAATTGTGCCCCAGCCTTTTCAACACTTGTTATAATATGGGTCTGCCTATATGCGTCCCCCCTCCATTGTCTATAGGTATGACCATTGCAAATACTAACCAACTAAAAGTTGTTGTTTAAATCATGTTACTAGTAATGCATACTTACCAATAAAATATGCATACTTATAAGCAATTATATATATTCATAATTCATTGTGCTTCTTATGTTCAGGACCTGCAAGATGTTATCGTCAGATTAAAAACAAGCCGTATCCAAAATCAAGGTATTGCCGTGGTGTTCCTGACCCCAAGATCAGGATCTACGATGTTGGGATGAAGAGGAAAGGAGTTGATGAGTTCCCTTTCTGTGTTCATTTGGTGAGTTGGGAGAAAGAAAATGTCTCGAGTGAGGCATTGGAAGCTGCCCGTATTGCCTGCAACAAGTACATGACCAAATTTGCAGGAAAGGATGCCTTCCATCTTCGAGTTAGAGTTCACCCATTCCATGTTCTGCGTATTAACAAGATGCTTTCATGTGCCGGAGCTGATAGGTGAGCTTTCCATTTCTTTTCGTGAATTTCTCATGGAATATCGATTGTTGATTCCTCAGTGGTGTAGCATATGCAAAATACACAACTGGTTTATATTTTCAAAGATACCATAAATTTAACCTTAACTTTGTTATGTGAGACCATCCTTTCTCACAAGATTACAAACTATATTCACATTGATCTTATGGTTTATAGTAACTCTCTAAGTTTATACCTATATACTTTTTGAAATCTAGTTTATACGTATTCACTTAATTTTGGGAAGTTGTTTGTAGGCTTGTAGCTATCTACTTGATAAATAAGCAGCCATTTTCCCACACCCACCACAGTAATATCTTGAGAATAGAATGTTGTATGCCTCATCTAAGGCAACATGGTCTATTGTATTCCAATGGGATATCCACTCTCTTATTCATGATAAGAGATATGGATTAATTTTTACTTCGCCCTGTGGGACATCAACCTGGTCATAGTTAATTAATCTATAGGGCTTGAAAAAGACTGGTGTCTTTCTTATCTCCTGTTGAGATGAGTATGGTTTTCATGTTTGTTAGAAAAAGAGTGGTTTTTTAGATTCATTGCCCTATTTGGGCCAGGCTCTCTCTCTCTCTCTCGCGCAAGCACAATCACATGTGCACGCACACACACACACACAGAGAAAAGGTGTGGAGTCTTGGACCATTATCTCCTTGTAGACTAGCATGGTTTTGGGCTTTGTTAGGAAAAGGGTGCTGCCTTAGGATCATTATCCTATTTTGGGCTTTGTTAGGAAAAGGGTGCTGCCTTAGGATCATTATCTCATATCGGTGTTTTCTTTCAGGCTCCAGACTGGAATGAGGGGAGCGTTTGGAAAGCCACAGGGAACTTGTGCTAGAGTGAGCATTGGTCAGGTTCTCTTATCTGTGCGCTGCAAGGACTCTAATGGAAACCATGCTCAGGAAGCTCTTCGCCGAGCCAAGTTCAAGTTCCCAGGCAGACAGAAGATCATTGTCAGCAGAAAATGGTATTATTTCTCGCTCGAACTTGTGAATTTGTTTGATAGATTTTCTTTGACAAGTCGAGATAATTAAATTGTTTTGCAAGCTTGAGCTGTAATATCCAATTGGTCATATTTTAATGAAAAAACATGATAGTAAAATGTCTCTCACTTTAGGTTTGCAAACCTCTGATTTTTATATATATAGATATATGCACTTGCTCATACATGTAAAAGTCGTGTCTTTTTATCTGAGTCTTTTCTGCACGCGCGTAATTATTTCTATGGATCTAATATGGGTTACCTCGTTTTTGTATGTAATAATATACAATAATGACTCGCCCAATTTATTTGCTCAGGGGATTTACCAAGTTCAGCCGCACCGACTATTTGAAGTGGAAGGAAGAAGGAAGGATTGTGTCTGATGGAGTCAATGCCAAGGTTAGTCTTTCTCACTCTCTCCAATTACACACCAAATATTCTCTCTTCCTCCCCTTGTTATTATTTCACTTCATCCTCTAGCTTTACTAAGCTAAGACTCCATTGGAGCTTGCTCCCCAACTCCATCATGCTTGTGCTGGGCATTAAGGACAGCAGATGTACCCATCAAACACTTTCTTCGAAGTACATCAAAAAAAAAAACTGTTATATTCCGTGGAGTTTGATATGTTAGTGAGTCGTATTTTTTACTCAATGTTTGGGCATCTTAACTTTCCTCTTTGGTGGCTTCTTGTGTATTTTAAAAAAATCCAATCAATAAAAGGAGACTAGAAAATTTCTGACAACTGTTCTCATTGATTCATATCTCTTTCCCCTGCGCCACTCATGCACAGTGGTTATATTTTTGCTTGTTTCTCCCCTAGACATTAGGAAAATTTCTAAGAATACTTGGGGCATCTGGAAGTGGTGGTTTTGGAAGCTGCTGCTTTGGAACCTGTAGCACTTCCTGTGTTCAATTGCAGGTATTGCTACAGCATTTTTGAAGCTGCTGCTCACAAGATAGCATTAAAATGTGGAAGATGCCGCTTCCACCTGTGGA
The DNA here is from genome assembly GCF_054954075.1 of Amborella trichopoda. Lineage (NCBI taxonomy): Eukaryota > Viridiplantae > Streptophyta > Magnoliopsida > Amborellales > Amborellaceae > Amborella > Amborella trichopoda. The sequence goes on along the minus strand of NC_142343.1, from coordinate 44,404,088 downwards.
AGCAGTCACTTCCCTTGGCCTTCCCAAAATCAAACACGCCCTCTAAATTGGTTCACCTCTTTCATGTCGCTGCCTTACCAATATCAAACACGCCCTTTAAATTGGTTCACCTCTTTCATTTCTCGCTCATGCACATTTTAAATTTTGCTACCCTCTCCTTCCGTCTCTCTTCTCTCTCTCATATATATTCTGCTGGTTTTGGCTGCAGCTTCTTGGGTGCCATGGACCGCTTGCTAGGAGAGAGCCAGGGCAAGCTTTTTTGCAGGCATCTGAGGCTGCATAGTCTCTCTCACTAAATCTTGCTGCAGTTTCTCTGTTGTTGGAGCCTGAGACATTTACCATTAAAGATGGATAAATTTTGGTGTTATCTGCAAGACTCATTGGCTCCGATTCGTGGGTTTATGTTTGATTCGATAACTATTTTGGTTTGTTTTCTAATTGACATTGTATTACACTATGAAGGTTTTAAATTTATTAGGTGGAGCTCTCTATTGTGTGGAAAATTCCTATTTACATTCTTGATTCCCTTTTAGGGAAACGTATAGTAGTCGTCGGAGGGAGGGAAGTTAATAATAGTAATAGTAGTGGAGAGAGAATCTTTGGATTTATAGTGGGGGAGAGAGTGAAGAAGGTAAGTTGTTGATTATCTTTGGTTTTTGGATGATTTCTCTTGGTTCTTGAATTATGGAGGATCTGCACTGATTAGGAAAAGCAAAATCGAGTCAGCTGCTGAAATGCACTTGCTGAAAAAGATCCCTGAAACATAGGGACGTCTAACCAACAGATAATGAACTTTCTTTTCTCAAAATCTTAGGGAATAATCTCTATTTTTTTAGGGGTTGCTTATGTGAAAACAATATAAAAAGGAGTCCATCAAAATAACTAACCAGCAGTTCCCACTATTTAGTAGTGTAAATGTATGTACACTTGTCTTTGGTATAAGGTGGATATAATTAATTTTGTTGTGGTTATAAATAATCTTGACGGATGTGAAATTGTGCTGTTACATTTATTATATTGAAATTTGTTGGTGGTATAAGATCAAATGGGTTAGAAATGCAAACTTTTAAAAAAAAATTCACTGTATATCCATTGTATAAAAATTCAAGGAATATCTCAATATAAAATTATAATACATAAATTTTAGTTTACAAACATAGTTTGTCTACATTTGAATAATAAAATTCAATGGTCCGCGACCAACTAAAAGACCGTGAAAGAAGCTGCTTAGAGTCTTGATCATGAGATTTTTGTTCGTGATTAGGCAGACGAAGTTGTCTTTGTCACTCTGCTTGAATGCCTTATGAATTTTGAATTCATAAATCAATTGGTAGAGCGGGCCGAATTAGGCATGCAAGCACTTGTCTCTTGGAATCTATTGGGCAGGCAAGCATAATCTTAATAGGTCTTTTGTAAGTCTCTTATTAAAAAATACAACTATATTGAATACAATATTCAAATATTCACGTTGTACATCTCTATAACATATTGTATGACTTGCATTCGCATTTTTTCATTATATCAAAATTATATGGTAATTCTATCGTCATCCTCATTGTATATCATAATATCTCATACACATCATACACTTTGATCATAATATTTCAATAAGTTTTTAATTCGTATAAATAATAATACAAAACATTAAAGTTCATACAGCAAGATTAAAAAATAGTATCAATATTCACATGACATATTCAATTTAACCAATCATGAATCCATTTAATAACTATAAATAACCTATTAGATTTAAAAAAGTTTATATAAGGTTGCAACTCTATAATGTAGATCTACGGATGTACCTAAAAAATCCATTGGAAAAGGTAGTTTTAATGTTGAAAAACTCGTTGATTGATCGAGATGTGTGACCATGAAAAATAAAAAGATTTTAAGTCTCAGAAATAGCGTATTTTACAACATATTATCTACACCGTCCATTTTCAATATTTTCATCTATTTGATTTTAACTATATTTGAAATTTAAATTTTTATAATTAGATATAAAAATAGATTTGAGAAAATCTTAAAAACATTTTACATCAAAATTATATACCACGATAAAATTTGAAGGCGCACCTTACCTTTACTGTTACGGATGCATCCGTATGCCAACTGTACCCTATAAATAATTGTGACTAAAGGTAAATGTTCTCATTGTATACAATCTTTTTAGTATTTTATTGGTAAATGGTATCATTATATATAAGGTCTTGCACCCATGGGTGTGGAAGGGTCTCACAAGGTCATTTCTCTTTTTAGTATTTTTTTTTTTTTTCTTTAGCTATTTTAATCGATTCCATGATCATGTCTTTGATGGGGTTTTTGGGATGAAATTAGAAGAAACAGATAAGATGTCATGTTATTTGTCTATTAAAATTATTTTAATAAATTATCCAAATAAAATAGAAAAAAATTGAGGGTGAAATTTTTGTTTTTATTGGTAGTTCAACAGGGATTTGGAGAATGGGGCCGAGGTCGATGCTACCTAAGCCCAGTTAAAGGTCACCACCTTCATTCTCACTGAAACATTCAAAATATATTCCCTCTTTCCAAATAGGTCGGGTACTATATTGCCTTTTAATATACCACAAGGGTAGTGAAAATTATTTGGATTGCCTAAAAATCATAAATTTCATAATTATTGATTACTAGCTGCAATCAAGCGTGGCTCGATACTTATAGGAAAATTGTGATGGTACAATATCACCTTTACCAGAGCCTAATCTTTTTTTGTAAAAATCTGAGTACGTATAGCATATTTTCCAGATATGAATTTTGATCTAGAGATTAAAATTTCGATCATGCTGAGTATAATCTTTGAAAAGAAAATACATTTTAAAAAATAATTTATATGTGTGTATTATTTTTATTTATGATATTAGAAGGTAAGAATCACTCTTAACCATGAGATGACGTGAGATGTAACAGGTGTATCATAAAGTTTGAGAAATTTTCGTTTGAACTCTGAGCTTAATCAATGACTTGCTTTTAGCTACTCAATTTACACTTATTGGCCTCTAGTGGTCATGACCTCCTTGTGTAAAAAATGGTCGTGATCTCCTTGTATAAAAAATAAACGGTCTTTACACATACTTTTACTAATTTCAATACCATAAATTTTAAGATTTGGTAGGGCCACCATTTTTAACATCGATCTACAAGACCCATGCTTAATGTGTAAGGGCTGCAATTGTGGAAGTGCGCCCCCAAACGCACTAATTACTTTTCCTTTTGTGTGTGGGTTTAAAAGAAATTAAAATTTACGTTCCTAGACACCTAAATCTAACTTCCTGGAAAATTTGGAATGGTTTATAAAGAATTTAATTTTTGCCAATCACACAAGTTTTTCTTCTTCTTTTATTTATTTATTTATTTTTATTTATGTTTCATGGTTACTCAAAAAAATAGAATATAAATTTAAACTTCAAATTTTTTTTTTTTTTCTCTTCAAGCACAAAAAAATTTGTTTCCGTTGAAACTTAGATTATTAGAGCGTACCTCAAACATTTTACTACAAGAGGTTGTTTTGATGCTCAAATATATTCAAATTGATCATCTCGACATCAATATGCATATATATATATATATATATATATATATATATATATATATATAATAGATTTCAAGTTTTTGAAATAATGTATTTTGTAACGCATTTTTGGTCCGTCAATTTTTAAGATTTTCAAGTTTTAATAGATCTATCAATCTATATTATTTTTAAAGCTTTAAACTTTATAAGTAAAGATGAAATATCTTTTAAGGCTATAACAAAGATTTGCAGTCTTGAAACCACATTTCTCCATACTATTTGAAAGTAGGCTCTAATTTGATTGTTTAGAGCCAAGGCTCTATACAAACCGCACCTATTAAAAAATGAGTATAAATTGTCTTTTAGGGAAATTTATTAAACTGCCGTACCTAAGATTATAACTATTTAATTACTGCTGTATTTTTTATTAAATTTAAATAATCCATTGACCATCGGTCTCTAGATCAAATTTCAAATGGCCCATAAGACGATAAAATATGTTTTGAAATTTATCAAATTATACATAGGATAAAATATCAAATGTTTCAAGCTTTTTGGTGCTATGTTTTTATGAAATTGGAGGAAGTTAAATTCCAAAGAAAAAGATTAAAATAAGGCTTTTAGTCCTTATTAATCAAAGTAGTGCAGCACCTCAATCTCACCGAAATTTGTAGCTCTGGTGTCAAAAAAAAAAAAAAAAAGCCTCAAATTATTTATTTTGATCTTTGACTATTTTGGATGATAGAAAAAAACTAGGATTTCAGGACCAATAATTAGTGTATCTTGTTATGCATTATCAAATGGACCATCTATTTTCAAGTATTCACAAATTAACGAATCTATGTTAATATGTACCACTTTTTTAACATCAAATTTTTATAATTGAAGGGAAAAATCGATTTACTTTTGATACAAGGTGGTCACAATTAACCTTGACCGTTGGATGTGAAATTGGATTGCTGTATTTATTTCATAGCCCAACTTTAAAGTTCAAAAAAAAATTTCTCAAACCCCAAAACATATCGAGGCTCTCATATTTCACATCAAATTGTTATAAGTAATTGTGACCTCTCTATATGAATGGTAAAGGGCCTCATTTTGTACGATCCCTTTTTTTCAAGCGTGCAATCCCAAATTTTGGGTTTAAGTCGAGGTAATGGAATCAATAGATGATACACTCCCGAGAGACCACGCAATCGTTTGGCAACTTTTAAATGGCACTTAACCGCGGTCAAAATCCTTCGAGAAACTAACTGGCGTAAGCCACCAGTGGTTAGGTTAGGGTTTCACGAGCGCCTTTTTCCCTATTAAAGGGCAGAGATCTCAATCAAACCAGTATCTGTACTATTTATTTGCACTCTTTAGGTCAACTTCTCTCTCTACTTTATCTCTCGCCAGCCTCTGGGTCGATTTCACTCTCTATCTTCCATGTAGCGTCTCTTTGTTTATCTCCGAGTATGTTTTTGTTTTCATTCCTTCTCTACCTTCTCTCTCTAACTCGTTATGACTATATTCCTTGTGTTTCAGGCGATTTTTTATATGTTTTTGTGTTGGAAATTTCCCGATCTCAAGGTTCTTCCTATATCTACTTCTATTCGAAGTTTTGTGATTTAGATAGAGAGAGAGAGAGTATGTGCTTTGAGATTGTTAGATCATGATTTTAATAAGTTTTCTGAACTCTTTTTATGGTGATGGACAGTTTTTTTTATGGATCTCTGATGATGATCAGCCTAAAACTTTCGTTCTTCCGAGGTTAATCTATGCGGAAAATTTATGGAGACCTGAACTGAAGAGATCGTTTTCTATATGAAATACTGTGTAAGGGGGTTCTGATGGATTTTTTTTCTAGTTATTTATACCCTAGCCCTGTAACATGATGAAATTTTTCAAGATTTTGGAACCCTAGCACGAAAATGTGGTGAAGTTTTTTAAAGTGGAGAACATAGATCTAAACAAAAATTTCTTTTTGAAACCCTAACCCTAAAATTTGGTGAGAATTTCCTGGTTTTGGCCAATATTGTTGAAACGCATGATTTATAAATATTTATCTCATTTTTGTAGCCCATGTTTTTTCCCTGGAAATTGTGCATATGTTGAAGATAATGTGGCATGTTTGGGGATGATAAAATCCTTATTGAGATCTCTTTCTTTATTTTTGAAGTCATAATATTTCCGTTTTTTGGGAAATCTTGATTTCTCGGCTTTTCTAGATTCTAGACCACCTCTCGAACTCTTGAACCCATATCCTTTCATTTTTTAATCTTTTCATGGTTGTTAAGTTATATTAAGGTTTGATAGTTGCATCTCTATGATGAATAATTTTTTAGAATTAAAAGTAGTGGACTGATTTCTGATGAGAAACATATCATATTTCTGAGGGATGCAAAACTGTTCAAAAAGAACACCAAATTTCTCACTTCCAAAATATTGTTTTTATTTTTTATTTTTATGTTTTACAATTAAACATTTGGTTTATGGAATTTCTATAAGAGGAATAATCTTGGGGCTGAATTTTCATTTCATTTCCAAAATATAATTTTTTATTTATTTATTTTTACAACAAACATTTGGTTTATGGAGTTTCTATAAGAGGAATAATCTTGGGGCTGAATTTTCATTTCATTTATAAAATAGCATATTTATTATTTAATTTTTAGTAGAATTCAATTTATACTTTCCTTTTATAAATAACTTAACTATATTTTGTCCCTAAAACACTTTTAAGCTCGTGCTAAATTTATTTTTTTGTCTATGCAATTTTTTTATGGAGTTCTTATAAATAACTCATTTACAGGGTGCAGTTTGTATAGAGAAATGTGGTGTCGAGAAATGTGGTTTCAATGTTGGCAATATTTGTGATAGCCTTAAAATATAGTTTCATATTTATTGATAAAGTTTAAATCTTAAAAATAGTCGAGATCGACATATCTATGAAAACTTGAAAATCTTAAAAATTGATAGTCCAAAAAATACTTTTTCCAAAACTTACAATTTATTTTTTTCTCATGTCCATACATCTTGATATTGAGATGATCAATTTGAAGATATTTGAACATCAAAACAATCTCTCCTATAGTAAAATTTTTAAGGGAGGTAGGCCCAAATTTGATTTTAGAGCCTCGGCCCTATATAAACTTTTCCCCTTACAATTTTTTCTCTCTTTTTATACTAAATTTGTATATTTTTATGTGAATGTCCCTCCCCGTGATTGAACATAACTAAGTTTCAGCCTTGTCTGAACATTATTTGTTGAAAAAATAATCTAGTGGTTCTGAGGGAGAACTGTTACTTTTTCATTTTTGTGTTTAAATTTTCTCATATTTATAATTTTACTTCTGTTTAATTGCCAAATAATAAGTATACTTTAATTTCTTATCTAAAGCTTATTTATACTTCTGTTTTTCAAGAATTTAGAAAGAAATAGTGAAAGATATTAGAGAGGCCGGAAGATTTAATTCAATCTAGGAGTATTTTTAGAACCCAAAATTTTGATGATGTAAATTTTTTCCAAACGTAAGTTATATTTGAAATTGTCCATAATTCTTTGAAGTATGGGATTTGAAATTGGATGGTTGAGGACTTTATTGTTCGATAATAAAGTTCAAAATAAAATTTCACTTCATTTATTGGAATTAGAATGGAATTAGAATTTACATGGCTAAAAGTGTTTGTGAAGAAAATGGTCTATACAATCCTATGATTTGATGAATGATTGGATGATTTTTGCAAAGTGATTTGCATAAACTGTTTCCTTAAAAAAATGACATCATAAAATTAAACAGTCTAAAACCAAAAATTTTGATGATGTAAATATTTGCCAATCGTAAGTTATATTTGAAATTGTTCATAGTTCTTTGAAGTATGGGATTTGAAATTGGATGGTTGAGGGCTTTATTGTTCGATAATAAAGTTCAAAATAAAATTTCACTTCATTTATTGGAATTAGAATGGAATTAGAATTTACATGGCTAAAAGTGTTTGTGAAGAAAATGGTCTATACAATCCTATGATTTGATAAATGATTTGATGATTTTTGCAAAGTGATTTGCGGAAACTGTTTCCTTAAAAAAATGACATCATAAAATTAAACATTGTCTAAAACCAAAAATGGGTGCTAAAGAACTAAATTTTTTTTTTATTTAAAAATTGTGACTTTGGTGATGCCTATTGAATTCCGTTCGCCAATGAAAATTTGTAACAAAACCCATCAATGGCAAGATTAAATTTGTAATAATCTGCCATTTCACATTCACCAATCATCCCATGAAAAATTATAAACCACAAGAATTGTAAAATGAAGAGGAATTGTATATTACGAAGTTTTTTTTTTATTTTGTTCAAAGAGGTCACAATTATTTTTAGCTATTAGATGTTAAATTGAATGGTTTTGAATATCAGGTAGTACAAATAGTTTAAAATCTGATGAACAAGAATGATTATATCTTGTTTGTATCAAAAGTAAATGATCTTTGTATATTTTTTCAAATAAAAAGTCAAATTATTTTCGTTAATAATTAATACATGTCATTGACCAAAAGAGCAATTTCAAGGGCCAAAAGAAGAGTTTCACCCTCCCTTTCTATTATTCTGCTTTTGTGTTTTATTTTGTTGTGTGTAATTTTCATCAATCCTGCAGGCAGTTTCCTCATTCTATGCTACGAGCTCTCATTTGAAATCCAAGTCTAAATGGTCTAAAGATTTATTCAAATAAAGAAATGGTCTAAAGATTCATTCAAATAAAGACCGGTGAGAAGAGACATAAGGATGAAAGTGAACGATTTATGCAAAACCCAATCTGGGGTCACAAACCTCCATTTTGTACAATTCAAACACACCTAACCGTGAATCCCTTAACAAAAGGAATGGGAAGAAAAAGACTGGACCCATGGTCCAATAGCTTGAATTATCAATCAATATTTTGTTCAATCTGATTCAGAGTAAAAGTTAGGTTTGGATAAAAGCTTGTCAAAATTGATGATTAAGTTCAACTTCGACTGCTTTAATCATTTAAACAAAGTGAACAGCTTTTTTTCTAAAATATTACATGTTATTATTCTTTTTTTTGGCAGACTTCAAATAGTTAAGCGAAGACCCAAATGACGATGATTATTCAACAATGAATAATCACATTTTTTTTGTCAAACCGGTTTTGACTAACTATACCTCCCACCAATTCAATTAATAATCATAATAATATTATTTGGACTCCCCTAAAAGAATAAAGCTCGGGTAAAAAATTAGAAATATAAAAAGAAAAGGAAAATAGAAATTTATTAAAGTCCAAGAGTAAAAAGGACTTTTTTTAACTTTTCAACTTTTGACCAATGAAATGGGGTTTTTTTGGATACTCTTTAGTTTCTTGGGGCAATAACCCCTTTTAAAATAGCATGAAATAAACAAGAAATATCAATTGTCGCTTTATCAGATGCAGCCTAAAAAAATCCTCAATCTGTTGGCTTAGTCACACAAAAGAGACCGGGGCAACCAGAATTGAACACCCTATAGTCACATTAAAAACTCCAAAACATTCATATCATAACAAGTCTGATAACATTGATCTTAGTACCTTTAATCACATTACAAACACCAAAACATTTATATTATAAACAACCAAAATCCAGAAATGAGATAGACTACCACAAAAAAAATGACTAATTTATAAAGCACTCCAAAGTTTCTTCCCAACCAGAATTCAAAACTGGTTATGCGCAACATAATCTATTGGAGTATGCTATATCGATAATCCAAAGGTCATCCATCACTCATTCTGGCACTGAGAGTCAAGTTCAGAAGTATAGTACATTTCAATGTTCAACCAACCAAAATTAATTTCCACCATACATTCCATTGTACTATGGTATAATTTTCTGTAGTGAAGTTGCACATCTTCTCTTTGCTGCTCTCTCAGCACGCTGAGCAGACTGAGTTTCCCTTGTTACCTCTGTCTCAAAAGAATAAACATTGTCATTATCAGTCCAGTTATACTTTTTTCTGGATTCACACTTAGTTTTTTTGGTGGAGCCAGTGGGTTTCTCCTTTTCTTCATTGTTGTACTCAGAGACCTTGATGATATATACCTACAACCAAAAGTGTACATCAAATGTTGGTTGTTTAGAATTTCTATTTGCAACTACTTCAAAAGAGGAGACAGAATTTGAGAGAGAGAGAGAGAGAGTCATGTCTGAGATTCACCCCTACCAAAGTTGTGGTTGTAACAAGATTAAATGAAAACAAATGAAATTTTGAATGGGATTCTGTTATGTTCATGGAGTCTCAGGTCCACGGATTCTGGTAATGCTACGAGGACCTTGAAAGACAGGTAGTCTGGTTAGATTGCACTAATGAAGAAGGTCGTACAAGGATGAAAGGTGCAATGCCATTTATGCAATGGCAAGGAAGAGAGCACTTGAAAGACATGCCACCAACTACAATATGCGTCGATAGAGATGTAGAAATAAAACTTACAAGAAGGTAATAAAGCAACGACAAATCTTGAGTCAAACAAACGGGCGTCACTGAAGATACTACATCCATTTTGTACTCTCAGAAACCCTCCATCATTGATCTCTAAGCTCCTAGTCCTTCTCTCATTATTTGTTCCCTGTCCTCTCTTATGTCAACCTTTGAAACAGCAGCAGCATCAGCAAGTATAAGAGGGTAATATAAATTGCTGAAAAGCTTTATATATGGATGATCTTTGAAAGATTTTCATTACATAGGATGAGCTATAGCCAGTATATTGCTATAGTTAATGATTTGTGTTATTTTGAGTGACACCTTAATAAATCATCCCTTGCATGTATTGAAACGATCAATGGGACCCATTATATGCCAATTGCACTCAGTTGCAACCTATGCTGCTTTAAAACAATTCAAAATCCTTGACTTTTCAGACTCTCTATTTTTATTTTTATTTTTCTTGCAATGGGTAATTCACAAATCATCATCATCATCATAATCTTTTCCCAATTAATTGGGGTAGCCTACATGAATTCTGGTCCGCCATTCGACTCTATTAAAGGCCATATCCTCAGTGAGTCTATAAGCTCTCATCTTTTCGGACTACTTCCAACCACATCTTTTTGAGCCTACTCCTTGCTCTTATTGCTATAGTTAATGATTTGTGTTATTTTGAGTGACACCTTAATAAATAATCCCTTGCATGTATTGAAACGATCAATGGGACCCATTATATGCCAATTGCACTCGGTTGCAACCTATGCTGCTTTAAAACAATTCAAAATCCTAGACTTTTCTGACTCTCTCTATTTTTATTTTTATTTTTCTTGCAATGGGTAATTCACAAATCATCATCATCATCATAGCCTTTTCCCAATTAATTGGGGTAGCCTATATGAATCCTGGTCCGCCATTCGACTCTATTAAAGGTCATATCCTCAGTGAGTCTATAAGCTCTCATCTTTTCGGACTACTTCCAACCACATCCTTTTGAGCCTACCCCTTGCTCTTTTAAGTCCCTTCCACTTCAACCAACTCGTACCTCCTAACAGGTGCTGTAGTTGGTCGACGCCACACATGGCCAGCCCACCTAGGTCTACCCTCTCTCATCTTATTTCCTATTTGTGCCACACCTAAATTCTCCCGAATGGATTCATTTTGAAGTCTATCCCTTCTTGTCTTGCCACTCATCCATCTGAACATCCTCATCTCCGCTACACTCATTCTATGGGTATATTGTTTTTGCGCGCCCAACATTCCACCCCATAGAGCAAAGCTGGTCTCGCAATTGTCCTATAGAACTTGCCTTTCAGCATCATTGGTATGCGGCAGCACATAAAATTCCAGTTGCACATCTCCGCTTCGCCCCCCAGATCTAATCTTGTGTGCGACGTCTTCCTCAATCTTTCTATTTTCCTGGATTATCAACCCAAGATATCGAAAGTACGATATTTTTTGTACTTTCTGACCATCAATCTTAACTACTTCCTCGTCTCTACTCTTATTATTACTAATCTTGCATTTCATTTGCTATGTCTTAGTCCGGCTAATTTTAAAACCTTTGGATTCTAGTGCATCCCTCCAAAGTTCTAACTTTGTGTTGACATTATTTCAGGTCTCATTGATCAAAACTATGTCATCTGCGAACAACACACACCACGGTACCTCATCCTAAAGGTACCTAGTTAAGTCGTCCATAACTAAGACAAAGAAGTATGGGCTCAATGCTGACCCTTGATATAGACCTATTATCACTGAAAACTCACTTGTCCCTCCACTAGTTCGTACACGGGTAATTCACAAATCACAGACCTCAAAATTTTAGGAAAATTCACCAAGAATCAATTCATACATCTCTCTTACAGGTCAACTAAATAGAATGGAAATTTGCATTCTCATTTCACATGGTTTTCCATTATTTTTATTTTGAAGCTTGAAATGGCTGTTGTGAGTTATTGTTGATGCCTAAAACATATAATTGAACACTTGATGCCTACTTCATCTTGCAACAATTCAAGACAACTACCCACCTATACGACAAAAAACTTAGAGACATTTAACTCGAACCTAATGCAAATTGAGAGGGTGATCTTGTAGAAATGGTATATTACTCAACACCCTTGATAGCGCGATAGAGTTGAGGTTCTAATTGTTCGAGTGGGAATCTATGATTTTCAAATAACAGCAATTTAAGCACTACAAAAGACAAGACCACATGACAATCTTATGAAACAATCCCAATATAACCATTTTCAATGTTAAAAAAAATAATAATCTAAGGCTGACCTTAAATTTTGTAGGCTCGATTAACTCAAAAACCAATGCATCCCCATCATCCAGTTTATGGTCCACTGCGAAACCTTTCCACCCCCCACTGAGCCCTTCTCTACTTGCAATATAATTGGTCTCAAACTCTAATCCATCTCCATCCTCCAAAATCATCGTTGAATCTTTCCGAGGAAGGTGGCCCCGGCAAAATTTTGAGGGAAGTCCCTGAAAATATGAACAAATGGTAGATTATACGATGTCAAATCTCAACTGGCAAATATGGCCAGGATACGGCAGCTTCACCATCAGCTTGAACTTTCTTAAGAAGAAAGTATAATATAATCCAATGTGCTATTGAAAAACCATAGTCCTATGGGATAATCAATCTATACAATAGCATTCAGATTTTTGGACCCGCATATATCAGATTTTTGGACAAAAATAACCCTTATTTCTGTTTTGATGCCATGGCACTCAAATACCACACCCAAACATTTATAAATTAGAAAATCCCTCTCTCCCTCTCTCTCTAATCACAAAGGGCTACATGTTAATGCCATATAAAATGACTGAGACATATAGAATGATTGATGGGGTGGTCCTAGTCTCCCTCTATCACTGTCAAAAATTTCAATGGACGTTAATGACCTCAATGCACAATGCTTTTCCATAGTCATTCGATTATATTATACTTTCCTTTTGAAAAAATTAGATGAGCGCAAAAAGTCAAATAAAATTAAGTAGAAAGAGTCAGACCCCTGCAATTCACAACTGTCTTTCAAGTTTTCAAGAGATTATGACTTCCAAATAAAGTCTATGGGAAGCAGTGGCAGAACAACATTCATATAAATTATTCCCATAGATACTAACAACCCTCTTTCTGATCAACAATCTTACCAGCCAAAAACAGCTTGATACATGTGACCGCACCATAGGTTTTACAAAAGAGGGGTGTCCTGATTTTAGATTACTTTGAAGCTTCTCCGCCTTTTTAAATGCATAGATTCGTTCTTCATCAGAAGCATACCTTATATCACCACCACGAGATGACTTTCTGGCAAATCTGTATATTAAAAGCCAACTTGATCAATTCAAAGAATGCTTCGTAAAGAGTTACCACTTAACTTAATGCTCAATTATCCAGGCATTGACCTCATTCGGTAGCGTGGAAGGATTGTACCAACCTGTTATAAATCCAACAACAATGGAGTAATTAGTATCAACCCAAGAAAGAGTGAAGTGAATATTTTGCCATGAATAAAGAGAATAACTAATCGAAGTCAATCAGATCATGACATATTCTTATATTGAGCATGATAATGCTTTGAATCTGAATACAAGGCTGTCAAGACAAAAATTTTCATGTACACATGAATCACTTCACACATATGCACAAAATTTATATAGGGAATGTACATATAACATAAATAGGATATCTCTCCCTCCAGCACCTTCCATCATGTCATTGGACAGCAATAATCCAAATGAACCAAAATTTCATACACCATTGGATTATGCGTATGTGCTTATTCAATGAAAATTGTGTGAAATGCCAACAGAACTTGTAGAATATATGAGCTGATAGGTATGAAGGCTATCATAAACAAGACAGCCTAACATGACTAAGTATCATCCTGATCAGGACTCCACTATGTAATTGAAGCAATAAAAGTTGGGAGATTAAGATCTTACTTCATGATACACCGGAACAGGATTTTTTGAAGCTCTAGAAGATCGTCGCAGTATCATGAACTCCTCATCACTTCCCTTTGAGCGTGGCTTTACAGTACGTTGCTTTCAAGAACATAAAACAGGGAAAGAAATTCATGTTAGATATACAAATGGTTTCTGAAAAACAACATTATATGTAGCGGTCTCCTCCAAAATGGAACATATTAATGAAGTTCAATCATCCATGTAAGACTTCCAATTATACATAAACAAAATAGCCCGTACAACAAAAAGGAATCATGAGTCCTAAATATAAAACAAAAAACAATATTTACAAGTAGTAAGCATTAGAAAGTATACTATACAATGTCTAGCTATAGTTCCTGATGATTAGTCATTCACCAGGATTGGATTAATCTTCACCATACATCATCAGGAAAATATGATAGATATCCTGGTGATGTACTATATATCATACAACAGTGTATGATATACATATCCTTAACCATACTTGATATACTGCCGTGTATATTTCCTCGGCCATAAGCTCTGGTATATATTTTTCTAAACCATTTATAGGTATGGGGTCTAGATATGGAAGTATGAAAGGGATTTGATAAGTAGTGCGAGCAAATTTAGATGGAGCAAAAACCAGAGGGCATTTAAAACCATCGTTGTGAAACCAGAGAGCCTACATGAAATCCTTGGGGGTTCCTTGGCTCAAGATGGTCCCCAACCAGAAATGGCTCATATTGTCCAGTATGAAGCAGTTCGGGTACTGTAGGGGCTTGGACATTTCCCAAGTCCCAGAATATTTTTTTTCTATTTTTATCATTTATTTTCCTCACCTTTTGGGACGACTCATCTGAAATAGGCAAGCCAATATGGATCAGCAGGTGCCTGAGTTGGCACCTGATCACTATTCTATAAACACTGATTTAGAACATAAATGACAAACTAATTAAGGATCACTGGTCCAAGAGAGAACAGTTCATATCCTTGGACTTCCTATACATCATCAATTGAAGTTATCAGAGGCTTTTTCTCTCTAGGAACCACTAAACATCCCAGACAGAAGCAAAGCAATAAACAGAAATGTAGACCAGGTTACGAGATTAAAGACACTCCCAAAAGACTATCAAACAAACAGATTAAAAAAGTTGCAGTCCAAATGGGATGAAATACGTAATAGACACTTTCTCTCTTAGCATCCGCTGGAAGTCCCACGACAAAAAAAAAAAAGCCACATAAATTCGAAAAGCCGGGAATATAGAAAATATATTTTTAGAAATTGAGAGAGAGAGATAGAGAGAGAGAGATGGAGATGGTGAAGATAAAACTCACAATAGTCTTGGTTTCAGATTTGGAAGCCTCAGAAAGGTCTAGGGAGACACTCTGAAGCCCTAAATCCTGTAAAATCCGCACAAAAATATTGGGCAAAAAAAACCCAAAATTTTCAGTAATAATGGAGTGAGCTGGAGATATACAGTTCAGTTCAAAAAATCCACTGAGCTTCTTTCAATGGAAATAACAGAGAGAGAAAAAAACTCTAAAACAAGTAAAAAAGAAAGAAAAAATTATATTCTCGCCTTAAAACGCTTGAGATTCTCTTGGAGCCTCTGGTTTCTAAGCTCCTCGTATGAGTTCATTCCCATTCTTTATTCTCAGTATGCGGACCTAAAAAACCCCAATTTCTGTGCTCCTCAGCTCTGAAACACTAATTTTCTCCGCAGTTGAAAGTTGAAACTTGAAACTTGAAACCCTAGTCTTCTTTGTAAACTGTAATGGACTGAAATCCATTGGCCAGCAAAAAAAAACCCTAAGACAAGGACACTATGCATGCGTTTTGGCGCGAATTTTTGCCTTTGGGATAAAAGCCCTTGAAAAAGGGGGAAATTTCTTTGTTTTGGCCTGAAGCAGCGTTTTAAAAATCGCCGAGTCGAACCGGAATCGCCCGGTTCGACTCGGAATTCACGAAAAAGGGACCTGATCGGTTCAAAAACCGGGAATCGCCCGGTTCGACTCGGAATTCACGAAAAAGGGACCTGATCGGTTCAAAAACCGGGAATCGTCCGGTTCTAGAGAGAACCGGACGATTCCGCACAGTGACGCGCCGATTCACTGTGCGGAATCGGCGAGTCCGTGAAGAACACGGGTTGCACAGTGTTCTTCACGGATTTTTTTCAAATTTGTCATTTTTTGATCATTTTTTTTGTTTTTTTCGGCACGTGATCTGTTTTTCAGGCTGTAAACAGCTTTATTCAGCTTTTTTAACGATTTAATGGTGGAAAAATTGGTTGTTTTTGGATCAAGAAAAATTCGGGGTTTAGGGTTTCCGCCATTTTTGAAATTTCATGCCAAATAGGGCATGAATCTTTCAAAATTTG
Organism: Amborella trichopoda; assembly: GCF_054954075.1. Classification (NCBI taxonomy): domain Eukaryota; kingdom Viridiplantae; phylum Streptophyta; class Magnoliopsida; order Amborellales; family Amborellaceae; genus Amborella; species Amborella trichopoda. The sequence continues at coordinate 44,387,774 of NC_142343.1, read as the reverse complement.
TTGGCATATTGATCTTAAAGCTGTGAATCAAAATATTTTGTTACTAATTTGTGAAAATCGTTGAGAAAAACAGACTTTTTTGGAGATTGAAGGCTTCGGTTCACAAAAACAGGTAAGAACTTTGGGTTTTTTTGTTTTTCCGCCATTTGATTTATTTCATGGCATATTTTGAACAAAATGAGTTCAATAATTAGGGTTTTTAATCTTTATTGTATCTAGTATGATTTAAAATTTTTAATTTTACGTAATCTGGTCAATTACAGCAAGAAATTTGATATGAACAGTGAGATGTCAGGGGAAAAAAATTCCGCTGTTTTTTTTTTTTTTTTCCGCCTTTTGATTTTGTTTTCATGATATATTAGAAATAATGTGTTAAAAATTTAGGTTTTTGATTCCTTATATTGTTGTTTATCAGAAAATATAGTCAATTGGATGTAATTTATTCACTTGGAGGTGAATTTTTGAGTTAAAATCGCTTATGTAAAACGACTCTGTGAAGAACAAATTTTTTTTTTTTTTTTTTTTTTTTTTTTTTTTTTTTTTTTGTAGCCCATGATAGAATTTTTTGTAATCTATGATCGAATTTTTTGTAATCCATGATCAAAATGTTTGTTTTTTTTTCTTGTAATCCATGATCGAATTTTATTTTTTATTTTTTATTTTTGTAACCCATGATAGAATTTTTTGTAATCCATGATCGAATGTTTTGTAATCCATGATCGAAATGTTTGTTTTTTTTTGTAATCCATGATCGAATTTTTTGTTTTTTGTTTTTTATGTAACCCATGATAGAGTTTTTTGTAATCTATGATTGAATTTTTTGTTATCCATGATGTAATTGTTTTTTTATTTTTTAGTAATCCACGATCGAATTTTTTGTTTTTTTTTGTTTTTTTTTTTTGTAATGCATGATCGAATTTTATGTAATCCATGAACGAATTTCTTGTAATCCATGATAGAATTTTCTGTAATCCATGATCGACTTTTTTGTAATCCATGATCGAATTTTATGTAATCCATGATCGAATTTTTTGTAATCCATGATCGAATTTTCTGTAATCCATGATCAACTTTTTTGTAATCCATGATCAAAATGTTTGTTTTTTTTACTTGTAATCCTTGATCGAATTTTTTGTGTTTTTTTTTTTTTTGTAACCCATGATTGAATTTTTTGTAATCCATGATGGAATTGTTTTTTTTTGTTCTTGTAATCCACGATCGAATTTTTTGTTTTTTTATGTTTTTTTTTTTTTTTGTAATCCATGATCGAATTTTATGTAATCCATGATCGAATTTTATGTAATCCATGATCGAATTTTTTGTAATCCATGATCGAATTTTTAGAAAATTTATGAATTTTTTTTTTTAATCCATGATCGAACTTTTTGAAAATTTGTTAATTTTTTTTTTAATCCATGATCGAATTTTTTGAAAATTTGCTGTACTTTTTTTTTTAATTTCTTTTTATCCATGATCGAATTTTTTGAAAAATGATGATTTTTCGAAAAGATGTGAAAATCGTGATAAAGTTTTGATTATCATGATGTATTAAACATTTAAACCTAATTTTTAATTTTTATTGTTTGAGTTTGCTGTAATTTTTTTTTTTTTTTTTTTCATGATCGAATTTTTTGAAAATTGATGATTTTCCGAAAAGATGTGAAAATCGTGACAAGGTTTTAATTATCATGAGGTATTAAACCATATTTTAAATTTTTATTGTTAAAGTTTTTGTTGAAAAAATTGTATGTTGATGGATTATTTATGCAAAAAAATGCATGTTATTATATTTTCAATACAAAACTGTATTTTTTTTATTTGTTGTTCATGGATTTTTAAGTTGGAATGACTGATGTTAGCCGGCTCTTTGAAGAATTGTTTTTATTATTAATTTTTTAATGCAAAAAATGTATGTTCTTGATAATTGAGTTGTAGCCATGTTTGGAGCTTGCATTTTGTATTATTCTAAATGTTTGTAATTGATATGTACGAAATATTATTGTCAAAAAAGGTATTTTGCAATAACAAATAACAACGAATATGACTACATGAACTACCGCAACATATTATCACTACATATTGTGATTATTTTTCTTTTTGAACTGTCAGGTTAATTTAAACTTTTTACATCTTAAAACAGTTGAATCATGTCAAGATCTATAGAAGACCCTGCATGGCAACATGGGGTCAGACTTGATCTCAACAAGAAAGACAAAATTATTTGTAATTACTGTCAAAGAGTGATAAGTAGTGGGGTACATAGGTTCAAGCAACACTTGGCAGGGGTTAAGGGAGAAGTTTCTGCATGCACTAGTGTCCCTAGTAATGTAAAAAAACAGATGGTGGCAATTCTTAATGCTAGCAAAGGTAAAAAAATTGCCAAACATAGGACATATCAATATTCGCATATTCATCCAAAAACATGAAAATTCTTAATGGAGTACCCTCATTTTTTATTGAATTCCTAAAAAACAATATTTATAATGAATTTTAATAATTTTTTCGGATTTTTTTGAAGCTTTATTCTGACCGATTCACCCGATTCCGATCCGGACCGCCGATTCGCCGATCCGGATCGCCGATTCGCCGATCCGGATCGGTTTTTGAAAAGCCCGATCCGGGTCACCGATCCGGTTTTTAAACCATTGGCCTGAAGAGTTAAGATTTAAATATTAAAAATAATAATAATATATATATATATATATATGGAATTTCTATAAAGTTTATTTCCTATGAAGAAAAAACTAAAGTCTTAAATCAAAAGTCTAAACCTCATTCAAAAAACGCCTTGGGCATAAGAAATTCAGAAATACGTGGTGGTTCTAAAATTAATTTCAAAATACCTTCCGCATCATAAATACCTGATGGCTCTAAAATTAATTTCTTCGGCCAATTATAAAATTTGTTGTTAAAAAAATAGTACACATTTTGTGGAAGCAGGAACACATGAAAATGGACCGTCTAGATAATATGTCATCAGATAAATACTATTTTGAAAGCTTGAAATCTTAATATTTTTTAAGACTATAATGATCCAGGTTGAGAGGATCGATTTGAAAGATTTTCACTGCTATAATTGCAATTTTTCATGAGTTATTGGAGGTGAGGCTTACCTATTGGTTGTAATTTGCATAAGGTTGCAACCCTAAACCATCAATATAAGGCACACCTCTGAACTCCATCGTGTGGCAATGGATCTGCACTAGAATGGCAGGTTTTGATCAGGTCTATCTAGCTCACATGCCCAACAGTTGTTGGCCTTGACTCATTGAATCACTGCGGATTTGATTTTGGCCTCTAACGATATGTACCAAAACGAGGCACCAGCTACCCTTGAATTACTTGGGGGTATAATAGCCTGGCCTGGCCCTGACCCGGTACCAACAACTAAACTTGACCTAGGTTTAGGTGTGGGTTTAAAATTTGGACTGGGGTCCAAAACTTATACCTGAATACTATTCAGGTATGAGTCCATATAGACCCAACATGAATACTATTATTATTTAAATAATACTGAATATATAATATTTTAATTAATATAACTCTATTTTTTAGTTATAATATTAAAATTTATAAATTTTGTTATTTTTGAGTTAGGTCTAGGTCCAGGTCCAAGTCCTAGTCTGGGTCTGGGTCCGGGTCCGAATCTCATTAGTTTTTTTCCCTGGTTTGGGTTGGGATGGGCCCGACTCGTACCCGATGCGACTCTTAGCCACCCATGGCCGGAGGCACGAAAAAGCGCAGCACAGGCAAAATGTTTTTTCTTGGGTGAGAAACGGCAAAATGTTGTCCCAGCCTTGTGTGTTTTTTCTTGGTCAAATTTCAATCATCATTATTCTATTAAAATATTAAAAGGACAATATTTATTTGGTCAAATTTCAATCATCATTATTCTATTAAAATATTCAAAGGACCCCACCTCAAGTTCTCGGTCAGATTGAAACTTTGAATCCAAACATGGAACCCAAGAAAATGCTATCAATAAATATTATTTTTGCCAAATATTTTAAGGAATATTCACAAATTTCAATAGTAAATATACCTTGAATCATGATAAATGCTTAATAAATGCCTGCTGTTACTACTGTTAACCAGATGTCCTTTTTGCAATAATTAGCAAAATGGTTTTGTTAGGCTACAATACCTTTAAAAGCCCTCAACATTTTCTCACATTCACAACTGTAGTAATTTTTTTCAGAAAAATTGATAAAATTTTAAAAAATAAACTCTTTAATCAATTTACCGCTAATCTAACTTTTTCTAGCAACTTCTCCCAAATATAATGTTTCCTAATAAATACGCTCAAAATAGCCCAGTTCGATTTGGGAATTGGTCACCCCCTTTCGATTTTATATATGTATAAAAAAACGATTGAGTCTAAAAGGGAATTGTTGGTTTTGCACAATAAAATGGCGATTCGGGCTGTTGATTCACATATCCGTACCGGTTTTTTATCGATTCATTGTTTTTTCACGTCTTTTTTTGCTAATTCATTTTTTTTCACATAGTAAAACGGCGATCCCAACTGCCAATTCACTGATGCGGACTGATTTTTGGGTGCCTAATCCGGATCACCAATACTTTTTTTAAAATAAAATTGTTTCGTGTTGGCTGGACCGTCTTTCTACATGTGCGATCCACAAAACTGCAAAGCATTCATATTAAAGATAGATGAAACAATGGAAACTACCGGTTCAAACGTTTTTTTTACAAATAATAAATTTTTATTTATTTATTCATATTAATGTTCTCCATGTTAGACATTACACATCTTTAAAACTTAAGTCTTAAAACTCCATCTCAAAAATATATTTGTTAAAAGGCTCGCATTTATAATCTCCGGTTCTAAATAATTTTTATTACCAAAACTTGTCACCCTACTAATTTGGCCAGATATATGAGTTATTTCATCTATGGTTTATTATTATATTTAGTGAAATTTATCAAAATACATCCAACTCATCGACTATTAAATCTTTTACTCGTTTCAACTATTTTGACACTCGATCATGTGTATTTTGAATGGAATTTTTAAACTAAATAAAATAAATAAATAAAACATTATAATTCACCTCGAAGATGCATTTTGATAATTTTTTTACTAGTAATGACTTGTTAAATGTAGTTGTAATATTGAAATAAAAAAGCACAAAGCAATCGTGTGGTACACGGAGACGATGCTTTTGCATTTGTTCTGATAGGCAAACACCTAGCTGGAGGATTTTCTTTTTATTTTTTATGAATTTTAAAAACTTATAAAGCATCATTGAAATAAAAAATTATATTTAAATAAATTTTTTATTTTTTATGAATTTTAAAAACTTATAAAGCATAATTGAAATAAAAAATTATATTTAAATAAATATTTGAATAAAGCAGAATGACAGATCGATATTCGTGTAACCAACGTCAATCAATTAAAAAACAACTATGATGATGACAATGACAATGACATTTCCTCAAAACAATATTCTTAACCTCAACAATCGTAGATCTGAAAATATGGATTATCAGTCAAATCTTGTAACACATTTTTTGCATTGTCCATTCTCCAATCTTCACAAATTTGTAAGATTTATATTATTTTTGGAACTTTAGACTTCATTATTAACATACAAAATAAGTTTTCGGGCATCACCAAGGTTCCTGGCTCCCATACTCATTTTTGGGAGGAGTTTCGAAATGTGACTTAACTTTTGTAATTTTATATTTATATGTGGTTTATATAAGCACCAATCCTAGAGAATTAAAGTAAGGCTTGACTCGAAATCATGCCTAAATGCTAAAAACAATAAAACAAGTGCATTTTAAAAAGGGAAAAGTTTATATAAGGTTGCAACTTTAAAGTGTAGAAGTACAAATGCACTTAAAAAATCGATCGGAAAAGGTTGTTTTAATGTTGAAAGACCCTCTAATTGATCATCTCGACATTGATATGCATGAATGTGTAAAAAAAAAGATTTTGGGTAGCAAAAATAGTACATCTTACAACACATTATCTAGACCATCCATTTTCAAGATTTTCACATGTGTATAGATCTACATGATTTTAACCATTTATGGAGTTTAAAATTTTATAATTATATATGAAAATATAATTTTAGATAATACTAAGAATATTTTACTCAAAATTACATGTTATAGTAAAATTTGGAGGTGCGCCTTAATTGGATTGTTTAAGGTTGCAACCTTATTGAAAATATGCCATTTCTATAAGCTTGAAAACGAAGTAAAGCCTCACTTTGAATCCTCGTCCAGAAAGTACCTTAGGCATCAGCAAATTCCAGGACGATTCTAAAATCTACTTCCAATACAAAATATCAAATTTGAAGCTAAAAAAATAGTACAATACTCATTTTTATGTAAAAAGGATGTATACTTACCAAAAAAAAAAGAAAAAAAAGATAATATGTTATAACATACACTTTTTTTAAGTATTGAAATCCTTTTTTTTTAAAAAAAATCGACTCTTGAAATCCTTTATTTTTTTAAAATTGTAATGGTCTAAGACTGGAAGATCGATTTGAATTTTTTTTGATGGCAGAGCTGTAATTTTAAATGAATTTTGAGGGGAGACTTTATTTATTTTAATACGGCTGCAATCCTATTTGAGCATTTTCCTCTTGGAAAAAACAATTCACCCTTAATATGCGTATATGTGCTTTTTCACTTAACCCATAATTGGACAGGGAAAAGAAAACAGTACATATTTTTATGATAAGATTTGCTCCAAAGATTGACCCCCTCTCCTCATTTATTCTCATTTTCAACGCACAAGAAACTGGTGTTCCCCTCCCCTCGCTTCAAAACCCGTTGCAAAACCGTTTTATTGTTAAAAGCGGTTTTCGCAAACCGCTAGAGCCGCTGGTTTTCAAAACCAGGTGAGTAGTTTTATTCTTTGCTATGATTTATATGGATTCTTGTTTCGATATATTTTTGTTCTTCAAGAATTAGGGTTTGAGTTAAAATGTTTTGAGAGCAGGTTCCTGGTCTTGCCATTTTGTTAGGCCCCTTTTTTCCAGGGTTTCCGGATAAATGGGGATTTTATCCATTTGAATTATCCTGGAAAAGTTGGTTTTTGGGTTAATTTTGGTGGATTTCCAGAGTTGGAGGGCATCTATTTGAGGTTTTTGATGATAATTGTTTTCTCTGCAGTCTGTTAAGGTGATTAGTTTATGGAAAATCTGGACTCTTTTGATTAGTTTCTGAAACATCTGGACTCTTTATTGGTCGTTTTGAGTTTTTGCTTTAATCTCTCTCTCTCTCTCTCTCTCTCTCTCTCTCGCTTGCAGAAGCTGGATGTTCAGATGAACCCTAATGAGTTATTATTTCTTTTGATGGATATGGTGTTTGTTTTGGCAGCATGAATTTTGGGTAGCTCTTCAATTGGATTAATTTGGAATTTTGGGGCACTAGTTGGAAACCACAAAAGGATTTGGTTAAATTTTTTTTGGTGGTGTCTGAATTATTGCTCAAATCTCAGAAATTACTGGAATTTCTTTCAGGCTCCTGAAATCTATGTCAGATGACCCTTTCTGGTAATTCGACACTGAATTATTCGTTCATTTAGATGGGCGTGAAAAGGTTTGCCATCACCAATGAACATTGATTGAAGAGAGGAGAAGTTTGCTTGCCCACGAGTCATATGCGAATGTGAAATCAATTGTGATTTGGGCTTTGGGTTTTTGCGACACAAGATACAATTTTGACTTACGAGTTTCGAGGATTTATCCAAGGTGCAGTTGTGGCTGTATGTTATGATCACTCGACAATTGGGCATTTTTCTGAGCTGAGTTATGAGCTTGAATATGAACGAGTGAGAGTCTTTCTTATACATTAATTTCTTTGGGCATTCAAAAAGTTTGAGAAGAAGGTTTCACCTCTACACGGTGTGATAGAGGTACAACTGCACATATTTTCCTTCTCAAATGCAAGAAATTGAGTTACTTGAACAGTTATCACAGAGATAATTCTTTGGATTTTGGTTGGCCTTCAGTAAAAAAACTATGGGTTGGCAGCTCAAACCAGTGGCTTTGCTTTGGGTAGTTCTAATAGTTCCATGGGGTTCAACCATGGCCAATCCTGATTTTGAAAAATTCAGTGGGAGAAGTTTATTGGAAGCTAATTCTCGGAAGAGAATTGGGACTGCACCTTCTAGGAACTTAGAGAGCCTTGTCATCGATGGGTCTGGTAGAGAGGCTGCATTTATTGAGTCAAAAGATGATAACCATATTTTTGAAGAAGGTAAAGCTCGAAATAGCAGAGTTTCAGTGTCAACGGTTGCATGGTTTACATTGGCAATGGCAGCTGCAACGGGATTAGGGGCAGTGCCATTCTTTTTTGTGGAGTTGGAACCTCAATGGGCAGGTGTTTGCAATGGGTTAGCAGCAGGGGTTATGTTGGCTGCTAGTTTTGACCTTGTGCAGGAAGGACAGGTGTATGGTGGTGGCAATTGGGTTGTGTTTGGGATCTTGAGTGGTGGAGTTTTCATATGGGTTTGCAAGAAGGTGAGGCCCCAATTGCATTTTTTATGTTTCCTCTTTTATTTTTTATTTATGAACCTGAATCTTGTTTTTTTTATTTCTCCTAAGAGATGCAACTTTTTGTAAAGTTAGCTGCTTGTTTTTTAATTTTTTAATTAAATTAGATATCAAGCCTGAATTGTTTGGAAGGAAAATAGACAGTGAGCTGTTCTGATGCCACATTATCTGATGTTTAAGATAGAAGCGCGTACTCTGTTTTATTGCATGTTCTGATTTTGGATATTCCCATAAATTTAAAGGTGTTATTTTGTGCATGGATGTCTAAAATTCCTGTCTACCTCATTCAAGTACACTTTTGTATGTCCAGAGTGTATTTTACTATGTCCAGAATGTATTTTACTTGTTTCTCAAGTTCAACAAGTGATCATCCTTTATCCAGACCCTGAATGATATAGCCATCATTATTTTGAATTCAATGTGTGTATTTGTTAACTTAGTTGATTAATTGATGGAACTATGAAAGTTCTTTGTGGATGAGAAATACAAGTTGGAGGTTTTGTTATTGCTCTTGCAGTGGGAACTTCTTGGAGTTCCTTATAGAGGGAGCTTTGATGGGTGAACAAATATTAGGTTCAAGGTGGAATTGGGGCATAAGCAACTGTATTGTGTAATTATTTATTTATTTATTTATTCAATTTACCTTTGAAGTATGAAGCTAGACCTATTCATCAATCAATGTTTTATGGATCTTGAGTATTGACTGTTGAGACGATGTACAAGGGTTTGCCATTGAATCATGATTTCAAGGATGAGATCAGTAGTGGAATTTGCAGGTTTTAGTACACATTCATTGAAAATTTATCGTTTCTTTTATGTGCAGTTCCTTGAAGAATATGGGGAAGTAAGCATGTTGGACATAAAAGGCGCAGATGCCAGAAAGGTTGTTCTTGTTATCGGAATAATGACTCTTCATTCTTTTGGCGAGGGCTCTGGTGTTGGGGTTTCCTTTGCTGGCTCCAAAGGGCTCTCTCAAGGTGTTCTTGTCACGTTGGCTATTGCTGTTCACAACATTCCTGAAGGATTAGCTGTGAGTATGGTTCTTGCATCAAGAGGGGTTTCTCCACAGAATGCGATGTTGTGGAGTGTTATTACTTCTTTACCTCAGGTAATTGCTTGCTTATGTTACCTGTATATGCAATGTGTATCACTTTGTGTGGTTCTTTTGTTTTTATGGGAGGGTATGGCTTGATGGTTGTGCACTTTGGAACATATGAATATTCTTTCTTTCCTGATGATGGGCTGTGATTGTTTTGTCTATAAAAGGAAAGCAAATGATAATCTAATGGAATGTCTTACTGGTGCTTTCTTTGGTGTTTGATTTGTACTATTGAATTACATTGGTTGGCATCCTCATTTAGTTTCAGAAAATCAGATCTCAATAGATTACTTGATTTTATTCGGTCAAAAATCTTAATATGTGCAATGAAAATGTCGATGAAGTTATCTGTGAGCATGAATTTCTGGGTCAGAAAAACCATTTCTGGACTTTATCTAATGAGGAAGTGTGAACATCTTTTTTATGCGAGGACGTTCTCTGTGGTGTTTAGTTAGTTTCCACACTTTCTGTTGCACTAAAGAATTTCTTTATACTACATTATTTTTAGCTGATTTTTCTCCTAAACTCCATGGATATTTACTATTTTCTACAATGATTTGATTATGATGGTTACGCTGATTATCGGTGAAATTCACCGCCCTTTAGGTCTTCTTTTTAATCCTGTGGAACTGTATCACTTTTGCTCGACTTTGCAATAAAATGATACATAAGACATGGACTATCTATGGGACACATTCTTGTTCTGTGGTGCATGGTTCTGCTTGGTTGGGTGTTTCTACGCCCCTGTTTCTTTATCTTTGAAATAAATTATGGTCAATAACATATTTGTACCTTCCCTTTTTCGATACACTTTCCATGAAAAGTTAAATTTAAATAAGTATTGAATTATGTCTTCACTGGATTGACTATGATGTTGCCTATTGGTGTGTGCATGTGAGAGAGATTTTCATATTTGTATCACTTTCTGTTCCTTACCATACCTTCTGTGGTTGTGTTTTAGCCTTTGGTAGCTGTGCCCTCCTTCATCTGTGCTGATGCATTTCACAAATTCCTGCCTTTCTGCACTGGCTTTGCTGCTGGATGTATGATATGGATGGTAATAGCAGAGGTCCTCCCTGATGCTTTCAAGGTAATTTTCTTATTTCATGGAAAGGGGAATTATGAAATTGTCAGTGGTTTGCACTCTTTTGGGGTGGAAGAGAGGGTGGAACAGTTTGGTATTTTTACGTACCTTGTTGCACAAGAGTTGTGAAGTATAATTCATCTGATGAGATTTATGATTGATGGTCTCTTTCTTGATTGCAGGAAGCTTCACCTTCCCAAGTTGCGTCAGCTGCTACACTGGCCGTGGCATTCATGGAAACACTCAGCACAGTTCTGCAATCATTTGGCCATGGTTACAGGCATGTCTTCTAATCTATACCAAGAAAAGTTGTCTTCTCATCATAGAATCTTAGATACTCAGTAGCAGCTAGTAGACATAAAGACAGATACAATATATATATATATATATATATATATATATGCACAACCATTCATGAGTCTTGTATAAATGGGTGGCCTTGATCTTTTATGTGGATGACTTGTAGTTCATTTGCATTCTAGCAATGTGAATTATTCAGTTAAAGGTCAATTCTGCTACTTACCTTGACCGTTAGTCATAAGGCTGGCAACAGCGCGGGCCCAGGCGGGGCATGGTCTTGGTCCCTAAGGCCTGGCCCAGGCCAGGCATAATGAAAATTTTAAAAAGATAAGGGAGAAAAACCGTTCTGGACCTGACTGTACCTGCCATGATCCCTTTCCCAGGCCCAGCACTTCCTGGCCCAGCCCTCAGGCTAAATTTTGTGGTCCAGGACCGGGCTTTTCCTGGCTGAGTGTTGCTGTTTCGCCAAATACCAACTGTACATTTTAGGCCCTCTTTTTTACATGAAAGAGTATTAAGTCTCTTTGGAATCCAGACTGTTATGTTCTCTTTCTTTGGGTGGGCACAACATTATTTGAAAGCCCATTCTATCGAATATACTGGCTTAAGGACCAACTTTATTGCCAATTTCTCCCTTAGTGTTGGGGAATTGGAGAGGTTATTGTAGCATATTATTTAAAATGAAGGAGAGAGATCTCATTATCATCCTGTCCATTGAGAGGAGGTTTGTAAATTGAAGGCAGATTAGGATTGAATTAGGGATCAGGAGGATGATGTTAACACACCAAATGTGTAGCAATCTTTGAACCTTTTATTTAAAAAAAAGGAATGAATCCTTATCAAAGAAATGGAACTTTTGAATCCTTAACCACTCCAACAAGTCAGGAGTCATGCTTGAGGACCAAAATTTGCCTCAATTAGGATAAGGCAGTTTAAAATTCAACACAACTGAAATTCACCCTCTCGAACTGATCCAAGCATACCAGATTATGGTTGTAAAGCACAATGAATTCAATTTTTTCAAAGAAAAATTCAACATAACTGGGATGCATATATTTTTTACCTGAACAAGCCGTGTGTGTGCGTACTGCTAGCTGAGTATCTGAACTCTCGCGATAGGTGGTGGATTTCAACTGAATCTCTCTCTCTCTCTCTCTCTCTCTCTCTCTCTGTGGCGAACTAAATTTCTGAACTCTCTCTCTGTGCTTCTAGCTGAATTGATGAACTCTCTCACCCTCTACTGCTAGCTGAATTACTGAACTCTACTGCTAGGTGGTAGATTTCAACTGAATACTCTTGAGTTTGTGTGGTCTGATGTAACTTGATGTTATCTATTTTTTTTCTTTTTTCTCGTGAATGCAATATGCATTCTCTCTCTCTCTCGCTCTCTCTCTTCCCCCCCCCCCCCCCTCTCTCATCCTGTGTTTCTGATTAGGTGCAAGTAAAACTAATCAATCTGTTTTCTTTTGAATGCAGCTCAGAGCATGCCTCAGGATTTCTCGTCTCCCTGCTCTTTGGCCTCGGCCCCTTCCTTGGGGGGGCCACCCTCGTCGCCCTTGCCACTGCCCTTCGTCTCCAACACTCCCTCCTCTCCGCCTTCTCCTCGGGCATCGCCTTCATCCTCGCCTCATGGCGCCCCCTCCAACTCCTCTTCTCCTCCAAGCTCTCTCTCCTCCCTACTCTATCTCTCCTTGCCCTAGGCTCTACTCTCTCTCACACGTCAACCACCTCTCTCCGATTAGTTCAACGCAAAGCCTCTCTAAATGCACTAAACGCCCCTACCCTCTCTCTACCCTTAAGTGCCCCTACATTACAAGCTTTTTTGGCTTCCTGCACTATAGCCCTTCATGCTCTAGCTGAAGGCTTAGCTTTGGGGGTCGCTGCCCCTAAAGCCTATGGTTTAGGGCGCCATATGCTATTGCCTGCATCTCTTCATGGATTACCGAGAGGAATGGCGGTCGCGAGCTGCGTGTTTGGGGCCACTGATGGGTGGAGAATTGCGCTTTTAGCTTCAGCTTTGGCTGGTTTGGCTGGACCTATATCGGCTATTGGGGCCATTGTGTCAGGGATCGGGTATGAGGGGTTGGACTTGTTTATGGTATTTGCATGTGGATGGTTGGTTCCAAGTTTTTGGGGAGTTCTCAGTCGTGCATGGAGGGTGGATAGTAGGAGGACAGTGTTTGGTTTGGGGTTGGGGGCTGTGTTTGCGATTTTGTGTCTTGCAAGCACAAGGCTTGTTTGCTTACACACGCCGTACTGTGACTCGGCGCCGGAGGCTGTGACATAGATAGAGAATGCTCATGTGTGCAGACGGGGCTTTGCGTGTCTATAATAAGTGTGGACTGTGGGGGCGATGATAGGCTTTTAGTTCACTGTAATGGTTACAGTATGAATCATGATAACATGGTCCCTTAGGAAGAGAAATTTTCAATTTTTTCATAATTTCCAGGTGAGAATTTTACTTGAGATGAGTATACAATAAGACCGTTCACCTTTGGGGCAAAAAGTTTGCAATCACCTTTGATCATCAGATGTGAAAATGGGTGGATGGGGGTGTCTTATTGATGGTGCTCGAAGATAGCGAACTTTTCCACCGAACCTTTTGTGGAGGAATGGCACATAAGCTGTTTGATTTTACATCTGATGGTTAAGGGTTTATGTGACTTATCAAAGGGGATGTTTTTACTGTGTCCATTACCTTCTCTATTTGGCTTATGAAAGGGTAATGGTCGCACACTATCTACATTTCCTTTGTTTATACACTACTATGAATAGTGATAACACTGTGCCTATGGAATTTGTAAATTTATGGGGAGAAATACAAAAACATGGAGCAAGAAGGGCAGTCTCTGATTTTCTCTCTCGCAGTCTTCATTACTGGTCTGTTCGATCTAGGAATCGACTGCGTTGGATTGGGGCAATGGCAATCCCAGGCTAAATAAATCTGGAATCACTCACTCTGGTTCATAGCTTTTTTCTTTTTTATTAAATACATCCTGGGCTGATTTGGAAATTATCCAAGTCAAACAAGGCAAATTGAGGGGGAGTGAGAAACTGATTCGCATTTTTGAATCACTGGTTTTCCACACCACAGTTACCAGAGTTAAGCTTGTGTCATGCCTTCGGAATTCAGTTTCTTGCTCCTTTGAACCTTTTCAAGTTCACCATTTTGAAATTGAAATCTAATTCTATGCTCAACAGGAGGATTTCTTACAGCCCTGCTCAAATATTTTGCCTAGGCCCAGGCACAACCCTAATCCAAACTCTCATATTCGGGCTAGACCCTGACCCAGCTCAACAATACCATTAAGGCCGGTGCCAAAGCCAACTTGGTCCTAAAATGAATCGGGCTGGGTTCAGGCCTGGCCTAGCCAAATGAATTTTTATAAGCACAATGTTTCTCAATTATACGACTTTGAAATAACTCCTAATTTTCATAGGACATTATAAAACGTTCAAGGGGTCGTCACTTGGTGTTGCGGTAAAAGGCTCAGTAAGCGCAAGAGCGTGGATCTAAGTCCTGAGAGCGGCTATGTTGTGCATAAAAAGTCAAAGGTTAAAACTGTTTTCAGCTCACCTCCCTTGGAACCTTGTGTAGGCACGACCAGCACCGGGTCATGACCCTTTAGTGTAAAACGACCTTAATGCTTCTTCAAAATAGATACATTTTGTGTCTTTGTCCCCAACAACACCATAACATTCCATGTAATAGCATGGGTTATATTGAATTGGTTCACTCATCAATTTTGGGAACATAACAGAAAGCAAAAGGCTTCTACCTTTTGGTGGGGACTTAGAGCTAGAGAGGGGGAGGCAGGAGGTAGGGTAGAGAGAGAGGGCTGGAGGAGGCTTTTCAATGGGGAGAGAGAGAATGAGCAGAAAGTTTCATATTCGAGAGAGGAGGATTTCAGTGTATTCCATATTAATCTATGGTATATAGATTGGGATGTAGTTTCTGAGGCCTCGGTCCTATGAAAAAAAAGAGAGCTTCACCTTGAAACCTTATCAATAAAATACCTTGGACATGGAAAATCGCTACGATAGCTCTAAAATCTATTTCCACCATTGGTTATAAACTTTGTAGCTCAAACAATAATACAGATCTTGCAGATATAGGAACACTTGAAATTAGACAATTTGAATGATGTATAACAATATGCAGTATTTTTAAGGTTTGAAATTCTACTTTTTTTTCACAACCATAGTTGTTGAAGTCAACTTTATCGATATGAAAGCTTTCTTGCACTGAAACTATATTTTTGGTGGGTTTTGAGGTGAGATTTTGTTTTTTTTCATAAAGACTACGCGTTATTTTAACATTTTCCTTGTAGATTGTAACCTTGGTATCATGCGTCATAGACCATAATACCTAGTGCAATCTTGCCCTTCACCTAAAACCTCAATGGAAATTGCAATTTTGGATTAAAAGCTTTTATAGTGACTTAAAAATTTATTTCCTGTAGTTTTAAGGGGGTGAACTTCCAAAAATGACACATATATGATATGCATGGGCAGTCCAAATAATACATTACAAATTTTTTTTTTTTTTTTTAAAGTATCTAAGAGAATAACCTATCATTTATAAAAATGCGCTCAAGGTTAAGTGATCAAGGTAGCAACCATAATGAATTCCATTCATCCCACGAGTAAGGGATCATTTTCCCTACTATTGTTAGGGCTCCAAGTTCATTATTTCATAACCATGCTTCTGACGAAGCTTAGGTCTTATATAAACCTTTTCCTACGCTGAATTTGTGAATCATTTTATATCAATAATATGAGAAATGATCTTATAGGACCCTCCTCCACTCATGTGGGTAGAATTCAAATGATCTCATTAAAGTTGGCACGGATCTTTAAAAAAATCAAGTTCATACCCATGTAATAATTTTTTTAGAGATCCGTGCTAACTTTAAAAGTGATATTTTGAGATCCTACACATATGGATGGGGAGGGTCCTGTACTGTAGGATCATTACTCAAATAATATATGCTATTTTGGGCCATTACGAATTGACCAAGGTTGGCCCGGAATTAATACTTGAGCCCACTTTGAATTGGACTAGGGCTGGCCCTGACCTCGACCTTCTCAAATGGAATTCAGTCCTAGTCTCATCCACGGGCCTTGGAGTGTGGCCTGAGTTCACACAACTTGCCATTTTGTAGTATCACTAAATATAAAATAGGATTGTCTACAAAGGGATTATTTATCTTTTATATATATGGAGTTCACAAAGATGGCTTGGAGTAAGTTTTGAACTCAACAAATATTTTTGTTGGAACTTTGTGTTTTATTCAATGACACTTTTACAACTATCTATTTTGAAATTTAAGGGACAATAATAAATGTGACCTTCATATATAAAAGATAAAATGCGATTTGTATAAAGCCGAAGCTTTAAACAATCAAAGTAGAGCACACCTTCAAATAGTGTTGAGAAATATGGTTTCAATACTAAAAATCTTTTTGATAGCATTAAAATATTTTTTTATCTTTAACTATAAAACTTAAAGTTACAAAAAATAGTGTAGATTGAGCAGAATCTATCAAAACTTGAAAATTTTGAAAATTGATGGTTAAAAAAAACGTTTCAAGATGGATTATTTTCCAAACTTAAAATTTATTTGTAAAGTGGTCTTAATTAATCTTGACGGGATGTGAAATTAAGTGGCTGTACTTATTTCATTGATCAATTTTAAAGATTAAAAAAAATATTTCGACCTTTATGACACATCTAAGCTATTCACATCGGACGGTTGTAACTGTGACCTCCAGTTTCAAAGGGCAGAGGTTTTTGTAACTGTGACCTCCAGTTTCAAAGGTAAGAGGTTTCATTGCCTTGTAAAAGGGTAAAATAGTAATTATTGTGTCGTTTCTCTAATCAGAAGCCTCTACATTTCTGTTCCACTATAAACAGAGGAAGCCATGGCCGAGAAGCTCCGAGCCTCGCACTTCTTAGTCTCTTTATTGATAGGTTTTTAGGGTTTTCATCGATTTTTAGGGCTTTCAGAGAATGAAGATTCTTCACATTCCTTGCTTGGAAGACAACTACGCATATCTGTAATTACAATTCAAATCCCCCTTATTTATTTATTTGGAGAATAAGGTTTCTGGATTGATATATGATCTTCTTTGGCTTTAGGGAATGAGTTCTGAATTCTAATTAGGGCATTGGGTTGCTTTTTTAGCCTGGTTAGGGTTATTGCTTCCTTTGATGGCTCTGTTTCCTTTTTTTGACTTTCGTTTTTCGGATGATTGATAGATTTAAGGAGAAGAGATATATTTTTCTATGTGGGTTCGTTTGTTTTCAGTTATTTGATTGTGTTTTACTAGGATTTTGGATGAGAAAACCAGAGAAGCTGCGGTTGTTGATCCAGTTGAGCCTGAGAAGGTCTTGAAAGTTGCAGAAGCTGTTCATGCAGACATAAAGCTTGTTCTCACTACTCATCATCACTGGTATGAAAGAGTTTCCTGTGGAGAATTATCATGAATTTAGTGTTAATTGTTTTTACAGTTAATGGATATGATACTTTATTGTGATCGATTCATTTTAGTGAAAGATTCTATTTTTTTTATATATATTTTATATCACCTTATAGGCATAAATTGAGAAATTGATCGATTTTAATTAGAATAAATTGATAAATTTGATGATGGTTTTTGCTAAGGCCTATTACATAGTTAGTTTTATTGGGAATTTTTCATACTTGTGCAAATGTTGGCGTTAGTGTTAATTTTTTTTTTTTCAAAATTGTCATTGATAGGATAAATGCTCTCAAATTGTTGTTGTGATTGTTCTGATAACAATATTCCATGCCAATTGCTTGAATTCTTTCTTTTATCACTAATACAAATTTTTTTTTATTAATATCTTTGTTATCTCTCTCTCTCTCTCTCTCTCTCTCTCTCTTATTAGATACCATACCTGACACAATTTTTATGTTTTTTCCCTAACCCAAATTCTTAGGGATCATGCTGGAGGAAATGACAAAATAAAGGAATTGGTACCTGGAATAAAAGTTTATGGGGGAGCATTGGACAATGTGAGGGGTTTTACTAATAAATTGGAAAGTGGTGATAAGCTCTCTTTTGGAAGTGATGTCAATGTCTTGGCTCTTCACACTCCATGGTATGTTTCGTGAATTTGGTCTTAACTGTATCAGTGTTTTAAAGCAAGGACTCAGGCCGGGACTCCCTAGGATCCCAAGCCCGAGTCTGGCAACTCAACTTTGCAGAGTCTGGCAGAGACTCATTGGGTCCTAAAAAAAAAAATTAACAATAAAGTACTGGGAAATGGTGGGATTCAATCAGTTCCCATGGTTTGGGATACATACTCGGTAGCTTGTAGTGTCCGTGTAGCTTGGCTGAGTCCAAGTCGGACATGCTTAGTTTTTGAACTCTGGCCTGTATCAATGGTATGTTCGGTTTTCTTGTTTCTTTTTGTCTAGAATTCTTACCAATTCTCAATTTTCTCAATCATTCTTTAAGAAAAAAAGAATAAAAAGAAACTGTTCAAAGTACTTAGTAGTATGACTTCACATAGAGGATCTTTAGTTACCACCAGCTTGTTTTACTCAAGATAAACAGGTAAGATTTGAGTTTAACAAACAACCCAGGAAGATAAAGGCTAACTGTTTTACATGTGATGCTGATACTTGTATACTGATTTTGTACTTAATGAAATGATGTTGTCAATGAAGAATGCAAGTTGATGTTAACGAATTTAAGTTGCTTTTTTTTCAAATCTGTTCAAGCTTATGTGGTGTTCTGAATCCTTTTCAAAATTCTCTTCACAAAGGTCATTGTTGTAGCTCTGAAGTTTTGATCCAGGACATGAAGCTTTCACTATTTGTTTGACAGTTTGACTGATCTGCCCTAATATTTATCGCATGTTTCTTCAGTGCCACAGTGATTTTTATTAGATATCATTATTCATTGACTCTTATTTTGTAGTATTATATGTATAGTCGGTTGCAGCTTTGGGTTCTTTTTTTTTTTTTCCCTGGTCATGATAATTCATTGAAGAGAGAATTTTTTTCCTAACAAAAAACCAACACACTTTTTTGTTTTGCTTTGCTGATGTGTTTCTTCCCTATCTGTATTATACTAAATGACGACAAAGTATAATAAACACAACTAATTACAACATTATACGAAGGGTGCAGTTTATATAAGGTGCCAACTTTAAACAATCAAAGCAAGTAGCACCTCCTAACCTTGCTGGAAGATGCAAATCTAGTGTTGAAAACTCTTATATTGACTTGAAAATATGTTTCTACCCATAATTATGAAATTTAAAGCTCTAAAAATGGTAGTGTTCAAGCAGATCTATAAATACTAGAAAATCTTGAAAATGGACAATCCAGATAATGTGTTACAACATGCACTATTTTTAATATCTGAATCCTTTTTTTTATATCCAAACATCTTGAGGCCGAGATGATCAACTATGGGGTTTCCAGCATTCGGACAACCTTTTACAAATGGTTTTTTAGGTGTACTTCACTTCTATAGTATGAGGACGCCTTGTATATACTTTTCCTTTTATGCTAGACTTTGAAATTTGGTTCTATAGTATAAGGTTTGCACATCATGTAACAACTTTTGCCTTATACGATTGACTTTCCTATGAATTTGGTGTTACTAGCCACACCAAAGGCCATATAAGTTATTTTGTAACAAGCAAAGAGGATGATGATCAAGCTGTTTTCACTGGGGATACATTGGTAAGTTATGAAGATGGATTCATGATACACTTTGCATTTTTAAGGTCTAAGCAGTTTCTTAAAAGTTCAGGAAAAAAGGGAAGCCATTAATGTGTCTCTACACGTATAGTTTATATGTGTCTTGAGACAAACCACCGCCTGATCTTGATTGGACTATTGAGAATGAGCTGACGTGTCACAAATTAGCTCGAGCTGTTCATGTAAAGCCATGAGTAATGTGTGGCATTATTATCGGGTTACTCCCAGCAATCCTATCAAGATCGAATAGATATCGTTCTCGTAACATATATAAGTTATATGTGCATAGTGACAGATAGAAAGCTTGCCAAAAAAACAAAAAAAAACAAGAGGTCAAGTAATTTGTTTTCATGTGAGATAGGGCTTTTCCATCTTGTTTTCCTATTTTAATTGTTCATTGAGGACTATGGTAATGCTGTTCTTGCTACTTGATTTCATTATTTGCAGTTTGTAGCTGGTTGTGGAAAGTTTTTTGAAGGCACTGCAGACCAGATGTATAAGTCATTGTGTGTGACATTGGGTTCTTTGCCAAAACCTACTCGAGTTTACTGTGGCCATGAGGTAAGATTTTCATTCTTTTCCTGTTATTATATGGCATCCTTTTATTATCCATTGTTAGTTTGTCCGCAGCATACTCTTTCTTGATGTTTGTTCAGAGAGAGAGAGGCATAGAGAGAGACAGTCTTTTACAAAATTCAAATGTCAATTCAAATTGATTTACATGCGAAGCTTGTGCACGAGAATCCTGCTCATTTATTTTATGAAGCTTGATGGTCAAGACTTTTGCCCATCCATAGCTAATTACCTGTGTTTTATCAGTATACAGTAAAGAACCTGCAATTTGCGAAAACTGTCGAGCCAGAGAATGAGAGGATAGAAAAGAAGCTTGCATGGGCCATGGAGCAACGCAAGGCCAACGAGCCAACCATCCCTTCGACAATTGAGGACGAGCTCGAGACCAACCCATTTATGCGTGTTGATCTTCCTCAACTCCAGGTAAATCTGACGACATCAATATGGGAGTACAAAAAATTTCGCATGGTTTCCATGATTTAATTGGAAGTGATCCAGGTTCAGTTTTTCTTGGTTTATGGGGTGCCTCTAGTTTTATGCGACAAGTTATGTGTCTTTTGGTTGTTTATTTCGTACTTGGTTGGATGTTTGATCTCTTTGCTTTACAATGGTTTGGGATTTTTTTTCAATGCTAAGTGGTTTCTATGTAGGCGCATCTGGGTTATAGCTCACCAGTTGAAGCTCTAACGGAGTTGAGGCAGAAGAAAGATAACTGGAGAGGCTAGGGCAGGTACTTGGAGAGAGAGAGAGACCCATGTGAATTTATGATTTCATGTGACTGGTATGAATAGGGAAGTCAATGCTCGAGTGCTGTTGTATATGAAAATCTCTGATGTGTTTCTGAGAGAGAGTGAGAGAGAGATGTATTTGAACATCTCTGATGTGTTTCTGAGAGAGAGAGATGTATATGAAAATCTCTGATGTGTTACTGTGAGAGAGAGAGAGAGATGTATATGAAAATCTCTGATGTGTTTCTGTGTGTTTTGTGTGCCTGCACACGCACGCATGTGAGAGAGAGAAAGAAAGAGGCATATGAAAATCTCTGATGTGTTTCTGGTGAGAGAGAGAGATGCATATGAAAATCTCTGATGTGGTTGAGAGAGAGAGAGGAAATTTGTAAATGTGTGAGAGAGGTGTATGAAAATCTTCGACGTGCTTCTGAGAGCAAGACAGAGAGGTAGACGAAAATCTTTGATGTGTTGAGAGAGTATTTTCATTCTGATGCGTTTCAGACAAACGCATATAAATGGAATGGAGTATGCACTCCATTAAAAAATATTTAAATCATATCTATTTAAAATTTATGTTATACATGAATTTTTATATTTTGAATTAAATAAAAATAAAAAAAAATACTTTGAACAAAAGTTGGCCAAATATCCTTAAATTATTTTAGAAGTATTTTGGTTGACCTTTTTTTATTAAATTTCTTTTTATTTTTATTTTTATTTATGTGCCAAATAAAAATACATCAATGCCCCAAATTATAGAAATATTGTTTTTAAATAAGGGTTTAAGTTTTAATAAGGTTGCAACTTTAAAATGTAGAATCACATATGCACCTCAAAAATCTATTGAAAATATTGTTTTAATGTTGAAAACACCCTCTAATCGATCATCTCAACATCGAGATGTATGAATATGATATAAAAACTTTTGAGAGTCTTGAAAATAGTGCATCTTGCAACATATTATTTAGACCGTCTATTTTCAATAGTTTCATATATTTTACAAGAAAATTATATGTTATGATAAAATTTTAAGGTGTGTTGGTTGCAATCTTACAGAAACCGCACCTTTTAAATAAAGGTTAAAATAAAATATGAAATTCTTTTTGGACTATTGGATGATACTGGGTTCAATCAATGATCCACATTATAGGGACCATATGTACCATTTCTTTGTCCATAGCCCCAAAAATCACAAAACATACGAATGGTGGGTGGAGTTTGTTCTTGAAAAGGCACATGTTATTAGCACCTCTAGCATGCCACCTACTCTAGAACAGCTTTAGGGAGTTTCACACAATTCGAACAGCTTTAGGGATTTTTTTGTAATCCATGATCGAATTGTTTTTGTTTTTTTGTAATCCATGATCGAATTTTTTGGTTTTGTGTAACCCATAATAGAATTTTTTGTAATCCATGATCGAAATGTTTGTTTTCTTTTCTTGTAATCCATGATCGATTTTTTTGTTTTTTTTGTTTTTTTTTGTAACCCATGATAGAATTTTTTGTAATCCATGATCGAATGTTTTGTAATACATGATCGAAATGTTTTTTTTTTTTTTGTAATCCATGATCGAAATGTTTGTTTTTTTTTTTGTAATCCATGATTGAATTTTTTGTTTTTTGCTTTTTTTGTAACCCATGATAGAGTTTTTTGTAATCCATGATTGAATTTTTTGTAATCCATGATCGAACTGTTTTTTTCTTTTTTGTAATCCACGATTGAATTTTTTGTTTTTTTTTGTTTGTTTTTTTTTGTAATCCATGATCGAATTTTATGTGATCCATGATCGAATTTTATGTAATCCATGATTGAATTTTATGTAATCCATGATTGAATTTTTTGAAAATTTGTGATTTTTTTTTTTCATCCATGATCGAATTTTTTTTTGTAATCCATGATAGAATTTTTTGAAAATTTGTGATTTTTTTTTTAATCCATGATCGATTTTTTTGAAAATTTGTTTTTTTTTTTTTAATCCATATTATTCAAAGAGAAAATGAGAGAGATGATGATTCTGAGGCCACCTTATCCCAACCATATTATTCACATATCGAGTCCCAACAGCAACAGTGTAGGGATGAGCACGAAATACTGTAAATTAAATGCTGAATGGCGGTTCATGCAGGGAAAGAACATATCAATATTCGCATATTCATTCAAAAACATGAAAATTCTTAATGGAGTACCCTCATTTTTTATTGAATTCCTAAAAAACAATATTTATAATGAATTTTAATAATTTTTTCAAATTTTTTTTAAGCTTTATTCTGACCGATTCACCCGATTCCCGATCCAGATCGCCGATTCACCGATCCGAATCGATTTTTTAGAAACCCGATCCGAATCACCGATCTATTTTTTAAACCATTGGTGTGGGGTGCTACCGCCACGATTTCAGCCTCTCCCTACAAATGGAGGGTTATATGTGTAACATCTGCATGCAAGCGCACATAAGTACATACATTTTGACAGAGAATCTATATCTTCATGTTGTAGTACTAAGATGGGTGGCTTTATGGAAAGTCTTTATGTCGCATCCCTTTTAGAAGACCTTCAAAAGATTCTAAATTTGTGTGCATAAAACCATAGCATTCAACATAGAAATGCACATTAATACACCCACATTGTTTACTTAGATTAAGATGTTTATATATTTGCGTCAGGCATATACTATGCCGAGTATGCTCCAATAAAAGCATGGTATACGTTTACTCCCTCGATTAAAAGACCTTTCAATTTTCAATCTGTTTTAGAAACCACCTATGAATCACTAATTATTTTTAAAAAAATAGAATTTGAATTTTGAGTTTTTTAATATTTAAATCTCACCCTTCATAAATTGGAGGTCTCTATTCAGTCTCAAGATATTATTTTAAGTGTCTAGAAGGTGCAGTCAAGATTTTTTTTTTTTGGAAAAAAAAAGAAGTGATTGTATGTCTTGACATATATGCATGCATTGTGGACTTGTGCATGTTTGTGTACAAATAAGTTTTGATTTATTGTTTTAAGGTTGACGCCTTATATGAATCACACCGTATAAAGTTAAGGGAAAATATCTTTTTATTCTTCATTTTTAACTTCCATATAACATGAGACTCAAGAATTGAAAATATTACCTATAAGCAATAAGTTTCAATTTTTTCTATCTTACAACCCTCTGGAACCTGTTGACTATAAATTTTTGACCCAAACAAATACTAAAATACCCTATTCAATCTCCATCTCTCTCCCTCTAAATTTCCATCTCTCTTTTTATTTCTCGGTGAGTTTACCAACTAAAAGGTCTAGCTTGAGCTCGAGCACAAGCACACTTTATATGTGAGAGAGAGATGGAGTTTTAAAAAGAGAGATGGAGTTTTAGATAGAGAAAAAAATGTAGTTTGAGTTTTAGAGAGAGAGAGAGATGGCGTTTGGGTTTTAGAGAGAGATAGAGTTTTGAAAGAGAGAGACGATGATCTGAGAGAGATGGAGTTTTAGAGAGAGAGATAAGGGGTTAGAAGATAAAAAGGATGTTAGAAGTTGTTGAGATCAATAATACATAGTCAAAAAGGTTTAAGGGGTTGGAAGATAGAAAAGAAGGATTCATTTTGCTTACAAGTAATATTTCAATTCTTGGGTCTAATGAGATATAGAAGTTAAAAATAGAGAATAATAAGGATATTTTCCCTAAAGTTAATACAAGCACCCTATTGAGAAATAACCTGAATCATAAATTCATAATTCCTAAAGTTCGGATTGGAGATTTCTCCATGATGAGCCTAGATTCTACCTCTACAAACCTCGCAAATATCTAAATTTTAATACATGAATATATTATTTAGTGATGTTCTACAAAAAGACCATTTATCTTTTGTACATGAAAAATATAATTATTTCCACTTAGGGTGTCACAAAGTCCGAGAATTTTTATTTTTTTTTGGCACTTTGCATCTATTCAAGAATACCCATTTTGAAATTTAAAAGAATTGAAACCTCCATGTACAAAAGATAAATGAACTCCGTGGACAATCCCTATTATTTATAAGTACATGTCTTGTTGTATTGGATATTTAAGATAAACAACTAGACACACATTGGACGCCAACACTCAAGATGTTATTCATACAACATACAGGCATATAAACAAAAAACATAAACATTTTTCTTTTTTTGGGTAATAGATTAAGGAGTTACATTTTGAAAGTGTTAATTGAAAACATCAACGGTAAGAATAGATACCACGATGTAGTAACTAAGTGTGGAGATGCTACCACCATGATCCAGCCCCTTTCCTAACATAAACATGATGATATACAAATTATACACACCCACATGTAAGTGTAATCATCATAAAATTCACAAACAAATGCAAGCACTTAAACTACCAAAGGCATTCGGTGGACAGCAGGTTATTCATTAGGAACAGCCAGCCCTGATTAGTAACTTGTTCAGTCAGTGGCGAACAGCTGCCTTATTTAACCCGAACTCATGAACAACAGTTCGTACACGTCTAGGCTCGATGAAAACAAAAACAAAGTAAAGCATCACCTCAAATCCTCATATGGAAATTCTCACTTCATCACCTCAAATCGCATCTGGAAAGCATTTGAGAATTAGAAATCTTTATGATAGCTCTAAAATCAATTTTCAACATCGATTATGAAATTTAAAGCTCAAAAAATATACAGATTTTGTAGATCTATGAGGATTTATTTCTTGGGTGAAATGGATGGTCTAGATTATGTGTTACAACAATATACACTATTTTTAAGACTTGAAATCATCTTTTTTTTTTTTTTTTTTCCCACAACAACAATGATCAAAGCCGAGATAATTGATTCAAAGCCTTTCCGAGGCAAGAACTGCAATTTTCGGTGACTTTTGAGGTGAGGCTTTACTAAACCACCTATACCTGCATATAAATGTATTTATGTGCACATTCATATGAATAAACACACATGCAGACTCATCAAAAGAAATTTACATCCACAACCACCTATACCTGCATATAAATGTATTTATGTGCACATTCATATGAATAAACACACATGCAGACTCATCAAAAGCAAACATGCATATACATGCCCGTGAATAAACACGTCCATATATATACACAAATGCTTTCATATTGAATATTTACATGCACACATAAAAGGACATCCAAAAAGCACAATAAATTACACACATCCAAAAAGCACCATAAATTACACACGTGTATATATATATATATATATATATATATATAGGAAACAATTAACCAGGCAGCTACAATAAATAGTAATATAAGTGAAATCTCTACCATCAGATCTTCATCATGTGGTTCAAAATACATAACACTATACGAATTTTAATATATATTTTTTTAAATTGGATCATAATGAAATATTAGATGTGTACTAAAAATAAAACACACAATTAAAAAAATATATAAAAAATATTTCTCAAAATATAAAATAATCAAAATACCCCTGAAATTTACAAGGGTAATTTGATCATTTTAAATTCTTGAAAATAATTTTTTTTTATATTTTTACATGGTGTGCAATAATGTTAGGTATATACATCTAAAATTTCATCTTAATCAGATTTATAAAAAAAATTTAAAATTAAAATAGTAATATGTATTTTGAACCACTTGATGAAGATCTGACAATTGAAATTCCACCTATATTATTATTTATTATAGCTGCCCACCTATTGTAAAATTTACTCATAGAAAAACACTAAGCAACGTCAATAGACAAAAATGAACTGTGATTTCGTCTACCCCCATCACCGTCCAAAGTTCATTGTGCGGTCACGATTGTTCGGTAGTATTTCATTTTTTTTATAAATCGCAATGACCTGAAATTTAGAATGTGTATTCATCAAAAAATAAAAAAATTTTCGAAAATTATAAAAAAAATATTTTACATAAATTTTTTTTACCAAAATACCCTAAAAAAATTTCAAAAGTATTTTGATCAATTTATTTTTTACGGATAATTTTTTTATATATTTTTATTAGATACACCTCAATAAGATGTACATACCGTCTTAATTTCAAGTCATTCCGATTTGTAGAAAAAAAAATGAAAAATAAAACACTACCAGATAATCGTAACCGCACGATAAAATTTAAACGGTAATGAGGGTAAACGAAATCACTATTTATTTTCGTCTATAGGCATTGGAAAGACTTTTCCTTACTCTCATATATATATATATATATATATATATATATATATATATATATATATATATATATATAATATAAACATGTATTCATACACAAAGATAAACAAGCATTGTCAATATACTTATAAGGGTAAGGTTTTTTTGTACTATTTTTGAGGCTGTCCACCTTAAATTTCAATGATCATAAGATCTGCACCATTTTTCGAGCACCAAACACTATGGGTCTGATGTGAGCACCAAACACTATGGGTCTGATGCGGAAATGGATTTATAGTGATTTGGGATGAGCTTTGGGTCCTACATCTTTCGAAAATCAAGGTGTGTCAACCAACTCATCAAATACTTTTCTGATAAGCATTCACTTGTCCATATAACTACACACACACAAACAACACATGCATATCTCTGTGCCTCACGACAGTCCTGTGGAAGTCATTTAGTTTTGAGATAAACTCTCAAAAAATTTCTTAAAACCAATGGCTCTCTGGCACCCCGTGCAGACCGGGGAACCCTTAAAAAGTTCCATGTACAAAAGAAACAGAGTCTCTACAAAACAAATAATACAATCAAACAATATTTTAAGACTATGAAACAATAACTCACACAAAAGCTCAAATTCACTATCTAAGATGCTATATATCGATCTCTATTCCTCGCATCGTTCTTCTTACAGTTTGCTCATTTCCTTTTCCTAACAAAAACCAACATTTTTAGTAGAAGATGAAAAACGTCACCAGCCAAAAAGAAATTTCCATCTCATTCGAAATTCTACTTTCCATTTTGACCAGCTTGACAAGACCTCTAGCCATGGTTGGATCCAGTACAAAGGGTGAGACTTACTCGCAGTGAGATTTCAGCTGTTGAGAAAAGCTAAGGGCGTAGCCATTGTGGAGTTGCATTCACCAAAAAGGAAATGAGGATGTTTACCGACCCGTCTTTGCTCGTTTCATACCACTGTTATTGAAGGGAGATAAGCTGCCGCTTGGGCAGGGGCTATCTTCTCTGAATGTTGAGTTCAAGAATGCCAACTCACGCAGTTGCTGCCTCTTGTAATGGTCCTGAGACTCATCCTTCAAAAACACCAAGAACAGGGTTTGAGAGAGAGAAAGATGGGGAAGAGTTCATAGGTCGTTCATTTGATAAAGTAGTCACAATGAGATCAATATAGTAAAGAATAGAAAGTAAAATGCCGATTAATAATCAGGAGACTAATTGAGTAAGCATAAACTTTTTCCAGATGAATAGAATTCGATGGATATTCATGTGTTATTGCTAAATGACATGACAACAAAGACTATGAATGAAAATTTTGATTATAAATTTCATACCACAGGTTTCAGCAATTCTTCTATGATCTCACGAGCCTGTCTCAGCCTTGAATCAATAATATCAACAGGTAACTCAGCCTCGATTAATATGTGCAGTGGCTCATTAAGATGCTCATACCCTGGTCTTCCTTTCAATTTTTCTTCCTTGAAGAGAAATGTAGCAAGAAAGCCATATGAATAAGTCTTTCAGAAAAGAGAGAGCATCGGTAATAATCGCATTGTATTAAGTATTCTATGTATGCACACATGCATAAGCAATTTAATCAAGACAAGAAGTTGATTCAACTAAAATTCCAACTGAAATGCCTTGACCAAGTACAAAACAAAAACTAACACCAAACCGACATCAATTGTGGCATGCATCTGATGTTCCACTAAGTTTGAATCCATTTGAGGGAAGTCGTCTTTCTTAGTCCAATAGATTTTGTATAAAATAGTATAGGTACTTAGAAAATGGGCTTGAGCTTGATTTGTTAGTTATTGACAACTGCAACACTATATCCTAAGTTTAATTCCTACCACTCATCATCATCATGATCATCGGAGCCTTGTCCGAACTACTTGGGATCAGCTACACGAATCATGTTCCACTATCGTACTCTATCAAGAGCCATACCATCAATCAGACCATAAGTCAATCAAAGTTCCAAAAACCACCGGGCCGCCACCTAGAATTTGGGCAGCCTAGGTTCAAAAGGGAACAAATGGTGTCCAGTAGCCCTGTTTTATGTACATATTTTGTACAAAATATGCATATTCATGCATTTTTTATAAGGAAAAAGTTTATATAAGGATGCTACCTTATAATGTAGAACTATAGATGCCCCTCAAAAATCCATTGGAAAAGGTAGTTTTAATGTTGAAAAACCTTTCGATTGATCATCTCGACATCGAGATGTATGACGATGAAAAATAAAAAGATTTTTAAGTCTCAGAAAGTGTATTTTACAACATATTATCTACACCGTCCATTTTCCAGATTTTCATATGTTTATAGATCTACTTGATTTTAACCATTTTTGAAATTTAAAATTTTATAATTAGATATAAAAATACATTTTGATATAATCCTAAGAACATTTTACATCAAAATTATATACCATGATAAGATTTGAAGGTGCATCTTACCTCTACACCTACGGATGCATCCGTATGCAAACTACACCTTTTTTATAATCCGAACAAAAAAAACTCCAAAGATACCGATGGGTATTTTTTCACCTAATCGGGCGCAGTCCTTTGGGTGCCTGCCCAAGTACCCTAGGCGCCCACCTAGTTGACCTGCCCAGGCCCCCCATCACGCCTAGGCGGCTGCCTAGGCACTGGGTGGACCACTTCTTGAATCAATGAAGTCAATCATATATTTTCTCACTTTACCAGTCAGCCACCCAAAAAAGGAAACATCTACCAACTTGTGAACACACACACAGGTTGAATACCTATTGTGTATAGTTGCACAGAGTCATGTATTTCTATGTTGTGTACATCATCCAACCTGGCAAATATTTGAAAATTTTATAAGAAAGGTTTGAAAATATTGAACACCAGATTGAACATAGTTCTTGCCAATTGTCATGTGATGCCATGACTGAGTTATGTATATCAACGAGCACAGAACACCATTAACATTATACACCGATCAACACTTGCTTTGATGCTAGAATTGACCCATTCACCGAGGATAAGTTACTCAAATTGGCCTTCTTTTCAAAGTTCCCCTTCTCCAAAGTACCATTCAGGCCTTCACTTATCAAGACATCTATTGACTTTGTTATGTAGACTAACCATTTTCAGAGTATGAATTCAATCCATCACCACATAGATATGTATGAGATAGATATATAGAGAGAGATTTATCATCCCAGTATCTGGAGAATAAATCTTATTATGTGAAAATAATCACATTTGTTGAGAAGTAATCACACAATTGTGTGTGCAAAGTCAAAGCATGCTTAGAACTGGCATTGACAACAGTATAATTCAGAAGACCAATCGATTATAAGTATTGCAATATAACCGGTTAACCATGATTCAGAGATGCTACGTCTCTGCAACCATTCCAAACATTCTTCACATAAAACTGGATAAAGTTTGTTACTTGTGAATTTTTTGTGAAGCAACCAACACATAAAATACAAGGTACGATGCATGATTATTTATATCCATACATGATAGACACTAGACAGCGTGATTACACCCGAAAGCGTGATAAACTTTAGAGCCATTATCTTCATCTGTTTGCACTGTGTGATGGCAAGGGAAGGTCTCAACCTATGCATGATATCTTACTAAATTTCCTATGAGGTTCATGTACAAAGAAATCACAGACGAATTATCGAGAGAATGACACTTTCCACATGAAACTCAATCCACTACGAAAATGAGGACAAGAAAAAAAATATAAAAAAATAAATACAGTGGACAAAGCACCTTCCAGTATTTGTAAATAAGGCCTATATCTAGAAAGACTATCTTAGCCGTTTTACAATCTCAAAAAAAAAAAAACAAAACTATCTTAGCTGCAAATGCATCCAGAACCCTGCCTAAAAGAGGATGAGATCTACCAGAACAATCCCAACCTTTCCAAGGGGGACGTATAGGGGTAAGTATGCTATAGTCAAGTGGACTATGAAAAAGGTGCGGTTTGTATAGAGCCTAGGCTCTAAACAATCCAATTAGAGCCTACCTTCAAATAGTGTCGAGAAATGTGGTTTCAATACTGAAAATCTTTTTGATAGCCTTAAAATATATTTTCATATTTATTTATAAAGTTTAAAGCTTCAAAAATAGTGTAGATCGAGAGATCTATGAAAACTTGAAAATCTTTAAAATTGACGTTCCAAAAATGAGGTACAAAA
The DNA here is from genome assembly GCF_054954075.1 of Amborella trichopoda. Taxonomy (NCBI): domain Eukaryota; kingdom Viridiplantae; phylum Streptophyta; class Magnoliopsida; order Amborellales; family Amborellaceae; genus Amborella; species Amborella trichopoda. The sequence continues at coordinate 44,356,360 of NC_142343.1, read as the reverse complement.
TATACTATTTCCAAAACTTGAAATCCATTTTTTTCTCATGTCCATTCTTCTTGATGTCGAGATGATCAATTTGAGAATATTTGGGCATCAAAACAACCTCTTCTAGTGAAAGTTTTGAGGTAGGCTCGAATTTGATTGTTTAGAGCCTCGGCTCTATATAAACTTTTCCCCTATGAAAATAACAGTCTATCAGGATGATCCTTGTCCAATTAATTGGTTGAAGGTGATGCAGAGTGGGACACACCATTGGGGTCATGTCCTGTTCTTACATGTCCCACTCTCTCTCCATCATTGCCCATTTCAATGGGATGGAGATGCCCTCAATGTATTTGTTTTTTAATACAACAAAATTTTAATTTACCCTTTCCAAGTTACATAAACGGCACTTGTTTTCGAAAATATGAGATAACTACCCACACATAGAGCTCTTTTTATAGAAGTTCCAATATTAAGTTTATGCTCTTTTATTCAGAAAAATGCCCGTTTTTTCTATGAATGCAAGTAATGACTCCTCATCCCTACTGAAAAAAATACTTGATTTTTTCATGCCATGAACAATTTCCATTGCCAAGCCATACATTGAAACTAGGATATTTCAACACTAGAAGAGAACCAGCAATCAGTATAGATATGCAGCAAATTTTGCCTTACCTTTTCGGAATCCTTTATTGATCCTTTGCCTCTGATGTAAACTCGACACCCTGTTGATGCTTCAACCCTTTTAAGTGAATTGCCCCTGGGCCCTAACAGACGACCAACAAAATTGAACTGGAACAACCAGAAGTAGTTTGTCAGTTCCAAATGAACAGGCATTAAGTAAATTAAGGTAAAAGCACACTACAACCAAGTGGACTATTAAAAAACCATTGAAAATTTAGCCATCACTGTCCATTGAAATGATTGATAGCAATAGAGAGAAAATGGATCCACTAGGAATGATCCCTAAGGCGGGCTCCAGTCCCTCTTCCATCAGCAGCTATCATTTCAATGGACAGTGATGACCCAATTATACATTGGCTAAAGTATAATTTCCCTAAACAAAGCTTTTTCTTTCTATTTAGAAAGCCTAGTGTGATAAAAACACAAAATGGAAAGGCAAAATCATACATTAGGGTAGTTGTCAAGTGGAAGTTCAAGGCGTAGAATCTTCTTTATACTATAAGAGCTTGGGCTTGCAGGAGCACCTTGCCAATCCATTGTCATAGTTTGCGGCAATCCCAATCGCTTTAAGAAAGGAGGCAGAAAGGAGTTCAGATCATGACATTAAAGGATCACGAAAGTTACCACAAGAAATATAAAACTTCAAGTAGTTTATAGGACATAAAGCATGAGTTTTCTTTTCTGGTAGGCAGAAACATCCTGTTTTTTCTTATCTAAATATCACACAGTATAACACCAGACAATGGGTGAAGTAGATAGACACCTGTGTAAGTGCGTGTGCAGTGATTTGAAGATCTCACAAGGTTTTCATTTTGCAGTCTTTTTGGTTTGTCTTTTTGATATGAAGTCACCAAAATAATGATTTGTATCCTAGTGTGTGCACTCAGAACATTTGTTGAATACCATTCTTTAATTACCTTGACTTCATGGACTTCATTATTTGCACCAAAAATGGGGGATAGCTGATTAGAACAACTCATTGTTTGCCAAATCTTCTCATTTGTCTAAATAAATGGTTTCTGATAACTAATAGCTTGGGTTCATGAAGTTCAAAAATGGGAAAAAATGTAAAAAAAATATCAGTAAAGTAATGTATGAAAGTGCTAACAAAACCCTAATAAAGGAAATATAAATCCACTCAAGAACTGAGTCAAAATAAAATGCTATCCAATGAGACAATAATCTATGAAATCCAATCACTTCCAACAGTACATCCCAAGTTTGAATCCACCCCTGAACAACTCAAAAAGATATAAAAATTATTGCCAAGACAAGAACAACTTTAAACATGATATGGGGAACTGCATCAGATTGCTTTGATTGTGCATCAATCAAGTGCAGCGGTTCATTGGTTGCTATATTTTCAGATCAAACCAGGAAGAGAACTTGCCAAAAGGATGGAATTGAGGGCCAATGGTTCAACATGACCATTTAGAAAAATAAGAGAAAGTTGAACCACCCAATAGATTTGGCCGAAAATAATCAAATCAACAGTCAAGAACTCATTTTGTTCCCACTGAAACATTAATAAAGGAAGTACGAGCTCTTTATTACAAATAAAAAAAGCAATTACAATATTCTGATAAAAGCAACATGACAATGATACACCATTGCTATCGCCAGACCAAATGTCTGCCTTGGACTCCAAAAAACTGAACCATCTTTGATGTTGGATGCCCAATATGTTGATGCCAAATAGAACTGGAAGTAAACCAAAAGCCAGAGGGCCATGAGTACTACCCTTACAACGCAATATAAAAAGATCCGCTTTTTGAAATTTATCCTGGTCCTGATCCTTCATAACAAACTCTCGTAGGGTCAACTCAAAAAAACAGTATAAGTCACGGATAGCTCTAAAAGAAATCTAGAGCACTAAAGAAAATTCGATCCTTCATAATTAACTGAAATGGATGAATTTTTTTTAATCAGAGCACCAAAAGAAAATTGTTCAGGGATAGCTCCCTCATAAAATGACGAATAGGAGCATCCCCAATAGAAGAGAAAACATAACCATAACAGAAACCAATGTGGCACACCCAACATGAGGAACTCATTCATAAAATATACGGAATTACCTATCATGCAGTCCATGATACCCATCTGACGGTTGGAGTCAAGTAAAGAGAAGTAGGAGAGCTGGCCAGAATTTAATGTGACATAAGCTGAGTCGCTGCAAATTTGACATCCGTAGGAGAGAAGCTTAAAACATCAGCATATACGGAGGTAGCATCCACATCCACCATTATGAACTAAAAAGACCATCACAACCACAATATCTGCTTCCACTAAAACTGCGACAGACCTAGATGCATGTATTCTATGCAGTATTCCAACTGACCTAATACAAATTTCTAGAAGTAATGCCGAAAGTGCATATCTATGGCCCAACTTAAGTCGAAACTTTCAACCATTAAAATAAAAAAATAAAAACTTGAGTTAGAACTTCCTCAATTTCTTCAATACTGACTTGAGATTTAATACATGTCCACATCAAGCCTTGGAGTTGATCAATACACCATACGCATAAACTCCATGATCTTATGCTCTAAAAGTAGTCCATTTGTAAAAATTAAAAATAATCAATTTCCATTTAACCAATGGTTGCTTTAATAGTGGTACTGGCACCAATATTATGACTTAACTAACTCCACCTCCCTTACCATAATTTTGAGCTCTCCTCAAATAGGTCGAACAAATGCCCTCTACAAACTGGAAGACCTCCTACCAGCCACTTCATTTAGCCTAAAGTCCTCAACTCTTAGGTGGATCTTCGAGGCTGACAACCTTCACATCGACTCCCTGAACACGGAAACTAATTCTTGAACCCTCTTCCAACAACAATGAAATCAATCTCTCTCAGCTGCAGAGTGAGAATATTCCAAGAGACATTAAGTAAACAAAATTGTTTGCTAAACCGACCTTTATTCTAGTTTTCCTCACTCTAAACGTTAATATTCCCCTTCCACGAAGTTACCATAGAATCCGCCAACACTACTCGTGGACCCCACTCCAATTTGCAAAGGGCTCCATTGGGAAGGAGATCCAGCATAAAAATCAAGAAGGGAGGCTATCATGCCCCAAGACTTTTAACAGTTCTTTGAGCCACATCAATAAAACATACTTTTTCAAATTTGTTAAAAAAAAAAAGAATCTTTCAAGGAAATTTTTGCCAGATTGAGACGTTTAGAGTATCATGGAGAAAACAAGTAAATGATCCTTTTCATAGTACTAGATTCTGTGTATGGAATACAAATCCCCAATCCACCCACTAAAAGTTAAGAGAACAGAGACTCCCAATTCATAATGGGTTCACAGAGTTCAAAGTTCAAACTTATAATTCTAAGGATGATAGCTTCAGAATTGCAGAACTGATATGCATCCCATTCTCAAACTTTGCCAAACACTTGTGTAGATGGTTGCAAGGTTTGGCTCAAATACATGTACAGATAGAGAAGCATTTATAAAAATGCCCCTATATCACTCGCCCAAAAAAAAAAAATTCTCCTAAATCATTTTAATTCAGTGGTTTTACCTACTTGAATACATGGCATATTTCTCCATGGAAGAATAAATAAGTTTTCATTGAAAACCAATAACTCATGGAAGAAGTAATGACCTTCAATCATACTCACTGAACGAGAAGCAAATCACTTGGCAAAAACAGAGGCTACTAACAACAAGTTTCCTCCGTCCCACTGGAAATAACCCAATTAAATTTTGGGTAACATATAACCAAACATAACTCCAGCCACAAAATAAATATTTAACCAATCACATGCAAATACAAACACCAAGGCATCAACGAACAAATACAACAACACTACAAAACTTATATTGGTGATGAAGATCATATAAAAAACATATACAAAAGAAAGGAGAAACTTTTACCTCTTGTTGAAGACCATTCCAAGCACCAAAGCCTGTTCCTCCAAGACCTAAATTAAGATTGGGAAATGGCACTGGACTCGCAAGGTGAAGCCTTTCATGGTCCCCAAAACCTTTGTTGGGCATCCTACCAGAGACTCGCAAAATCTCTGTACACCAAAGAAGTTGTTTTATCAAATGATTTAAAACTCAACAAGTCCGACTCAAACACAAACCAGTAAGTCAGACTTGGTAGCCTGCGAAGCCTAGAAGGAAAACTTTGGGAACTGATAGAGTCTTGATGATCCTAAGGTTACTAATTAATTTTTCCAAGATTTAGTGGAGTCTCACTAGGACTTGGCAGAGTCAAGTTGTCCGACTCACGCTCGGGACCCCAAGACTCCCGACGCAAAGCCATGCTTTAAAACAATCGTTTCATATCAACAAAGCACCCATTCCTCCAAATATTGATTGAAAACAAATGTACTTGGACTTCACCCATCGAACAGAATTGGACCAGCTAATGAGCCAGTTAGGGGTCTAGTCTAGTCATTCAAAACTGGTTCGACCACCGGTTGAATCGATTGGACAAGATATTTAGAAAATAAAAAGAACATGGGAATAATATCTTAAAAATATGAAATATATTAAAAAGATACTGCAAAATTTTGTTTAGCCGGTTCAACCAATAAAAAATGGTTGGTCAACCTAAACCAATCAAGCATGGGCTTTTACCAATTTTCAACCAAATCCGGCTATAACTCTAGACCAAAATACCCAAGGCACATGATCATTGGTATCACCAATTAGCCCAGCCAGTAGGGTACAATCCGGTCTTGAAAGCACTAACTTCACCATCCTTGAACAAGAAGCAAATAGAAGTTCATATTTGGTGAAAGAAAGACTAAAAGAGTAAAATATAAGCAACAAAATCATGAAATAATCACAAGACTCAAAGAAGATATACATAAAACACACATGGGAAAATATTATACATAGAAACCTGAAATTCCAAAAGAGTGAATAGAGAAGCTCATCTATGAATCATTCAAGCGTGCAAACTGAAAAGCACTGAGCCTGGTTAAGACTCATTTTGCCAGATATATTTGTATTATCATTCAGTATTTATATCATAAGGCTAACATTTCTCAGTAAAGACAGTAAGAGAATACATGAAATTTTTATAATGTAATTTCCGGAGAGAAGAAATTCTGAACCCATAACCATTTCCCTGCTGTGTTTGGCATGGATATGAAACAGTCAAGGTATAAATCATAAACCCAAAACTGAAAAACTGAATTTCCAAAGAAATAGCAAAAACCCACATATGAAAATATAACAGAATTGCTCACAATGATATCATATGTACATTAAGAGAGAGAAGGGGGCAGGAGGGAGAGAGAATACGGACCCTGGTTCAGTAAACGGCTACAGATAGGGAGGACTTCCGTGAAGGGGGCTAACTTTTGATGTTCAGCCAAAAGCTCAGACAAATACTGGCTGATAAAACACATTAGAAATGCAAAAATATTACATAAGCAAGAAAGTGTTCTGCAAGTTAAATAAAGGAAAACCAGATGAAGAATTATCAAAAGAAATCCATAAAGAAGAGAGAGATGAAAATATTGACCGACACCCACATAAGAAAAATGCAAAAGGAAGTGCACAAACGTAAACACACAGATTTTACAAAAAGGAAACCCAGTTGAAGAATAAGCAAAATAAAGCCATGAGAGAGAGAGAGAGAGATGAGCACAAAAGAGTTTTACAAAATGCTGAAACCCAGACGAAGAATAAGCAAAATAAAGCCATAAGAGAAAGAGAGAGACCTGTCATGGTCTGGGGTGCTTCTTATTTGAGGAGAGACGGCTTTGGAAGGAGAGAAGTTGTGGGTGTAGAGCCCTGACATTGTCGATGGCAAAGAAAAATACAGAAAAAAAAAGAAGAAAAAGTTGAGGAGCTTTTTCGAAGTACTCTCTCTCTACCTCTGGTTCAAAAGAAAATAAAAGAAAACCACAAAAGAAAAGAAAAGGGAATCCCCTGGTTCAATAGAAAAGAAAAGAAAACCAGAAAAGAAAAGAAAAGGGAATCCCTCTTCGAGGTGCCAGTGTATTTGAGGTTATCAATGAGGAGTGTGGGTTTTGGGGGGTTTAAATGGGATAGTAAGAAAGGAAGGGGTTTATTTGACTGTGCGACTGACAGTAGTGGGTGCGTAGCAGCGTGCATGTAGAGAGAGAAAACTTTAGAAATCAGGACCTGAGAGAGAGAGAGACAGAGAGTATGAGAGAGAGAGAATATTGATTTAGAAGCTAATTAAAAAGAGTAATGATCCCCGTATTTATGTGGATAAGACTTCGTATCATGACCATTAAATATTATTGAATTAAATTTGATACAGATTTTTTTAAAATTTATTAAATATTATTGAATTAAATTTTCAAAAATTCTATTTTAAATTTAATTGTGATATTTAGAGATCCTACATATATAAAATGTGATGGGTATGGGAAGTTCTTTATCATTACTCAAAAACAAAATATATATAATAAAATTATTTAGCTTTAGTACAAGACGGTTACAATTAATCTTAACTATTGAATATGAAATTGAGTAGCTACATTTATATATTAAGACCAAACTTTATTGACCACCATAAATATTTTTAATATTAACGAAGGGAAGAGAGAGAGTGAATATGAAAGAGAGAAATGAAAGAGAGCCCAACCAAAGGAAAAAAAAGAGAAGGACAGCACAAAAAGAGAGAATGTGTGAGCGTAATCAAACAAGTCCAAGTAAAAAAGTGTTGAAACTAATAAATAAATAAAAAAAAAACTTTATAAAATATATAAATTATATTTAAAAAACGATTAAACAAATTACATCCAAACAAAATTGAAAATTAATGAAGAAATAGATTTTAAGTAATGGATTTTTGCCTAAGTGTATTTTTAAATTTTTTCAACAGAGATGGAAAAGTAAAAGTAAGTTTTAATAATCAAAGCAATTTTTAATCTTTGCTATAATAATAATAAAAACATTAAATTTGTACTACAAATCTATTTCCGTATTTTTAGGATTTTATATAAACTTTTTATTTATTTTTTACACATTCGGCAGGTTGTCATCTAACCAGCCGGTTACAGGTTAGAACGACAAACTCTTTTAAGACTGATGTAAACCCTAAAGTGGGGGGTCTCTCTTGTTTGAAGAAATATCTGAGAGAGAGAGAGAGAGAGAGAGAGAGAGAGAGAGACCAATATAATACCCAAAAAAAAACGAGAGAGGTCCTCGATTGTTTCAAAAACCATATGTAACGCATGCAGTGAAATATTGAAATGTACGGTCCTTTAAGGCTTCTTTACTGATTGTAAAAACAAAAAAGCAAACTTCAGTTAATTGTAAATGAATGGCCACCTAACCTTTATGGATGGTCCTTGAGATTCACGTGTTGCCTTATAAAATAAGGGAAAAGTTTATATCGAGCCGAGCCTCTAAACAACTTTACAAATTTTATTAGAATATATTATTTTGATGCTCAAGTATTTTCAAATTGATCATCTCGATATCAAGATGCATGGACATGCGAAAAAAATCGATTTCGAGTTTTGAAAATAATGTATTTTGTAATGTATTTTTTTACCATCAATTTTCAAGATTTCAAGTTTTCAAATATCTTTCGATTTACAGTATTTTTTAAGCTTTAAACCTTATAAATAAAGATAAATATATATTTTAAAGCTATCACAAATATTTTTAGTGTTGAAACCTCATTTCTCGATACTTTTTGAAGATATGTTCTAATTTGATTGGTTAGAGCTTAGGTTCTATACAAATTGTACCCATTAAATAAAAGAAAAAGTTTATATAAGGTTGCAACCTTTAAACGTATAATTAACTACGCATCTCAAAAATCCATCGAGAAGGTTGTTTTAATGTTAAAAACCCTCTAATTAATCATCTTGACGCCCATATATAATAATATATTTATATATTGAGTCCTATAAATAGTGCATCATGCAAGTAGACCGTCTATTTTCAAGTTTTTCATATATTTATAGATCTACATTATTGTAATTATTTTTTAAGTTTAAAATTTTATAATTAGATATGAAAATATATTTTGAGATAATCTTAAGATTTTTTATACCAAAATTATATGTTACCATAAAATTTGGAGGTGCATCTTAAAATGGATCGTCTAAAGTTACAACCTTATAGAAACCGCACCCTAAAATAAAATAGGCAAGAGCTCAATGCAAGTGACACTTTCATTGACCTCTCTCTCTCTCTAACTTGATTGTAGTGTGCGATATTTTTTTGGGGTAAATTGTCTCGTTGTATATTTTTATTTTTGTCAACCAGATTGATTCATTACTTTTCGTGTAAGCATACTGTCCATATGCTCACTCGGGTAAAACTAATATAGGGGTACTTTTAACACTTTGAATTTTGGTGATGTATCATCCTCAACCCTAACACAAACTTAAAAAAAAACTAAAAATAGCATGCACTCTTTGTGAGCATGAAAAAACTATTGTTCTTGTTTGGATGCACAAGGTCTAATATGTAGACATTTAAAGAACTCAAAATCTAATTTCATTTTTTTAAAAAAGTAATTGTCTAATGATTTTTATTGGATCCTAGAATTTTAAATCTAAAAAAGCTTATTATGTGTTTTTTCTCGAGAAAAAATTAGATATATACTCTCATAGCGATATAGTATATGTGTTAGTTTGTTAATTTTAAATTGGGAAAAGATCATGTCAGCCTATTAACTGTTGAAATAGTGTAAGCCTAATGCTCCATATTGCATAAGAGCCGATCTGATAGTCATGATTATATTTGTATTTGAATTTTATTTTTTTTTAAAAACTTTAAATCACTTAAAATTTAGAATGTACACTATTTTCATCAATGCGTATCTAATAAAAATATTAAAAAACCCATTCACAATAAATAAATTGACCGAAACACTTCTATAACTTTTAGGGATATTTTTATCAACTTAGTTTTTATAAATTATTTTTTTAATAATTTTTTTATGTTTGCCTAGTTTTCAAGAGTAGATTCTCAAAATTTAAAATGAATTGTATTTATAAAATAAAATTCAATTCGAAGTACAATCATGACCATTGGATTAATTTGAACAATTGGGTATTTAATGCGGTTGTCAGCTAGCGATGCTGACTTCTTGCCGTCACTTTTAAATTTGTCTATTCATCCGTTAGTTGTTATTGAAACTGATTTTTCATTCTCTGTCTCTTGTGGTAGCTCTTAGTTGCCTTCTTCGTTCATCTATTGTTTATATTTCTAATTTTGAGAAAAATCATGTATGCCAACAGGCTTATCATCTTCATGAGAACCTCGTTCAAACTATTTTTTGTCAGCTGGATTTATCATCTTCATGAGATCCTCGTTCAAACTATTTTGGTCAGCTAGATAAATTCTAGTCCATCATTGTGCGTTACGGTAGCCGCTCACTCAATAAAATCATAAGTCGTCATATATTTTCTCAATACTTCCAATTATGTTATTTTAGATTTACCCTTTCCCATAGGCTTATAATATATTGAAACCACCACCTTGAGAAATATAGGTCAATTGGACCCTAATTTTTTAACCATGTAGATCCGTAAATATTTGAAGACCATAAAAGTAAATTATTCAAATAATTAGATGCACTAAATATAGAACTTGACTATTTTTTATATTAAATTGAAAGTTTTCCACTGTGGAAATACTCATGTAATATGAGGTCGACACCGGTCACAAACTTTTCCCTTTTCAAAATGAGCATATATACCATGCTCCCCCCATTAGAACACCTAAAGATTTTTTTAATTTTAAATTTTAAAAATCACTAAAGAGTTACTAAAATTATAATTCTTAAAGGAAAAAAATTTGAGTTTTGAGTTTTCTAGCACTTAGATGAGGCCATCGAAAAATTGAATAGTCTCTGTAATTATTTTTTTATTTTTCAAAGCGCACAGAGGGTACCATCAGGAATTCTTTGCGAGATTAAGTTGAATAATAGGGTACATCCCTATCACTTGGAGTCCTAAATAGAGAAAAGCCAAACGATATTATGCTTTCCTGGGAGTATATTGTTCATTTAGTCGTCCATGTAGAACCTAATGTACGACAACAAAACAATAAAATAACATATCGAGATTGATCAGACAGAGATTGTCAAATTTTTTGACAGTGAGATCTGAATCTTAGAAAACTTGAAATTCATTTTTTTTTTATTTTTATAATCATCATCTAACTGGTTCCCAATATTTAAATCTTTTTTTTTTTACCAAGCAGGTCTTCTAAGAGTAGGTACACAGTATACGCCCCGCGGAAGCACAATATGAGCGCTAGGAAGAAAAACGCAGCATATGCATCGCAACGAACGCATGGGGAACTCAGTAGCCATCGGCGTCTCTTGTAGAGGGAGAGAGAGAGAGAGAGTTTTAGAGAGAGAAAATGATTTGGCTGGAAGCTCTTCTCCCCTTGGGGATCATTGCTGGTATGTTGTGTGTAATGGGCAATGCCCAATACTACATCCACAAAGCAGCTCATGGAAGGGTAAACAAGCTCCTCTTTTCTCGCTCTCTCTCTCTTTTTTGAACATATATATCTATCTCTCTCTAAAACTTTGGTTTTTCTTTCAGCCAAAGCACATTGGAAATGACGTGTGGGACGTTGCTATGGAAAGGAGGGATAAAAAGATCATGGAGATGCTTTCCTCAACCCAAAAACAGGTATTTTTGCAGGTTTATTTTTATTAATGATGGGGAAAATTCTCAATTTATTGTTCCTAATTTGGTTATTGGCATTTTTCTTGCCATTGATATCGAGATTCTGCACCTTGGGTTGTAGTTGTAGTGGGTTTTTTTACTCAGCAATGGAAAAACTACAGCTTTCATTTATCTGACAAGAAAGTGGAATTGAGAATGATTGGGGTTTTTCTTTGGAGTACACAGATTCAGGGTTATACCTGGTTTTTTAAATTACTTGAGATATTGGGCACTTCTGTTAAGGGTTCAGCTCCTGATTACATATATTAGGGTTTGTGTCTTGAATTGGCAAGCTTAACTTAGGGTTTTCCAAATTGAACGTGCTAAATTCAATCAGGGTTTCCAAATTTAAAACTTATTCATGGACTTCTACGGAATACGGTACGATGGGTTTTAATTAGGGTTTTCACCAAGGTTTTTGGACCCAGTTGGTAGTTAATGCATGAGGTATAACTCGAGTATAGATTTCTAATTTTTCATTTGAAAAAAACAATGAATAGGTTTGGAAACCTTAACAAGGAATTCTGCTAACTTTTATACTCCACCACCTTCCGCCCCCTCCCCCCCCCCACCCCCCCCCCCCCCCCCCCCCAAAAAAAAAAAAGACCAAAAAGAAAAAAGAAAAAACAACCCTACCTCCTTCTCTTATTGGCCATTATTGCCTATATTCCTCATTGTGCTAAAGTAGTTGATAGGTGGCCATAACTCTATGCTTTGGGTTAGTACATGGATACTCTTTGGAGTTTATAGTAGCTTAGTGAAGAGTGCACAGTAGTAAGATTCTTTCAAGCTGTAGATAAATCTCAAGTACCTCCTCAAATGGCATCACACCTGATTGCTCTCTTGTAAGGTCTTGCTTTCACACCTATATTTTTGACTGATGGCCTCCAATTTGCCACTTTTTCTTCTTTACCGTTATCAAATATTCCATTCTACATTGGCTAATAAGTAATGCATTTATATAAAAGTATTCAAATCAGGAAGATTTGATATGCACCCTTGTTGTGATGTCTTTCCTTTAAAAAAGCTCTACATTTAGGAAAAGCACCCAGGCCTCTGCAAGCTTTGGAGTTTAGACATAAATGTCTGCACTTGATGCCAATCAATACCTTATTCAAAGGGGCTAACTTGCAGAAAGTATAATCTTCCTCTACAATGAACATTTTTTCCCTCGTTGTTTAAAAAAAGCGGCCCGCCTAGTGCCTATGCAGCCGTACTGCCCTTCCTAGGGCGCTAGAGCTCCCCACTGGGCCTCATTGGGGACCATGTCCCCAGGCGGGTGTCCAAGCAGCCCAAGAGGAACCTTAGGCTGGCACATGGAGCCTAATGCTACATGCTGTCCTAGGCTACCCACCCTTATCTCAAGGTGGAAATTGCCCTTGAACAAGGGGAATTTTGGTAAATTTGTTCCTCTTTTAATGGGGAAGGAGGATTTGGAAAAAAGGATTTTGGGGTTAGTTTTTTGGTTTTTGTTGGGGGGGAGGGGGTGATTCCTATACCATCCCCCCCCCCCAACCACAAAAAGAACAAACCAAAAAAAAAGGTTGATTTTAGGGTTTCTATAGTAAACAAAGTATAAATTAATACTCTGTGAATTGTCAAATTTTCTTAGATTGAAAATTTCGAGAAGCTTGAGAAATTATCTCAAATCTTACGTTTCTTTTTTATTGGATTCATCGTGAACTACATGTATATGCATATACATAAATAGCTATCGCACGCTTTCAAAGCACACCGTTGTAGGATGAGATTTAGAAAGGTACGAGTTCGAATGAGTGTGGGAATGAATCACGCACACTCCAATCTTTAGTCCCTCTATGCCGTCATCTAACTTATGTTCTTCATGTAGCACCACCCTATACAAGGCTTAGCTACCCATGTATCATGTTTACATATTGCTTATAAAGCTCTCTAGTCTTGGAGCTATCTCTTCTTGTTACTCTTCTTCTTGTAGCTACTGAGATGCACTACTCTTGATTTGGGTTAGCTATTTGTTGCTTTGCATTGAGTTGGCTCTGAAGTTCTATATTGCTTTAATTACCTACCCCATCTATGCCTATGCAACAGAAGAGAGCAACATCTACTGTGTTGTGCCATACTTGAGAGACAACTGCTACGCCCACACTGCTACTGAATTACATCTACTACAGCTAGGAAAGTTAAATAGGAAAGTAAGAACAGAAACTGGTGCTTCTACCTACTGCTAAGGACTATACTTCCCTCCCTTTCTGCCAGAATGGGCATTTATCATTCCTTGATTTAATGCCATTCTTGACTTTATGGCTTGACTGATTGTTTAAAAGGGCTTTTGGTTCCTAAACTTGGCAAGGGAAGAATTGGCCTAGGAAAAATGGGGAAATAGGTGTGAAAAGAGAGGGAGGGTAGTGCCCAACAGTTGAAAATTCCAGTCTGAAATCATTGCCAGTTCCATGTGCATTGAAGCCCTTTTTCAAATATAGCTTTTTAGGGAAGGTGGGCCAGTCAACAGTCTGGGTATCCTATTTTCTGCCTGGTTAAATAGACATTTTGTTTGGTAAATAATAATAGGTTTGAGACCTTGCCTATAGGTTTTGTGGGCACATCATCGGCTCAGGAAGAGTCAAGACCTCAGAAGATGTAAATCTGTCTGGGAATGGCCAACCCCCAAGTAGCTGATGGTGGTAAGGAGTTTATACACGTGTCTGTTTGTGTGCACACACACACACATGTACATATGCACATGCAAAAATTATAAATTTATATGTATATATGTGCATCTGGAGTGCATATATATGCATATGAGTGTACTGGGAGCCTTGAAATCAAGGCGCCCGCCAAACGTCTAGGCGATCAGAACCCTCTTTACCGACTACATTCCACTTAACATTCTTTTCAACCTTCTTTTCCCTCTTCAAATGTAGAAGTACCAATTATTCAGTATTCTTATTGAACTTGCTCTGAGAATGTAAGTTTCCTGAAACTAAGGATTCAGATTCCAGTTGAAAACCTCTTGCTGAAGCTGCTCCTATTTCTTTGTTCTTTTACCAAAATCCGAATATTATGAGCTCTTCCCATTCTGGCTCTAGTGCGTCAATGCTTTATTTGCAGTTCCAATGGTCGACTTCTATTCAGTTCTCTTTATTGTTATACGAGTGTTCTATATTAATGAAAAATGCGGCAAAGTTACCTTTGTTGGTCCAAGGAATCATCCCGAGGGCCCGTTGTGTCTTATGTTTAATGCTAAGTTACAAGAAGTTATTGTTTCTTGAGCTTATGCATGTCATTCAAGCTTCCTTGTCATGATAACTGTATCTGTGGTAAATCGGTAATCATTGTGAGTCTCCCTGATGTTATTCCTTATGTAGGAATGGTTATTGATTTTCATATTTTTTCAAAATTTGGAATTTAATGTGATGATGGACACTCCATATAAGAATAGTTGGGGAGGCTGTGTGGTTTTCAAGAAAAATCATTGATCACTGTTGGAAAAAGTGAGTGGATTTTGTGGCATGTCAATCTATATCAGCTTCTTGTCCTCATTCAGTGTGTTTGAGAAGTGCTCAAACTTCGAATTCTGGAAATGAAAATAGTTGCAGGTATTGGGCTTGGGCTTGATTGGTTGAGGTGTTGACAATCACGGCACTTCTTCCTAAGTTAAAGTCTTACTACCGTACTAAAGAGGAAATGAGTAATAGTTGTTACTTATCCAGAAATGAGTCTGAAAGTAACAAGAGAAATGAGTCTGAAAGTAATTCTAGAGGTGGGTGAGGAAGACTCAGAAAATATCAAGAAAAATACCAGAAGTGTATAATCACCAAGTATAAAGTAGAGAGCTCGAAATAAAAGTAGAGAATCATATCCAATAAGTGAATGAAAGAAAGAAAAGGAACCCATTAGAACTGTGCTGCGTGTGAAGTTCTTGTGAGACCTAAATGACTCGACTTTGATGCTAAATTGGGAAAGCATGCAGGAAATGTGGACTTATGTGGAGAATGCAGAGCTTTGATGTGATGCATGTGAAGTTCTTGTGAGATCCAAAAGACTTTAGGAAGTTGTGATGCCTAAATTGGGAAAGCATGCAGGAAATGTGAATATATGTGGAGAGAGAGAGAGAGAGAGAGAGAGAGTTGGATGAAAAACATCGGGAACCTGGGCCTTTACCAGGATGCCTATTATAGAGATATTTTGATCAAAGCCTTTATGTTTTAGGGGGTATTTTTATTCAATTTTGAATGTAGCGATATTTTTTTTTGACTTTCACTTAAATATTCAATTTAGTGGGGGAGTGATTTACTTTTCTTCGGTTAAGGCATGGAGCCAATGACTTTAGCCAAACCAAAGAGTTTCCAAAAAGATTGATTTAGACACCAGCCCGCTTGGAGGTTTGTGCTTGTTTAATGGATAAACAAGAACTAAAAAGTTGTGGGAAAATTATAAATAGAAAATTCCTAGTTCCAGCTATGATTTAGCTATCGATAGTTAGCTTCCAATTTTTCATTACATAGATCTGCTCTCAATTTGTATATAGCCTTCTATACTTTTGCAACTGCTACTAATATATATTTGAGCAGTTGTGTTATTTCATTTCCTTTATGAAGGATTTCCTAGTCTCTTTCCCCATGATTATTGAGTATGATTTTTACTCTCTCATGGTGATCGAGAATGGTTTGGTTTTTTAGTCTCTCTGTCCGTCCCTGATGACTGAGAAATGAGATCATTTTATTTTCAGTATGGAAATCATTTACAGGCTCATGTTGCTTTATGATGATGATGGCTACGGTGCAGGAATAGCTGGGCAATGGGTGGATGAGAGATTGAATAAGATTGGCTGCCTCGATCCGGTAGTCATTCACTTTGTTCTGATAAAGGGACTTTTTTACTTTTTTTTTCTTTTGGGAGACTTGGAGCCTCAAGACGGTATTTCGTTGTTGCTGTATATTTGTTGTTTGTTTCAGAGTTTTTGCATCTGTAAATTTATTTGCCCAATTGGGTTTCTCAGTGCACTCAAATATAATGAGATTTGCCCAATTGTGTTTCTCAGTACACTCAAATATAACGAGAGTGAGAGAGAGTGTGTGTGGATGATGCTAGCTTGGTCGAAGAGTGATGTGCTTCATTGGCAATGGACCCGACCAGACCCGGGACCTGACCTCGGGTCCGGGTATGGTTCCAAATTTTGGACCCGAAAGGTCGTGTCTAGGTCCAAAAGACCAGCCGGACCCAACCCGAATAATATAGGAAGGTATTAATGAATGTTGCCAATATGTTTGTTTCTTAGGAATTTGTACTCATAAATGTTGTCAGCAATATTGTAAATGTTGCCAATACTATCGGTGTATAATGGTAAAAAAGGAAGAAGAAGCTCTTAATCATAGTGTGGCATTGGGCCTGACCAGACCCGACGGGTAGATCTGACCTCTGGTCCTGGTATGGATCCAAATTTTAGACTCGAAAGGTTGGGTCTGGGTTCAAAACATGGACCCGAATACTAGTTGAGTCTGAGGTCCAGTCAGACCCGACCTGTTGCCACCCTTCATGTATGTGAGAGGGAGAGAGAGAGGATGACAAGAGTGGTTGCTTCATGGTCAGAGAGGATGATGCTAGCTTGGTCCAAAGTGGTTGGTTCATGGAGAGAGAGAGAGAGAGAGAGAGAGAGAGAGAGATTGGGGTGGGTGATGGTGAATGAGACAGAAGGATGCATGAGTTAGTTGAGTTGTAATATTTGTTTAGTTGGGTGAGAATCCTAATAAGCTCTGCTATAGGCCCAAGAGATCGTTTAAAAAATTGCCATGAGTTATGTGCCCTCCTTTCTCACTGCATATCTCTGATGTGATGGGTGTTTGGGTGGATGTTCCATTTATATTTGCTTTTTCTCCTTCCCACACCTCTCTCTAAGCAACATCTTTGACTTCTTGCATTCAGAGTTGCAGGCCCTTTATTTCTTGAGAGAGGGGGAGGGGGAGGGAGAGAGGGGGAGGGGGAGGGGGAGAGGGAGAGAATTGTTAGCCCCTTTTTTCTTCCTCTAGAGAGAGAGCGGGAGAGAATTTTTAGCCCCTTATTTCTTCCTTTAGAGAGAGAGTATGTTTTAGCCGAAGGGTGATTTGGCAAAACAGGATGCTTGGAGGGATTCAATTTCTACTCTCTGCTTTTGATTTCGAGTTGCTTTGCATTAGTTTGTCATTCATAAAATCATGTAATTTTCTTCAAAAGAAAACAGAGAGAGAGAGAGCTTTTAGCCAAAGGTTTCTTATTTATGTATTTGGAAAGTAAAATCAACAAAACATCCAATAATGCCCTTCCCTTGTTTTGTGTTTGTTTCCCCACTCTCTATCCAAGCCCTTTTTCCACATCTTCTTAATTAACACAAATACTTGCTCTCTTCCTCCCCAAATTTATCTCTCTAACTTGCTAACAAAAAAATGATTCTCACACTAACTAACTTGCTTACCCTTTCTCTTTCAATTAAACCTCCTACAATTAGTTCTAACCTCCCCTTGGGTCCCTGTTAGGACTCCCAAGTTGCCCATCTTCATCATTGCATTGGCAAAATCTTGAAAGAAGGTGTTAGCGTTGTTGCTATAAGTGGTCACTATAGAATCCACAGAGCCACCATTAAAGAGCACCTGATCAGAGTGAAGAAGCCCTCTCCTATTCAATAAGGCTTGAAAATAGTTGTTTCCGAAACGGTTTGGACTTTGTGGATCCAATGGTGCTAAGTTGTCGTCGCCTCCGGTTCTAGGGCAATTTGCTTGCCTGCTCGATGCGAAGGCAGGATCGATGTTGGTGTCGTTGTATATGCGATCGCGAAAAGCTGTGCACCGGGATTGGCCTACAGTGTGAGCACCGGATAGGGCCACCATCTCTCTCGGGGTGAATCCTTTTCGGTTAAATTTTGCGATGATGGGGTCGAGGTCCTCGAAAGGGGCGGGGAGGTCGCTGTTAGCTGCACTCTTGCTTGCAGTCCTTGCATCTCTTCTCCCAACTGGTACAGAGTAGGAGGGGCCTCCTAACTGCCATGAGAGAGAGAGAGAGAGAGAGAGGAAGATTATTATTGCATTGAAGTTTTATACTGTAAATTCTCCCTCTACTGTAAACGAGTATAGTCTCTTTCTCTCTCTAATGTTAACTACAACAACGTCTCTCTCTCAAAAATTTGAAGTAAGAAAGGTTATTATAGTAATACTCACTTGGACCACAGAGTCACGTGTGGCAATGGCTAAGATGTCAGCACATGAAACAACGCTTCTTCCACATGCTCTATCCACTTGGGCCTTTAAATTATCGATCACTTCGAACCCTCTCACTGAGTTGTTGTTCCCAAATGCTGTCTTCTCTCCTTCGAATGAGCTTGTGTCGTCCAATAGGATCCCACCATCACAACCCTGTCAACCAGAAAAAAAAAACACCATAAGATATATGTCTCTCTCAAAATAAAAAATAAAGAATTCAAATACTTTTATATAGATATTTCTTTGATTAGGCTGAAGCAAAAGCCATGTCGGTCCGAAGCAGACCCAAACCAATCGAAGCAGCCTGAATCTAACCAAAGCTGAAGCACTAAGCTTTACTTCGCTTTGGTCTAGGCATAAAATCCAAAGGCTGGGGTCACAACGTAGCGAATTTGACAACACTCCTCAAAACCCCGGCATTAGTCTCTCTCCTTGTCTTTTTTTTTTTTTCTAAAATATTAACATGGGGCCTAGTAAGAATGAAACTCTGGACGTCACCCACCACCCTACCACCTGCTTTGGGCTTATTCTCGAAAAACTCATCATGTGTGTGAATTCAAAGCCTCTCTTAGTACTCTCTCTCTCTCCTTGAAGATCCACTCTTAGTACTCTCTCTCTCTCTCATGATGCACAATTTGAATTCCATTAGAATCTAATGAACTTGTGCTTCTTCAACCTCACTCATAACATCTTCTTAAAATGAAACACTTCAAGAAGAGAAAAGAAAAAAAAGAAAGAGAAAAAAAAAATGAGACATTATGTTCGGCTCACGTTAACGAAGCAATCATGAAAGAAGAGGCGAATGATCGATGCACCCATGCGGGGCTCTCTATTCACAGCGGATTGCACGCCTGAGCGGACTGTGTCAAACACAGAGGGGCAAGTGTTGGCATAGAAGGACACCGAGAGCTGGGCATAGCCCAAGCCAGCCATTAGAGCAAACATGAGAAAACTTAGAGAAATATTCGGTGGACAATGCACACCCATTGTGACTTGAATTCTTAGAGAGAGGGGAGAGAGAGATCTTTCTTTCTTAGAGATTGGAAAAAAAAAGACAATGAAAATAATAAGAGCTGAGATGGTACTTATAGCAAGGAGTATGTAGTGAAAGTAGGGCGTAGAGGAGAATTGGATTAGAGAGAGAAACAAGTGGACATGCAAGTCGGTGTATGCCAACTAATGAGTCAAAAGAGAGTGCAAGTAGCATGAAAGATTACTTTTTGACTTTAACTCAGAAGAGTCCTCCTCATTTAGTGGTACAGAGAGAGAGATCATTTTTTAGAGAGATCATTTTTGAGAGAGAGACCGTTTTTTAGAGAGAGATTATATATCATACTGTAGAGAGATCATTTTTTAGAGAGAGAGAGAGAAGTTATTTTAGAGAGAGATCATTTTTTACTTGATCCTGTCGTTTTAGAGAGAGAGGTCTTTTTTGACTTGATCGTTTTAGAGAGAGAGGTCTTTTTTGACTTGATCTAAGACGTCATCACATATTTATTAGTGGCTTGTAGCTTGAATATTTCAAGGGGCTTTTTTGTCTTGATTGCTAAAACAATGGGTCCCATTAAACTTAAGTAGACAAATAAGAGAGTGACGACACACAAGTCTCCACTGTGTGGAGCCCAGCCTTCTTGACTCCAACGAAAAGAGACGACACGTGTAGGACAGGAGTGTCCGCCTTCTTTGAATGGTTCTCCTCCTGACCTTTTTTTAATCTCTTTGGATATCGGTCTCTCTTTGTTATTAAGTCATGATAAAATTTATTTTGCTTAATTTTATTTAGGCAATCTAACCGATCGGTTGAAATCGGTTGGTCTAACTTGTCAAAATTAGATAGCAACTAGTTTTGATCAATTTTCACCTAGACATGATTTTTGGTTCAGACAAGATTGGCCAAGGAATCATGAACCGATCAGCAGTCCAACCTGTAGATTCAGTTGGTTTGGTCAAGTCTTGATAATTTCATTTTTTGGCTCATGAAAAATAGCTTAAAAGAACTATACACCATGAAATACAATTAATCACATCCATACATGTGTCTAGGGTAATTAGTACAGCCAACAATAATATCACATACTAGTGCTAGTTGTTCATAGAGGGCTATAATTTACTTGTGACATTATTCTCAATTTGCTACCAGTCATCCAACACATATTAGTCATCCAACAATGAACTGCTAGGTCTACAGTCAGAAGGATCCATGTACTGCAAAGAGCTTAGCATGCGATTCTTGCTTAAATCATATGAACCCTAAATCAAAGTGTGGAAATTCAGAAAGATCTTTGTACTCCTATAATATTATCTTGAGAGTGCAACTGAGATAATACTCAAGGGAGTACAGCGCTTGACTTAGTTATTTTATGGGGCTATACTCATTGAGATTCATTTTCATCTCGCGGTGAAACACGACGAGGGTGTCTGATACCTTGAAATTGGTTCAGAATTCCACCACGATAAGAGTATCTAATACCTCGAAGATGGCGCGGACTTCTGTGTGTCTGAATCACTATGGTGCACATACAAATTAGTCTTTGAAATGTCTTGAAACCAGTTCTTGTAGTTGTTGTGCATGCAGGTTGTTCAAACGCTAGATGATTGTGTGTGAGATTGAGAACTGAAAATAAAAAACCTTTTCTCAATGTCCTACAAAGTTGAAGTACGATAACATAGAGATTTTTCTGAGTGGTTAAGACTTGATTCAACTTCCCATTACTTCAGACTCTTAACGACTTTTGCTACAACAGTGAATTATCACGCTTTGGGAGCCTTGACCCCGGTTGATAGGGTTGAGAATTTACCCAGTTTGGATTTGAAACTTGAATTTCGGATCCTATTTCGATCCCAAAATGGATTCAAGATTTGGATTCGACGGGTCAAGATCCAAAATTTAGATTTTAATAGTAATTCGCATAGGATCCGGGCAAATGTGGATCCAATCCGGATCCGACTCAATTAGTAATATATTATATATTATTATATTTATACACATATGTTATATAGTATTTTTGTTATATATTAACTTATATTATTTTATAAATATAATATAATATTTAAAATAAGTTTTGGGATCCGATCGGGTCTGGATCCAGATACAGATCTTATGTATACTTTCAAATTCAAATCCGGATTTGAATTTTCTGGATCCAATCGGATCCAAATACAAATCCCATGAATCCCTTTCGGATATAAATCCGGATCTTGTGGATCCAAAATCCATCCGACCCATTCTTAGCCCTCCCAATTGAGATTTGAGAAAGAGTACAAAGGAGATTCTATTCATCATCATCATCATTTGAGCTTTATTCTAACTGTTTGGGGTCTGACCCTTATTTAGAAAAAAAGCTCTGTATATATCGACATAGTACCATTGCCATTAGAAACCAAGTTGGCCATAAAAAACTCAGCTTCGACCTCAGAAGATCCCAAACTTGCACACTTAGCCTTAATCAAGCTACTAACTGAGGACCAGCGACTCTGTAACCTTATTCAAGGCTGGCTTTGTTCAGCAATTATAGACCAGAACTTTGTTTTTCATTATCCCCTCTGAAATAACGACAACTCTGCATTTTCTACATCAATACCCTCCCATTAATGAGAAATTATTTTATAATCAAATGGACTTTGAAGAGTTTCATGTAATGATAAATTTTTGTGCAGCTATGCCTTTATAGGTAACATAATTTATATCATATGTCAACCAAGGTTCCCCTTGTTCCTAGCCCTAATAGAGGTGTTTTGGGCATATGGTGGTTAAGTTAGGGTTTAAGATAGTGTATTCATATAACTTTTTTATATGTTTTTGATTCAGTCAGAGATTTTCCTAAGAGATCTAATTTATACACTTTAGATTCTATTGTAATACTATTGATCGTCATTGCTCGTAGACGTAGTTATGTATACTTTTCATCGCTATCTATTTTGATATGTGATTGATTGTTTGTGCTTGTTTTTGCTCTTGGCGTTTACATTGTCACCTGCCTGTCCAGTAAAGTTTTTGTGGTCCATAAGCTTATATGGATTAAAGCAGTGTTTTAAAACCCAAAATGGTCATACGAATCGATTATATAGGAAACCGATATGTATTCGTAATTTGCCAATCCAGATCACCGATCCAACCGATTCTTTAGTATGAGAAAAAATCCATAAAAAAAGTAAAAAATAAGATAAAAAGAAATAGTGAAAAAAATGATTATGTGGGAACCAAGTGATCTAGAGTGTCCTGATCGCCCGATTCTCAGACATGATAACTTGATTCACAATGGGAACCTGCGATACACCTGCAAGTCGGACCGGTTCTTAATACTTAAGAAGAAATGGTCCATCTCAAATCGATTCCCAATCAAGATCAGTAATTCTTGTTTTGGATCGGTGGGCTTTGAATAATTAGATCAGAGAATTGCATTCCTTTGTACCACATTTCATTAGTCAAGTGGATGATTTATCCCATATATGTGTTAGGTTAAAACTCCGAAGTGAATTTTGGTTAGGACTAGATGGTCAACTTTTATGTTGAGAGGGCAGGCATGCCAATCTTTTGAAAAGAACTTTACTAGCTTCTAGGGAGGAACCTCGGGTGCACTTTACTTCTTTATTATTATTATTTTTGAAAAAGTAGTTATAACCGTTGAAAAAGTTCACGCCAATCACTGTTTCGGCTACTTTCATCTCATCCAAGGAAAAGCATTTCGTGAGGCCGCGTGTGTAATTTTCATACTATCCAAAAGACAAAGTATTTGGCAATGCCGCATGTGCATGCAGCCATGGACCAAATCCCACATAAGAAACCTATCCCGGATCTAGAAGAAAATATGCGAATTAGTTTTTGGACACCCCATCCCCGGTCGAGGGAATTCCAGGAAATTGAAGACCCGAAACCATAAAGACCTAAAGCCATCTCTGAACAGTAGGCTTTAGGATCACCAGATACTTCAGAAATCAACCCATACACAATTCCAATACCTAGAAACATAGGAAGCGGCACCTGAAGATTCATGCCCCTCAAGCTGATTTTACCGGTAATCCATACTAAAGCGGTCTGATGACCGTTCCCTCACCTGGGTTATAATTCGACAGAACCTTTATCGTCTACATATTCATCAACGAATATGCATGTGAAAACAAGGCGGAGGTTGTATTTCCTCTACTGAAATTTTCACTTATAAAGACAATCGCCTCTACCACAATAGGCATGGATTGAAAGAAAAAGAAGAAAAAATCAATTTCCCTAAAAATAGTTTATTTGCTCTAATTTTTCTAGACTCATTTCAAGTTCTCATAGATCAATAGATCCAAAACAAATTTGAAGCTCCAAATTCTACAATAATGGGCAAAAATGAAATTTTAGGGTTGATGAGCTATTATATAATTCTAAATTTGAGTTTTTCGTCAGGGTTTTGAAGTGCGGTTGTATAAAGCCGCAGCCTTACAGAAAACTCATCCATTATGGAGACTCATCACATGTAAACTTTAAAGGAAAAAGTTTATATAAGGGTGAGGCCCTAAACAATCAAATTAAGGTGCACATCAAAATTTCATTAAAAGAAGTTATTTCGATGTCCTAAAATTCTCAAATAGATCATCTTTACTATTTTCAAAAATATTTATAGAATATTTTACTTGAAATTTGGGGTATTTTATAAATACACCAAAAAAATTTACAAATTTATTTATAGAATAAAAATGGATTTCAAGTATTCTATAAATACTCCAAATGTGGCCTCAAATTTATTTATAGAATAAAAGTTAAAAATAAAAAACTTTGAGCCATCGGATCTAGATTTGACGATTAAAAGCCAACTTGTGACATTATGGCTCAAACCATCTCGACCATCTAATAAAATCTGACAACTGAGATCAAGAGCACATCCTACATATATGGGTGGGGTAACATAGAAAGCTTTCCCTATTATAATAAGGCCCATTACTTAGCGTTTAGCCTATGTATAACTGAGATCCCAATTACATGTATGATAATAAAAAATTAAATGTGTTTTACTTTGAAAAAGGCAGACCTTTGAGAACTGCACCCCATATTTTTTATTCCCTTAATTTGGGGTGATATGAAATTCAATGTGTGGTTTAAACACGTCGAAATTCATCATGGCTTGAATTACTTGCTTCTATACTCATAAAAAATCATCAATTTTGTGTCTTGAATTACTTCCAAAGCAGAATTTTCCCCCTGGCAAAAGGTGATAGAAGGTGTCAAATTTATAATTTATATTGTAAAAGTAAGACGCACTTCAAAATCTAAAGGTTGTTCTGAAGTTGGAAACCCTCAAATTAATCATATATATATATATGTGTGTGTGAGTGAGAGAGATTTACTTCAAGTTTTAAAACAAAGCATCTTATAACACTTTATTTGGACCGTGCATTTTCAATGTTTCAAGTGTTCATAAATATGCTCGTTGTGCGCTATATTGCTTTTGGAAAATTAACATTGAAGGAGGCTCTACTCATGGTAGGAATGAAATTCAAGATATTACGTTGTGGTGCCTCGCCACCTTGATCACCTAGCTTTGAACCCACTCCTAATGCTAAGCTTATTCTTATGTGCACCATTTTGGGAGCTTTAAATTTCATAATTAATGATAGAAATAGATTTTCAAGCCATCATAGAGCTTTCCGGTGTTGGTGCATCTTTCGAGGGTTTGTGACATTGGAGCTGCATCGTTTGACGGGGTTTGGAGGTGCCCATTATGTTTTTAGATTGACGCCCTAGATAAATCATGCCCATAAATAATTATTCCCAAAATTATCTTATTTTGGAGCAGTAATTTAAGGAGTGAAGTGATGTCCAGTAATGCCTGAGATCATGAACAAATCTGCAACATCCATGATTGATCTTCACCAGCCACCATGGGGAACTGAAAACAGATTTTAATCAGGTGTATGTGATATTCTTTCCCTTATTATTTCTAAATTTACTTATTTTATTCTATTTTATTTTAATTTTTTTGACAAGGTTGCGTAGGAATGGAACTTGAGATGGTAGTGCTATAAAAACCCAGCTGCTACCGCCTTGACCGAAGCGATTCCTTATTATTCCTAAATTTATTGCTGAATCTTTTTATGTTTCAATCATTTCCAAAACTATAAAATTTATCTTCCATTTTTTTTTTTTTAATACAGTCCAATACAGCAATACCCAATTTGCATTCACTTAATAAATACAACATAGAAAGGGTAGGAACACCATGAAGTCATAAAAGGACAAACATTTCAATACAAGGTAAGTACAGTTCTCAAACATAGAAGATATGTAACGGTCAATTACAATTTTTGAAACCAACAAAATAACATAAAAAAATGTATTATACAGGAATTCCATTAGTTCTTATATTACAGAAAGGGAGAATTCACAACATTAACCAGTTCAGATCTACAATAAAACCCAGCTAAAATCTCTCAAAAAGAATAAATCAACAAATATCCACAAAAACTTATAAACAAGGGCCATCAAACAATTCAACAAATGAAATACATAAAGAACCTCAAGAAAATGCATCAACAATTCCACAGAAAATGCTCATTTTCCAAAGCCGGCCGTGTTCGGGTCTCAGCAGCCACCGGCGCTTTTGTACTCCCCATCACCTTGATGCGCAAATTCTCGCCTTCATCGGCCTGCTTTTCCATAGCAACCACATTCAATTTCTTTCTATTTTGCAACCACCCATATGCCATTAGACCCAACAAACCCAATACACCCACCCCTGCAACCACTGAACCAAGTACAATTTGCCACACTCTTGAATTATCTTTATTAGGACTTGGTTCAGGACATGGACATGGAGATGGAGATGGAGATGGAGATGGAGCTTTCGATTCATAAATCACAGCGAAGTGGCCTAGAGTTGAAGTATAGCAAACATTAGGCGCAATCAAATCATTAAGCGTAATTGTCCCGTTCAATTGGAATTGGGCACACTTGGGCTTGGCTCCCTCAGGCACTCTCACCATGCTGAACTCGATCGAAATGGGTTTGATGCTCGCTCGTAAATCAAGCTCCGGTAGATTAGTCGCCAAGAGATCGGAAGCATTGTAAGCAAGAAGACCCAGAACAGGGGTGACAAAAGAATAGCCCACCACATCATAGTAAGATGAAGACCAATGGCCAAGATTTTGAAAAACCAGTGCTATCCTCTTCACATACGGCTTCTCGACAACTCCTGGAGGGATAGAAAAATCTCTATATTTGTAGCCTCTCCTCCTTAGGCTCCCACTCCTGAGCCTCACAACTCCAAGTGCTATGCCAGTCATATTTGAGGGAACTGGTGCTTCATAAACAACACCAGTAAGTGGTGGGTTTAAGGCTTTATAGGCATTATCCTGAAGAAGGGAGTCTAAATGTCTTGAGCTCATAACTGATTGTTGACCTTCATAAACATAGTTACGTGCTTGAACTTCAGAACTAATTGATAGAGCGAGAATTAAAAAGCTTAGGGCCGTAAGCTTGGATAAGCCCCAAACAGACTTCATTCGAGCTAATCAGCTGCAGCATTCAATCAATGCTTCAGCTTCCTCAAACTCTAGCTCTATCAATAAGAAGATGTCCCTGTAAAAGAGAAATCCAGTAATACCTGTGAGTTTGATACTGATATGATATCTTCCCGAGAAATTTGATAGCGATATATATTGCGAAATCCCTTTTCCTTATTTTTCAGAGGATATTTCAACAATTTATCAAATGAAACTGTGGCTCTTGAAGCCACAGAATCGATTAGAACAGGGAAATTCAGAACATAAAGCCTGAAAGGAAACAAATTTCCTATGTCTACAGTTTGTTCTTGACTCCTATTTTTCTCACAAGAAAAAGATTTCAATATATTAGCAAAACAGCTAGAAACCGCAAAACCCCTGACCTCTTATTCAACATTACTCATTATGCAAGTCTCCCCATTCTCGATTTGGTAATAGTTATTTGCATTTTTCATAACATCTAAATATTATCACAAGAACTCTTGAAACATAAAAGAACCTAGTAAAAGTACTGGAACCAACAAAACCCATAAAAAATTAAACAATTTTTGTCCTTAAGCATAGCGTTCTAGCAAAACCGAAAAAAAGAAAACTAATATTTAATGCCTGATAAAAGAAATCAAATAATTCCCACATGAATGGCATGTGATTTTGAGTTTTTGGGGAAGAAAAGCTCAAGAGAACAATCCATATTATCAAAGACCAAAAAACCATAGAATCTTAATAATAGAAATTTCCTCATAATAAACAATTAGTACAAGAAAATACCCTACAAGATCAAAGGTCAAACACTTGTTTTTAATAGTATTAAGTATTAACTCGGAATTTTGGCAGTTTTTTTGTTTGTAGAAACTAAGCAAGAAGATGAGAAATTTTTTTTGCAGTAAGGCAGAATATAAAGAGCAAAACCAAGGAAAAATACCCCATAAGTTGCAGGAAAATGAAGAAGAAAAAAGACTATAATTCAACACATCCCACTTTCATGGAGAAAACCAAGCATTTTCATCAATATTTTTTTCAAATAGTTAATTATTAAGGAGACTAGCAATGCTATTAAAAAAACATTGTAATGATTCCTTGAACATGAACCTGGTTTAAACTTCAACTTATTTGCAAACAAATAAAACAAAGCAAAAGAAGCAAAAAAAAATGAATTTTTTAGACAATCAGTCATAACTAATCTTAATGTCTTGTTTTCTAACATTCTTTCAAGAAAATATCAGTAAAATTCAGAACCAACAATTCCATAAGAATTTAAGCTCAAAATAAACTGTTTTTTTCAGCATTTTTTAAGTGAAAATGAAGAAGCAAAGAATAAAGATGAGTTTCCATTATTTTTATCAGTCAATATCAGAAGTCAAAACCTCAAAAAAAGAAAGAAAACATACACTCAGAATCAGAAACCACAGAACTTGAACATACCACTCGTCCTTGAGCTGGTGATCAGCTTCAATTTCGTGTTTTGTATCCTCTTTCAAGAAAAGGAAATCTCAAGAATTCATATTCCCAGAACCTGCAAATTTATCAGAAAAGTTCAGCACAAACTGTTTTCTGCCATCTTTCAGTAACAATGAAGCCATAAATAACAAAAGAATAACTTTCAGCACTCATCAGCCTATAAGAAGACCAAAAAGAAAGAAAGCAAATAGAATATAAACAGCAAATAGAATATAAACAAAAAAAAGCAATTAGAATATAAACCAAAAAACCCAATAAACATAAAGAAAAAGGCAAAAAAAATGAAGAGCCAAAAAGCCGAGAGCTTTATTCTACCTGTTTTCCCAGGGCTCAATTCAACAAGTGAAATTAGTTCTACTAATGAATAACTCTGGATAATGGTTCTCTGAGTCTTTTGAAAAGCCAAGAAACAGCTTGTTGAATAATGGTATTTACAGTTTTTGAGTAAGATTAATTAATATCCTCAAAGTTTTTTTTAAAAATAAAAATAAAAAATAATAATAATTAATATCCTTTCTGAAACAAATCCTAGAAAAACTAAAATACTTAGACTTATCCCTCTTCTTGCAAGACAGATGAAAGGAAACAATATATATTTTCCTTTACAATGGCATTACGAAGACTCACTCTATCAGTTGCTATGGACCAAAATACCCTTAATAAATTCCAATACTGGTCACTTCACAAGGTAGAAAGTTTGTTTTTTTTTTTTGAAAAGTTTATATAAAGATGCAACCTTATAATGGAGAACTACGAATGCACCTTAAAAATCTATTGGAAAAGGTAGTTTTAATGTTGAAAAACCCTTTGATTGATCATCTCGACATCGAGATGTATGACCATGAAAAATAAAAAGATTTTCAGTCTAAAAAATAGTGCATTTCACAATATGTATCTACACCGTCCATTTTTAAGATTTTCATATGTTTATAGATCTACTTGATTTTAACTATTTTTAA
Source organism: Amborella trichopoda (assembly GCF_054954075.1). Taxonomy (NCBI): domain Eukaryota; kingdom Viridiplantae; phylum Streptophyta; class Magnoliopsida; order Amborellales; family Amborellaceae; genus Amborella; species Amborella trichopoda. Next base: position 44,326,945 of record NC_142343.1, on the reverse strand, counting down.
AATTTTAAATTTTATAATTGGATATAAAAATAGATTTTGAGATAATCCTAAGAACATTTTACATCAAAATTATATTCCATGATAAAATTTGAAGGTGCAAATTACCTCTACAGCTACGATGCATCCGTATGCCAACTGCATCCTTGTTTAAACATAAGGAAAAAATATATATAAGGATGAGGTCTTAAAGAATCCAATGAAGACGTACCTCAAATATTTCCAAGAATCCTCAAGATCTATGGAAATAAGAAAATAGAGATTTCAAGTTTTGAAAATAGTGCATCTTGTTATGCATTTTTTAGGTTGTCAATTTTAAAAGTTTTCAATGTTATCTGCTTAACATGAAAATAAATTTTAAAGCCATTTCAAACATTTTCAGTATTGAAACATCTTTTAACACTATCTGAAGGTGTGCCTCACTTTGATTGTTTAGGGCTTCAACCTTATACAAAACACACCCTTGGGGGTAAATTTGGGTATTTTTGAAAGGTAGTATAGTCATTGCTTAAATATATGAGGGCCAAAATGGGTAGAACTCAAAAGAGCATGAGAGTTTGAGGAAGCCCGGAGGGGGCCAAAAGAATTAAGTGCATAATTGAATACACTATTAATTAACTTTTCACCCACAGTAATATTAATAAATATGAAATTTTACCTAATACCACAATAATAAATTATTAAATTAGTAAATTAGCAAAATTTTTTTTACTATAAAACAATATGAATTTCGATTATGGGTGTCTGAGCTAGGGTCAAAGCATAAGATTCATTTGATATCTTTCTAAAAACTTTTGTTAATATTTTCTCACAAATTTTCCATTATTAATTATTCTATAGGGTCTTGGACGGAAATTACAATTTTGCCCCACATAAAATGAGTTGTGATCTCATCATAACAAGAGAAATGATCCTATTAGGACATTATTTCACCCATGTGTATAGGACTTCAAATTATATTCATTAAATTTGACACGAATATCTAAAAAAATCAAATCCTATACCCATGTAATAACTTTTCTAGAGATTTATATCAAATTTAATGGCGATCCTTTGAGGTCATACATACATAGGTGTAGGAAGGTTTCATAGGATCCTTACTCTTATAACAAACCTGATTTTATTAACTAATACAACATTATCTAATTTAATTTATGATTCTATTAACTAATACAACTTTATCTAATTTAATTCAAATGTGTGTATCTGAGTGAGAGAGAGAGAGATTTTATTCAATTCATATTACATGAGGGGGATGTACTATTATTTACAATGAACAAATAGTGATTTTTAGTAATTGATGGAAATTAAAAGGCAATTAAAACTCTGAACCCATCCATTCTTGAATATATGACACTATTTTAAATTCAATAAAAACTAATAATTTTTAGAACTAAGAATTCAAAATTCAAACACATGAATTAAAGAATCTAAAAACTTCTAGAAAGATAAATAAAAGCCATCAACGTATTAAGCAAATTTATCATAAGAAGAACTACAAAAAATTTAATTTTTTTTCTAAAGGAGTACTCTAATTCGTGTATATGATAAATAGTGTTGGAGTCTAATCGCCCACTCTCTCTCTCTAAAATCTAATCATCCCACCCTCTCTCTCTAGAATTCTATTTTCTAATGGAATGCGTGCAAAATTGATCACGGGTGCACAGGTTTTTAACGTTCATTTCACAAGTTACTAAATTGCCATGTTTTCCGTTATTAAAACGTTCCCGCGAAATTTTAAAATTTACATTCATACAAACATTTTCTTTTTTTTTTTTACTTTCTAAAATTACCCAATTTTAAGCATCCCCAAAAGAGAATCCGAAAAATTTTAGGCATTCCCAAAAGAAAATCCGAAAATATTTTGGGGCATCCCCAATAAATGTTTTTGAAATTCCCAAAAAAAAAATTAAATTTAAAATATTGAAAATCCGAAAATATTTTGAGCTCAACATTTGATATGGGATCGAGGATTTTAGAATAATTTTTGGATTTTCAATATTTAAAATTTTTAAAAACAATTATATAATAATACAATTGTCAAATTTTGAATCTTAAATACCTGAAATATGGGCATAATAACTATTTAAAAAAATGAAATAAAGGGTATAAATGTAATATGAGAAAAAGTTTAGTTAAATTTAGAATAACATAAAAGAAAAGTATACAATGAGACTATGCACGCTTGGTATAAGATGATCACAATTAATCTTGACCATAGGATGTGAAATTAGATGGTTGCATTTATTCCATGACCAAGCTTCAATTTCAAAATAAATTTTATTGAACTTTGTGACACATCCAAGCTATCAAATTTTACACCCGATGGTTGTTAGTAATTACGACTTTCTTATATTAAAGATAAATGGTATCATTGTATATAATCCCAAACGTAATACATTATGAGGATGATATACATGTAATTTTCTCTTTACCAAAATGAGTCAGCATCCCAACGTAAATCTTTGATAAGAAAGGGGTTGGGTCCCCCTCCCCCACCACACAACACACATTATACTACATTGTGGTTTTCATTCTTACTGACACCGCATCACTAACATCTTTAATAAACTAGCTCCTAATTATTTGAAAAAAACTAACTAAATTAAGCGCCCCCACCCCCCGCCCCTGCCCCAGCCCTAGCCCTTGCCCCCCAAAAAAAAGAGGCTAATATCTTTCTCTAAACATGTGATTCCCTTGTTGAATTACCCAAAAAAAAAAAAAAAAACTAACCTCTCTCTAATATTACTCTACGCTATTTGGACATTTATGAAAACTAGAACCTTGCAAACCAACCATATATGTGAAAAATAATCTACCAAAGCAGCTTCAAATGTCAAAATAATAGGCCAAGTTGTGCTAAAATATTATTCTCTCATTATAAAGGGCAAGAGAGATTAAATGTCAACTAATGATTTAAGCAAGTGGGTTCCCTACCAACAATGAATCTAGACCATCTATTTAGTAAATTTCAAGATTTAGGCCTTTACGAACTCAAAATCACTTATTTTAAAATGTCGTGTGATTTCACCGGTGTGATTTTATTAGTGTATACAACACAACAATTTGGATGGACCACCATTTCAAAATTTTCCATTTTCATGTTTTCATTAATTATAATCCTATTCTGAGAGTATTTTTTTAACCATAATTATTTTGAAGCCCTTGATATTTGTCAATATAATTCAGATTAGTTTTATTGTTATTGTTTCATTTTATTCCCTCTCAATCAATCTAATGTATAATTTGTTTATCAACAACGGAGCAAACATTGTTATTGGATTTGATGGAAAATTTGGCAAAAACTTATTAAATATGGAAAAAGTTTATATAAGTAAGAGGGCCTAAACAATCAAATTAAAGCACACTAAAAATTTCACTAAAAAAAGTTGTTTCGATGCTTAAAAATACTGAAATAGATCATATCAGCCTCAAGATGTATGGACATGAAAAAGTATGGATTTTCAAGTCTTTGAAATAGTGCATCTTGTAATACATTTTTTGGACCGTCAATTTTTTAGATTTTTAAGCATTCATAGATATGCTTGATCTACATTATTTTTGAAACTCTAAATTTTATAACCAAAGATGAAAACAACTTTTTAAGGCATCACAAAGATTTCCATTAATGAAACAACACCTTGTGATACTATTTGGAAGTTTGCCTTACTTTGTTTGTTTAGGACCTCGGCGGTGCGGTTTAGGTTGAACCTTAAACCATCCAATAAGAACCTCCACAGTTTATCGTAACATATAATATTCGTGTAAAATTTATTAAGATTATTTAAAAATCTATTTTTATATTTAATTATAAAATTTTAAACTTTAAAAATAGTTAAAATTTAAGTAAATCTATACACAAATGAAAATATTAAAAATATAGAGATATTGAAAACGTAGAGATGCACTAGCAAAATCTTTTTTTTTTTTTTTTCGTGTATATTTATACATGTCGATGTCGAGATGTTTCTCGTTTTTTAAAACAATTTCCTCACTTATTTGAGAGAATTATTATTGAATAACCTCCATTTATTTATCAAGAACAACTTCCCCATTCAAAAAGAAACCAGCCATTTTCTCGTACTACTGTGTTTTCAGTTTTCACCAATGGCGGGCTCAAAACCCTAGACTCCGGCCCTCCTCTCATCTTCCCCGCTAATTCCCAACCCTCTGATTCAGAGGAATACGATCTCTACTCTCGCCTCAAATCTCTGCAACGCCAGCTTGAATTCATCGACATTCAAGAGGAGTGCGTGAAAGATGAGCAGAAGAACCTCAAAAGGTAGCTCCTGAGGGCTCAGGAAGAGGTCAAGAGGATACAGTCTGTGCCCTTGGTTATAGGCCAGTTCATGGAGATGGTGGACCAGAAAAATTGGATCGTCGGATCGACTACAGGTTCGAGTTTACCATGTGAGGATATTGAGCACTATTAATCGTGAGCTTTTGAAGCCTTCGGCCTCCGTGGCTTTGCATCGGCACTCGAATGCGCTCGTTGACGTTCTTCCTCCGGAGGCCGTTTCTAGTATCTCTCATCTAGGGCAGTCTGAGAAGCCGGATGTCACGTATAATGTGAGTGTTTTGTCTTTAATTTTTTAATTATTGTGCGTATTTGAGCCCTAGCATTTGGATATTTACTTGTGAGGAATAGATTGGTTGTTTATTATCGATGCGATGAATTCCATGGCCTGTATTTGCTTTTCTTGTTGGGAAATAGTTATTGTTACTTATGTTTATGTGTTGAATTGCAAGGTTTGTATTGTTTAGGATTAATGTTCCTTTGTTATTTGTGTATTCTGAATTCTAGGGCTGCATTGTATTAATTTGTTAGTTTAGATCATGTTTATTATGTATATTGACTTCAAGAGTTTTCAGTTCTTTCTAAGATAAGAAATAATTTTACTCAATTAAAAGCACATCATGAGCATATTGTGTAAATTTGGTAAGGAACACGGTTTGTAGCGCTAATGGTTTTTATTTTTTATTTCTTTTCATTTTTGTTTTTTGTTGGTTTTTAGATTTTCACTTTAATGCTCAAATCAAGCTCGTAGTGATGATGGCCAATGTCTTAGCATTAGAATGTAATTGTGATTCAGGTTCCTGCCGGAAACCTTTAGGATGGCTTGGGAATCAATTTCTGCCCTTAATTATGAAATTTGTAGCTCCATGGATGGTGCAGATTTGGCAATTCTACCTTAAAAATGGACAAGCTAGATAATGTGTTACAAGAATGGTATTTTTAGGGATTGAAATCCATTTTTTATACATGAATGTGAAGTCGAAGTGATAGGTTTGATGCTTTTTGGGTGCCAGAACTGCGATTCTTGCTGGATTTTAGCCACAGCCTTAGGCTAACCTTTCTCTTTAATTTATGGTTTTGTGTATGTGTGGATGATACTTGATCATTGAGATTTCCCCTTTTGCTTCACTAATTGCCTTTTTCTTTTCACTTGCTTTTGTGTACCTTTAAACAGAGTAAATGTAACTCTTATTCAATTAAAAAGCGGTATAAATACAAGGGTATGAGTACGGTTCATGCACTATGATATTTAGGGAAGAGTAAATGTTTGCAATATTTAGATCCTAGTTTAAGTTCCCCTCTAGCCAGGGATAGAGATGCGATTGACATCTCTTGGGCTATGATGGAGTTGTTGGATGGATTACTAATATCATAAATCTCCAAAAATCCTTCATGTTGCTTCTCTCTCCTGCATTTTCCATTTATTAGCATTCATTTACCTCCCTCCACTGATAGAGGTTTAGACTAATGCTCAAAAAAGAATTACATTGCAATCAAGATATCTTTTACTTTTTATGCTGGTGGAGTTAGAAATCCTCGAGGTCTAAGGCTGGCCTACAAAAACTAGTCCCCCCCTCATTATGACTTTATAAGGTAGTTCCATCGAAGTTAAGCTTAACTTTATAGGTTTTATAAATTCATTTGGTGCCATCTTCCTCCTTTGAAATAGTAGATGTCAAACATTTTACATAGTGCCATCTTCCTCCTCCTTTGAAATTGTAATAGTCAAATGTAGTCCACGTTTTGGTGGGGGTACCTGGGTGCAGCCTGGAGATCACGTTGCTGGAAGGCACCTCACCTAGACTGCCCCGTGAAAATTCCTAACAACACGTGCATGTGTGGTACATCGTTTCACATCTTGTTGTGTTTTTTCTTTCCCTGTAAATTGTTAACTCCGCAACTTGAACAAGTTTTCATGAGACGGTGGATACTTAGTCTTGATTAAGCACTGTGTTACCTCACTTCTATGATGATTTTGGTTCTCTTCTGCCATGATACATGTCAAAAGAATGCTAAAGGGAAAAACCTCTAAATTACACTGGTCTTATGAGAAGGGCCAGGGAACCATCCATAAGATAAGTCTAGGAAGGAAGAAATATTAGATCTCCTTGCATAAGCAATGTTATAAGTTGAGTCACAGCTTCTTTTGTCAATTAGATGTTATCTTTGTGATTGTTTGTTAGATGTTAGTCTTTGTGCTGTATCTAAGGGTTGGTGATTCTGACATATGTAGTCTTGCAGCTCTTGCTTAGATGTTGGGTGTAGGGATGTGATTGGGACACAATTAGAAATATGTGTGATGACAATGTATCCACAGCAAGGACAACTGTATTAACTCTGTTAAAAAAAGGCAGGGTCAAAAGAATGAGTCAATAAAAGGCTAATGTCATAAAATTGTCTAGGAAAAGAATATGATTAATTTGGAGTTGGCTAGAAGAACGGAGTTGAGAAAAGGGTATATATGTGTGTATTTAGTTTATGCATGTCGGGGAATGAGTGGTAAACACATTGACCTTCATGCAACTATGTTGGTGCTCAAAGGATGTTATATCCAGTTAGACATTACAAAGGGATAAAACAATGAGCAAGGGAAATTTAAGGCATTTTGGAAGACATGCATTATAAAATGTTTATTAAAAAATTGGAGTACCCTTAAAAAATGCGTTTTAATGGAGTTTGCTCAGAGTTCATTGGTACATATATGGTCTAAATTTGAATCAATCATGTCATAATTAAGTAAGAAACACATGGAGATTACTTGGAAATTTTTAAAGTTACAAGAAAATTTGGGAACAAGGAATTCTGGAAGAATTTCTGAAATGGATAATTTAGAAACTTAGGGATTGGGAACATGTTTCTTAAATTGGATATACAGGGGATAAGAAACTTTTGTACGAGCTTGGGTATTTTGGAAAACCCAAAAGTTCATTTTATGCCATCAATAAAAAGGTTTTGTTTATGCATAAACTTCTAAACAGTTCCAGAATATTATAGAAAATATAGAGTAGAAAATCTTGAAGTTTTTTGAATGGAATTTCTAAGCCAAGTATTTTTTTCTGATTCCTAACCAAAGCGTGTATTTAAAGAACTCACTATAGACTGTTTTGGGCTTCTGAAGAATTTTAAAGGTGACTATATTCTGGATAAAAAGTTCATGGGAGAGTAACTTGGAAGTTGGCGATAGATCAGGTATCCGTTATGAAACTTAACAAGAAACCTTGTTCTAGGTTTTCCTCTAGAGATTTCAAAAAACAGAAGTCTCTCTCCAATGGAGAAAAACCTAGGGTTTGGAGAGAAGGTACTTGCTAGATTTTCTAGGGTCACAGGCTCAAAGGTTTGGGTTGAATAAGATGAAATCCAAGAGGGCTGCAAATGCTTGCTGTACTTAACTAAATGTTGAGATGCAAATGAGTTGTGGCAGGAAATCATTGGATATAAGTCTTCCTTGGAGCTTCTATAGGATTTTCATGGGTGAGTTTTGATTGGAGCCTTTTTTTGCAACTATCTGGTATCTGTATCAATATTGTATTTTGTCATCACTGGTATTCTAAGCTTGTGCAATTATCTGCATATGTTAGCCTACAAAATCATCGAGACCTTTGTTCATCCTTGTATCATAAGCAATAGGCATAGGCTTTCATGAATATCATGTTGCTATCACCTCTATATGAACCAAATGGCATCAAATTTGAAACAACCCCCCCCCCCCCCCCCTTCCCCTCCTTTTCTCCAGAAGGTAATATCTGGCCAATGTTTTGCAAGGACCTGTTATTTTGGCATATATTCGATTTTACTCCATCCTGTCATTGACATGGTACCGCTCCAATCCTATTTATGTTGGGTGCTTCAATATTCCGTGCCGAGCTTTTCTGGTAATATGCTTTGTTTATTTTTCTTTTATTTTATTTTTAGATTTTTTAAATGCTTGTACTATGACTGATATTTAACATTTTTGATGGGAACATGATATTTCTTTGAAGTTTGCAACTTATTTCTGCTATATAATGACCAGGTTTTTGGGGTACTTGCTTGTATTTATGTATGTATTTTTTGGGCGTATGAATGCAGTTAGGGCTTTGGGTGATCGTGTTTAATATTATGAGGGTCTATTTATTTTAAAAGTTTGGAATTTGGAGTCTGCACCAGGACAGAATTTAATACTCTTGCCTGTTCAAAATCTTACAGTTTTACAAACTTTCATGGATATCTCATTTTTTCTGGTGCCAAATATTTTTGACCCTTTTTCAAAATCTATAGCTATTAGGGAATGATAAAAACATGTCAAGAGGATTTTCTGTAAATGCTATTGCTAGCTTTTAAATGCAGAACTCAACTATGATATGCTATGCTTCCTTTTAAAACTTTTCAAAGTCAACAAAAGTGTGCTCAAAACGTAGAGGACTCTTTCCCGACAAAAATATGCTTGAGCATTGCACTTCATTTAGTACAATGAAGAGCAATTGTATGAAATGCACCAGGAATCCTTTTGAACTATTATTAAAAAAAGGAAGAAGCTATTTTGTCAAATTTCAAAGTTACAAGGTTCCGTACCACCTAGGCGGCCACCCAAGGACTACCGCCTAGGCTTGGGCGATGGGCCCAGGCCTTTTGGACCGCCTAGGCGTTGGGCGGTCCGCATTTTTTAACACTGAGAGGGTGGAGAGTGGAGAGATTGTTATTCTTAACCAAAGAAGTAGAGAGTGATAAAATGATGGTATTTAGTGATAGAATATCTGAACTTCAGGCTATGTCCACGGGAGAAAGAAATGAATCTATTATTAACTCGACGGTTACAATAGCCTTTCAAAAACGAACTTTTTAGGGATCACTGATCTCTAAAAAAGAGATTTTCTTTCTCTAAGGTTCTTCTCTCTCTCAGAGACTTCTTTTCTATTTAGAGGCTTTCTCTCTCTAAAAGAAAATGTTTTCTCTTTTTTCTCTCAACAAAGAAAAGGATTAGGAAGATGATCACTAACTCTCTTTCATCTTCTTCTTTTCTTAAAGAAGAAGGATAGTTTTTTATCCTCTTCTTTTCTATCAGAGAAGGATAACTCTCTCTCTTCTTCTTTCTAAGAGAATGATAACTTTATCTTTTTTCTTATTTTTCTCTTCAAATGAAGGCTTCTTGTATTTTTCAATGCACTAAAAAGAAACATCCGCCCAAAGAAATGACCCAAGAGAGATGCATACCTAAAAATGGCCCAAGAGAGGTGGTTGTGGTTAAAGCCCCAAGAGGAAAATACAATCCACCCACATGAGGGCCTTTTATGATGTGTTTTATCTCTCTAGAATAGATAGATTGGAATATTTAACCACCATATATATCCTTATCTCATATCATGTGGGGGCCATATGAGGATATCACTTTAGAGAAGTCAACAACCTCCTACGTTTTTACGTTTGTATTGGTCAATGAGATAATGACAATTTTATAATGAATATCCCATAACCTCCTAAAGGTGGCTCATCTCTATCTCTTTTCAACTAAGAGATAAGAGGATATCTCTACCCATATCAATTACGTGAGATTTTCCATTTTCGTGGGATAATTACTTGGTCAATAAATTTTTTTTTTTTTTTTCCAAACTTGCCATTTTCTACTTACGCAATTTTTATTAGTGTCCCTCCCTCATGGGATGGGACACCCAACAATGGTGAAGGGTGCATTAGTATTACGTCTTGTGTACTGGAGCATCGTTTCATGTTACTCCATAGAGATGCTATTTTGCTTCTTACAGAGCGTTAGATTTTGGCTCTGTGAAGATGGGGAACAGCGGTTCCTCAAAGACTGTGGGTAAGAGAGATGTATGTATCTTTAACCCCATGTTACCACTATTTTCTAGGCAAACAACATTGAATCTCTTTCTCCAGTAAGGACTTTAAGGAAATCTCGGATCTGGTGGATTCAGATGTGTGTGGTCCCATGGATGTCAAGTCGTTCTGTGGCGCATCATACCTCGTCACCTTCATTGATGATGCTTCATGAAAGGTATGGGTGAAATCAAAAGATCAGGTGTTTGAGGTCTTTCAAGATTTCCACGCTAAGGTAGAAAGGGAGATACACAAGCTGCTAAAGTATCTCAGAGTTAGGAGCATGTTATCCACCGTCAAGCCGTATTGGGGAGAAACAGTCCTCACAACATGCTACCTAATATCGTTCTCTGTTGTTTCCTCTAGATGGTTAGATCCCAGATTGAGTTTGGACCATAAAGGACATCTCTTATTCACACTTGATGGTGTTTGAGGCATTGGTACACATGCCCAAAGAACAAAGATCAAAGTTAAATGAGAAAGCACTCCTATACATCTTCTTAGGGTACTCAGATGAAGAGTTCTGCTATAGGCTATGCGATCCTGAGAACAGGAAGGTGATCGGGGTATGGATATGGTCTTTCAGGAAGACCTTACTATTGAAAACGTGAAGAAGGCGTAACGCCACGAATCTTTAATGGTTTAGAACTGGTCATAGTTCCTCCCACCGCAGTAAATGAAGACAGGGGAGAAGTGAAACAAGAGGATGGGTCAAAAGAGTTGATATACCAGTTTCGGGGAACATGGGGAGTAGCATATTCAATAAGTGTCTCCTCTTAAAGTTGAACTGAGAAGGTCCTCTAGGGGACATAAACCCTCTACCACCTACCCCGCATTAGAGTATGTCCTATACACTGAAAGGGGTGGAACAAAAATCTACCAGGAAGTTAGGTTGACAAACACAAAGGGATGTGGCTTAAAGCTATGCAAGATGAGATATACCCTTGCATAAGAATCACACCTATGACTTGGTAAAGTTGCCGAAAGGCAAGTCAGAAGATCCCTTCAACCAAGAGGAAGAAGGAAGATAGATAAGAAGATCCTTATGGGTCAGCCGTAGGAAACACATGCAGCGGAAGCGTGGTGAGCAGACTCATTGCTAATCTTGACAAGGAACACTGAGCAATAATAAATTGGATATTTAGATATCTTGGAGGAATATCCAAAGTGTGTTTATACTTTGGGGGAGGTAAACCTGTGTTACAATGGTACACAGATGAAGACATGGTTGGAGAATTGGACTCCAAGAAATCAATATCGAGATAATTGATTACTTTTGTAGGGGAGTTGTTGTATGACGTTCTAAGCTGCAGAAGAGTGAAAAACTGTTGCAACTAGGGAAAATCCTTACCAACAGGAGTTTGTAGAATATAATGTCACCTTGGCCAAAGACAACAAGAGTGATGAAGAAGCATGGCTGACATGGGTGGCATTTGAGCACCTGCAAAGGGAAACCTCCCTCCTAAGATTAGAGGGGGAAATTGTTTGGCCTTCATCTTATGAGGAAGGGCCACCAATAAAAATTGCCTAACTAGAAAAAGACAATTTTAGAAAGTAAAAAAATGATGACTTATTAACCAAGTGATTATCCCATGAAAATGAGAAGTCTCACGTGATTGATAGATATAGGTAGAGAAATCATCTTATCTCTTAGCTGAAAAGAGATAGAGATGAACTACCTTTTAGGAACTTATAAGATATTCTTTCCATAATTGTCATTATCCCATTGACTCATACAAAGGCAAAAACGTAGGAGGTTGTTGATTTCTCTAAAGTGATCTCTTCATATGGTTATCACATGAGATGAAATACGGATAAATATGGTGTTTAAAGATTTCACCATATCTATTCTAGAGAGAGAATACATCATAAAAGGCCCTCAGGGTGGGTTGTGTTTTACTTTTGGGGTTTTACCTAAAGTCACATCTCTTTGGCCATTTTTTGACGTGCATCTCTCTTGGGCCATTTCTTTGTGTGGGCTCTTCTTGGTATATTGAAAAATACATTAATCCTTCTTTTGCAGAGAAGAATAAGAAAAAGAAGAGAAAGAAAGTTATCATTCTCTGAGAGAGAAGAGAGAGAAAGTTATCATTCTTTGAGAGAGAAGAGAGAGAAAGTTATCATTTTCTGAGAGAGAAGAAGAACAGAGAAAAAATTATCATTCTTTTTAGAGATAAGAAAAATGTAAAAGAGAGCCAGTGATTTTCTTTTTAAGCCTTTTTTTGTTGAGAAGAGAAGAAAAAAGAGCGAAAGGAAATATTTTCTTTTGAAGAGAGAAAGCCTCTATAAAAAAAAAAAGTCTTTGAGAGAGGGAAAAACTAGAGAGAGAAAGTCTCTAGAAGAAATAAATGATCACAAGAAAATTTGTTTCTTAGAAGACTATTGTAATCGTTGAGTTAATAGTGGATTCGTCTCTTTCTCCCGTGGACGTAGTCTGAAAAGATAAACCACATAAAATCTCGGTGTCAGTAAGTTATTATTTTTTGCATGTTTTTCCCACTCATACACACATTGACTTTGGTATATTTTTGTGTCCCACATATCCACGTTCCCCTGTGTGCATCGTGTGAGAAGGCTCTAATTGGGTGAGCCCAACACGATGCACCTCAAAATCTAGTAAAAAAGAGTGCTTCGAAGTAGGAAAACTTTTCAATTGATCATCTCAAAGAGGTATGGATATTAAGAAAAAATAGAATTTCAAGTCCTAAAAATAGTGCATCTTGTAACAAATTAGTTGGACCATATATTTCAAGATTTTAAGTTTTTATAGATCTGCTTGATCTGTAATGTTTTTGGATTTTTAAATTTAATAATTAAGGTTGAAAATGGATTTCAAGCCATTGTAAGGTTTCTGATGCCGGAACTACATGTTTGAGCAAATCGTAGAGGTGCGTCTTTCTTGTATAAGGTGGGCAACTTATACAAACCTCTCCATAAAATAAATAAATGTTGTAGTGATTACTCTCATAATAATCTATTCTATCAATCATGATTCAATTTAATCCAATTTATAATACAGGATTAACTAAAACATTTAGATCGGAATTGCGATTGAGGGACTACAGTGTATAGTATATGACATTCTAATAAGAAAGAAAGGGGAAAGAACTTGAGAAAAATTTGAAACGGATGAATCATGAGTGGATTTCCTGATGAATTTGAGTCGCTGGAACATTTTGTGATAGACTAATAGTATACGATGCTTAATCATGGAAAAGGCGACAATTCGTATTTAAAATTCTAAATTTATGATAGGATTCATTGTTTCTCTTAGGACTACTTCGTATCAATTGAATCCATCAAGGAAAAAAGCAGATGGAATTTGTTTTTGAAAAGGAAAGTTATACAACGAGACTATTAACCTTTGGTACCGGGTGGTCACAACTAATTTTTATCATTGGATGTAAATTTACGAGGCTACATCTATTCCATTGACTAAGCTCAAACTTTCAAAAAAATTTTCTCGAACTTTGTGACACACCCAAGCTATTAGATTCTACATCAGATGGTTATAAGTAATTGTGACCATTTTATATCAAAAGTAAATGGTCTCATTGTGTACAATCACTTTTGAAAATCCATGCTTTATTGACAGTGTGCAGATAGCTGTGATTTGTCAAGAAGCTCGGATGCATGCAGTTCGCAAGAACCGGTATGTCATGTTACCGAAGGATACACAATGTCAAGAAACCCGATACAGATTTTGACTTTTACAATTAAACCTTACGGCAATCTCTCTCTTTGCCAATGTCAAGAAACCTGATACAGATTTCAATTTTTAAAAGTATCAATCTCTCTCTTTGCCAATGTCAAGAAACCTGATACAGATTTCAATTTTTAAAAGTATCAATCTCTCTCTTTGCCAATGTCAAGAAACCTGATACAGATTTCAATTTTTAAAAGTATCAATCTCTCTCTTTGCCAATGTCAAGAAACCTGATACAGATTTCAATTTTTAAAAGTAGGCCTTATGAAAATCTATCTCTCAGCCAATGTCGGAATATCTTTCTGTGCTGTTAAATTATTTTCTGTAGAATAATATGTTTATGTGCAGGCGTCTTTCTCTAAGCTATGAGGTTCCTAATGGGAATGAGCCATTTCAATCTGCAGTTAACCTCTCACTCTGATCAAAGAGGTTGCTTATGGGAATGAGCCACTTACATGTGCAGTTACTCTCTCTCTCTGAGCAAAGAGGTTCCTTATGGGAATGAGCCATTTACATGTGCAGTTAATCTCTCTCTCAGCCATCTAAATGTGCAGTTAATCTCTCTTTCTATCAGCCATCTAAATGTGCAGTCTTTCTCTCTCTCAGCCATCTAAATGTGTAGTTTCTCTCTCTCTTTCAGCATCTGAATGTGCAGTCTCTCTCTCACTCACAGACGAGTTTCATAATGGAATGGGCAATTTAAATGAGCACTTAAGTATGTTACCCCCTCTTGGTTGGACATGAATTAAATTTTCATTCGTAAGTTTTCTTTTGGAAAAACATACATAAATTTGACAAACTTGGTTGATTTTCTCTCGGTTGCTTTGAGTGAGTGGACTTTGTTTTTGTTAGGGTTTAAAAAATTGGTGATTTAGATCGAGAATTGGCCGGTTCTTTCACAAACCGGCCAATTCCGGTCGGCTAGTTCTGTTAGAGCAGTGTTTCAAAATCCAAAACGGTGGGACAAATTCTTCATCAGTCATAAATCTGTGTCGGATTGCTAGATTGGCAACTCGGACCGTGTTTGAGTAAGTGATTGAGAAAATATTAATAAATAAATAAATAAATAAAATAAAAATTAGATAAGGGGTTTAAAAGTAGGGATATAGAGGGGTTTAAAAATCAGATCGGAAATCGATGGGTTTAAAAGTAGTGTTAGAGAATCGATATGAAGTGGCTCTACTTTTTCTTTTTTAATCGAACCAACTGGGTTCGGTCTGGATCCATGGCCAGAGCTGGCCCCCTTAATTTTTTTAATTTCTAGTTTGGCAGAATTGCCGATCAGCCAAACTGGATAGAAATCCATGTGGGCGATCTGATCACCTATCCATTTTTTTAAACCTTGATAGTGAACAAGTCGGCCACATGCTTTAATTCTTGGAACTTTGATTGGACCCAAGCCTCTAGTCTAACTTCGTATTTTGTTTTAAATTACAGTTTGCCTACCAAAAACATTTCATGCTCTCTCGCATTGAACATCGGCTCATGTTAGAAAAAGAGCTGTCTGCGGCTTAATTGGATAGTGCTTGATGATTTGCAACACTACGTATTAATTTTTACCGAGGGTAGGGGCCCTTTCACTCACCCAAAAAAACTCTCTAGCCTTTAATGCTGTAATTTATTCTCGCTTGAAGTTTGCCTACCCAAAATTTGGGTCTCAAACAAAGAGAAAACGGAAAAAAAGAAAAAAAGAAAAAAAAAGATGAGGCAACATTCAAAAAAAAAAAGAAAAAAAAAAGGTAAGGTGTATCTCCAAATTTTGTTAGAAGTAGCTGTGATGTCATAAACTTGATGATGGCTTGATAACCCTTTTTTTATATCTAATTATGAAATTGTTAATTTTAAAAATAGTTTAGATCTAGTAGATCTATAAATATTTGAATTGTTTTTAAAATAAATAGTTTAGATAACTCATTATAAGATACACTATTTTTGAGATTTAAAATTCTTCTTTTTATTGTATATATCTCGAAGTCAAGATGATCAATTGGAGAATTTTTCAACTATAGAACACTCTTTTTTAATAGATTCTTTTTACAATATAAGGTTGATATCTTATATAAATTTTTGCCTCCCTCCATAATAGAAGAGAAACTCTCTCTCTCATGCGGCTATAACCTTAAATTTATAGAATATATGCTGTAGACAAGGGCAACTTTTAGATTTCAGTTCCAATAAAAATATAAATTTACTATAAAAGTAATGACCCCATAAAGCTTGTCTAATGGTTGTGAAAAATATATATTTTATTTTCAATAAAAATAAATACCTATTACCAGAAATAACGACCCAAAGAAGCTTTTCTCATGGTTATTATAAAATAGATTTTATTTCTAACTAAAATATATATATGAAAATAGAGTTAGCCAGGCTGCTTACATAACAATATTAGCCAACAACCTAGATTGAATCTGGACGATCTGATGGTCACGATCTCATTGTGTATTTTTATTTTCATTTTTTTTTTCTCAAATTTAAATCACTTTAAATTTTAAGCGTTCATTATTCTCATCAAGGTGCACTTAATAAAAATATTAAAAAAATAATTCGTAAAATATGAATTGACCAAAATATCCTTAAAATGCTTTTAGGGTATTTTGATTGATTTATTTTTTTGCATATATATATATATATATATATATATATATATATATATATTATCTACTACAACACTAACGACCAATGAATAGAAGCTTTTTTCCATTATAAATTAGTGTTGAATTATAGGTTTTCATTTCCCACAAAAATGCAAAAAAATATATTACAAGAAAATAATGACCCGTATAGATTTCATCGGAAATAAAAAAAATATCATTTATACAACACTAACGACTCAATAAATCATCTTTTACAGATATTAAAACATGGATTTTGTTGCTTAGAAAATGTTATCCGTTTATTTATTTATTTTCAGTTTTTGTTGTTTAGAAAATGTTATTCATTTATTTATCATTTCCGGTTTTTGTTGATGTTATTCGTTTTATATTGCTTGTAAAATATTTTATAAAACATGGATTTTGTTGCTTAGAAAATTTATTTGTTTATTTATTTATTTTCAGTTTTTGTTGCTTAGAAAATGTTATTCATTTATTTTTGTTGATGTTATTTGTTTTATATTGCTTATAAAATATTTTACTTAGAAAATGTTATTCATTTATTTTTGTTGATGTTATTTGTTTTATATTGCTTATAAAATATTTTACAAAAAAAAATATATAATTTATCAGAGCCAAGTTTCGATCTTGGGACCTGTGGGTTATGGGCCCACCACGCTTCCGTTGCGCCACTCTGATTGAATGTTTATATAAGCAATTCAATTTATTACTAAGCTATTCTATGCATCAATCACGCCCGATTTGCTTAACATATTATCCTTCACTCCATCCAATAATTTGAGCCGACCGTCCAATTATTTGAGCCGTCCAATATGGATTTATTATTACTTTATATATACTTTTTAGGGAAAAGCTTTCGTACCCATAGGGGAGTATATTGTGGATTTACTCCTTCAGGTAAAACGCAATCTAGGAGGTTCCACAAATTTTAGGGATATGCCTCTTCAAAGAATCAAACCATAGACTAACCTCAATACCTCAACAAAAAAGGATGAAGTTTTTATAAGGCTTAAGGCTTAGGCCTTATGAAAACAAAATAAAGCTTCACCTTAAATCCTTATTTAGAAAGCACTTTCGGCAACCGAAATCTCCATAATGGCTCTAAAATCAATTTTTAATACCAATAATAAAATTTGAAACTAAAAAAATGTTACAAATCTTGCGGATTGATAAACACTTATTTTTAAGGTGAAATGGACGGCCTAGATAATTTGTTGCAATATATACTATTTTTAGAGCTTTAAAGCCTAAGTTTTTTTTATAAACATAATGTTCAATCCGAGATAATCGATGTAAAGGTTGCTTGAATAAAAAATTTCAATGAGTTATGAGGTGAGGCTTTACTTAATTTAATAGGGGTGCAACCCTATCAAACCATTTTCCTTAAAACAATTCCAAACCACACTCTATGTGTTTGGAAAAAATGGAGAGTATATGATAAAACTGGTTATGTTTCGACATAAGGAGGATAGAACAAGGGCATCGATGTATAATTGAATGGCTAAGGATGTGTCATTGACTAAACTCAAAGCTGAAAGAAAAATTTCTCGAGTTGTTTTATGCATCCCAAGCCATCGGATTCCGCATCTGATGGTGAGGAGTAAGTATGACCTTTTTGTATCATAAGTAGATACTTGTACACTATACCATTCCCTAAAAAAAATAATACATCGATTGAATGGAGACCCTCTAATTCTTAGAGGGCGAGATCTAATTGTTCAAGAACTCAAAATTCAAATTATTTTTTGAGGATAATTATTTATTAATTATTAGGTGGTTCCTAAAATTTGAGATCCCCAAAGTAAGTTTTTTTGCCCAAGGGAGTAAACATACAGTGTGCTCCCCCTAAGATCATAGTGTGTACTCTTTATTATCTATCGGACTATCACTCCATCCAAGAATTGGAGCGGTCCAATTTTTACTTAAGGGTGGTTTCTATAAGGTTGCAACCTTAAACAAGCGCACCTCTAAATATTATAGTATGTAATTTTGGTATAAAAAATTCTTAAAATTATCTTCAAACCTATTTTCATAATTAATTATAAAATGTTAAACTCAAAATATAGTTAAAATCCAGTAGATCTATAAACATGTGGAAATCTTAAAAATTGACAAGATGCACTATTTCTTGCAATCAATATCTTATTTTTTTTATTCTTATATCTCAATATCGAGATGATCAATTAAAAGGCTTTTCATTATTAAAATAATATTTTTTGGTGGATTTTTGAGGTGCATCTGTAATTCTACATGTTGCAACATAATATAAACTTTTTCCATTACTTAATGGGGAAAATTTATATAGAGCCAAGGCTCTAAACAATCAAATTTGAGCCTACATCAAAAATTTCACTAGAAGAGGTTGTTTTGATGCCCAAATATTTTCAAATTGATCATCTAGACATCAAGATGCATGGACATGAGAAAAAAATTGATTTCAAGTTTTGGAAATAGTGTATTTTGTAACACATTTTTAGACCGTCAGTTTTCAAAATTTTCAAGTTTTAATAGATTTGTCGATCTACACTATTTTTGAAGCTTTAAACTTTATTCATAAATATGAAAATATATTATAAGGCTATCACAAAGATTTTCAATAGTGAAACCAAATTTCTGAACACTATTTGAAGGTAGGCTCTAATTTGATTGTTTATGGCCTAGGCCCTATACAAACCGCACTCTGACTTAATGTATCTCTTCATTGTATCCACCACTTCCGTACAAGAATATGAGGCTTCCAAAATTTTCCTTAATTAGTATCTGTCTAATCTGAGCCGTCCAAATTTTATTTAATATTTTTATTTATTGTCCTTCAGTCCGACAAATAATCTCAGCCGTCCAAATTTTACTTGATATATCTCTTTTATCGCCCTTCACCCCGGCCAAGGAATCTGAGCCATCCAAAATTTCGTCTGGAATTTCAATTGATGGTAACTTCGAGAGTAAAGAATTAAGGTGCACCCAAAAAATCAATTATAAAAAAGCTATTTTCGAAGTTCAATAACTCTCCAATTAATCATCTCGACATCTAGATATAGGAATATGAAAAAAAAAAAGATTTCAAGTCTAAAAAATAATGCATCTTGCAACACATTGTCTTGACCATCTATTTTCAAGATTTTCATAAGTTTACAGATTTATTTGATTTGAACCAGTTTTTTAGTCTAAAATTTTATAATTACATATTCTTAACCGTTCGAATAATTTTTGACACAACTTACATCTTATTATAAAATTGGGTGGTGCATCTTACTTTGATTGCTTAAGCTTGCAACCTTATACAAACCACATCCTCCAAAATCTAAATCTAGCTCTATTTTGTATTATTACATTTGTATCCTTTTATGTGAGTTGTTAAATTATCGAGTTACGCATATTTTGGATTTTTGACATACAAAATAGGCATGTTCAAAATTTATTTTTTAAAATTTTTAGATTTTTAAAATCCGAAAATATGAATTTGAAGTTACCTTTACTTTTGGATTTTCAAAATCTAAAGAACACATTAAATGCATTATTGGATTTTCAAAATCCAAAAGCGACATAGAACTAATTTTTGGATTCTAGACATCCAAAATATACAAGCAAATTTTTTATTCTGAAAATCCGAAAATTGTTTAGCCCAATAAATTTTATGTTAAGATTTGGACTTTCAAAAGCCGAATTGTTATATGAGAAATATAAAATACCCCACGAGTCCAACAAGAGAGAGAGAGGAAATGCGTTTATTGTAAAAAAAAGATATCAGAATCGAATGACCTAACCTGTGGGGACCACCCAATTTTGTCAAGGAACGAGTGGGTTTCATAGGAACTAGACCGATTCCCGGTTCTTATTAAGAACCGGTTTGTGTACCTCCAATACCAATCTAAATCAAGTGATTTCAATTCGAAACACGGGTTTTTCGAACACTGCTTTTTATGATAAGAAAATGTATACAAGGCTATTTACTTTTGATATAAAGAGATCACAATCATTAACCATTAGATACAGTGGTTTAAAAAATAGATCGGTGACTTGGATTGGACATCCTAAAAAAAAATCCGGATCGGCAAATCGGTGATTCGGATCGGAAATCAGGCCGAATCGTTCGGATTAAGCCTTAAAAAAATTCAAAAAAATTATTAAAATTCATTATAAATGTTGTTTTTTAGGAATCCAATAAGAAATGGGGGTATTACATTACCAACTTTCATTGTTTCCATCAATTTATGAATATTGATATGTTCTTTCGCTGTATGAACTTATGTTGACCATTAAATTTACATCACACAAAAGAAATTATAGAATTATCATCGATTAAGTATATAATCATATATAGACTACAATAAAGAGTTGACTAAATCGATGAAAAATTGGCCACTAAAGTCTCGAATTGGCTGAAAACCCTAATCAACTAAAAAAACTCAAATTACTACAACCTAACTAACTATAATATTATATACCAACAATATTTTATAATTATTTTATTATATAAATAATAACAAATCCAAAATATTTTATAATATCATCTAATTTAAAATGTATTATTGACAACTGTAATAAAAATAATACACTACATGATTTATAATACAAAAATTAATAAATAAAATAAAAGATTTGGTTATCAGTGTAAAAATTATTAGAATGCATACCAATTTTTTTTAATTTTTTAGGTTTCTATAATAAATTAGTGGAGGACATTGTTAGTACTACTTAGTAGAAAGAGAGATTTTAAATGGCCTCATTGTATGAATCCTATCTTTAAATTAATATTTGTAAATTTATGTTAAAGACCATCATGTTATAAAAATAAAAAATATAATCAGACCATTTATTCCTAGGTCTTAAGAAATATATTTTATTTTTTTGACAATAAATACTTATCGTGTTATCTTTTTTTTTTTTTTACAAAAAAAATATTATACTTGTTGATTATCTTCTTTTTTTTTTGACAAAAGAAGAAGATGTTGTACTACATTTTTTTTGCTTGTTGTATTACTTTTTATTTTTATTTTACAATAAAAATAAAAAAATGATGTCGCCAAGGTACATTTTATTTTTTTATGCTTTTTTTTTTTATTTTTTTGCAAGAAATACTTGTTATATTACTTTGTATTTTTTTTATAAAAAAAATAAAAAAATGTTGTACTTTTTATTTGTATTACTTTTTATTTTATTTTTACAAGAAAAATAAAAAAATGACGCTGCCAAGGTACATTTTATTTTTTTATGCTTTTTGTTTTATTTTTTTGCAAGAAATACTTGTTATATTACTTTGTATTTTTTTTACAAGAAAAATAAAAAAATGTTGTACGTTTTATTTTTTCTATTTTTTTACAACTGTATATTCTGCCTTTGTTTATTTTTTGACAACAAAAATATAAACGAGGATGCGCGCTAAGGGGTTCGAACTCTAGACCTCCCCCTAAAAATCGAAAATGTCAAACAACACCACCACATCACCTAATGTAAGTATATTCGCTTCTATAATAATATATATTAAATCGTCTTGCTTTAATGATTTTTTGTGGGAATTATCCCACA
The DNA here is from genome assembly GCF_054954075.1 of Amborella trichopoda. NCBI lineage: Eukaryota > Viridiplantae > Streptophyta > Magnoliopsida > Amborellales > Amborellaceae > Amborella > Amborella trichopoda. The sequence goes on along the minus strand of NC_142343.1, from coordinate 44,304,993 downwards.
TCGAAGGATAAACGTTGCTTTGTTCTTTATATATTTCATATGTAATAGATATTGCATTACGTGTGTAGAAAAGTGATGGAGCCGACATTTGAGGTGAGTTAGCACGTGTAGAGATTTTTTAGATAGGTGCCACGTATTGCTCCCGTGAGGCAGCCACATGTAAGACTCGCGAGGCGGCCACGTGTAAGACTCGCGATTCACTATCGGGAATCACCCGGTTTTCTCTAGACACGGGCGATTCTCGGTTTTTTCGTGCAAGCTCGGTTGCAAACAATTCCCGAGTCGAACCGAGCGAGTCCGGCTCAACTCGACGAGTTTCAAACCCTGATTAGATGTCCGGTGGTTGGACTATGTTATTGACTACTTATACATATAGTCCAAAATAAAATTTTTTGAATGTTCTGATACATTTCAAACTATTGAAATTTCACTTCCCATATCTCAAAATAATGATCTGCTTGTACCAAAAGTGAATAGTCTTATAGTATACAATCCCTTATCACAATGCTTCGACCTTAATACTAAAGAAATTGTTTATATAAGTGCGAGGCTCTTAACAATCAAATTAAGGCGCACATCAAAAATTTCACTAGAAGATGTTATTTTGATACCCAAAAATCCTCAAATTGATCATCTCGACCTCAAGATGCATGGACACGAGAAAAAAATGGATTTCAAGTTTTGAAAATATCCATATTGTAATACATTTTTGAACCGTCTATTTTAAGATTTTTAAGTTTACATAGATATGCTCGATCTACACTATTTTTAAAGCTTTAAATTTTATAATTAGAGATAAATATAAACTTTAAATCTATCACAAATATTTCCAGTATTGAAACCTCATTTATCGGCACTATTTAAAGGTACACTTTACTTTCATTGTTTAGAGCCTTTGCCTCATACAAAGCACACCCAAATACTAATGGGAAAGGTTTCTATACTTCTACAACATAGAAGATCTATACTTCTCCTACCATCCAGCCATTTAATTTTGATCAAGAGAGTCACTCACCGTTTGATCTTAGATTCAACTTCTCAAAGTATTTTATTTTTAGTTTTTATTTATACAAATTGTATGAATATGAAATTTGGTATGTGCTATTTTCTCATTGGGGCACACTTACAAAAAATATTAAAAATAAATTATCAATAAAATATAATGACCAAAATATCCCTTGAAACTTTCAAAGATATTTTGGTCATTTTGTTTGTTTGAGAATATTTTTTTTTATATTTTTTGCTAGTGCGAGTTTAATAGAAGATTGGATGTCTATAATTTAGTGATAAAAGAGTTTATAGAAAAAAATTGAAAAAATAATAATAGAGAGACATGACATGTTAATTGAGGCAATCTTAACCTTCCATTCAATATAGAGGGTTGGATAAAAAAAAATATATAAGTTTTATGATGTAGAGAAAGCATAGAAAGCTTCCTCAATACTATAATTTTGAAAGAAATTGAAAATGCACCAACTGCTATCTAGGACACGTTGAAACTTGAAAGAGAGAGAAGAAGAGGTACAAATGTTGAGCTATCGCAACTGATGAGAGAGAGAGAGGATGTACACTGTTGAGCTATCACAACTGATGAGAGAGAGAGTATGTACTGTTGAGCTATCACAACTGATGAGAGAAAAAGAGGATGTAAACTGTGGAGCCATCACAAATGATCTGACTTGTCTACAATGGCGTATTTGAACGCGGGGAGAGAGAGATACATGTTAAAAAACAAGAGACATGTACAACATTTGTCAAAAATGTAGAGATCTACAGCATTGAGCTGTCACAAATTCACAATTGATCTGACTTGTCTATAATGTAGTTGAGAAATTTATCAAAAAAGAAAATTGTTTCATGGGGTTTGAACTGCCTTTCCATTTAAAAAGCATCAAGCATCCATATTAAAGATGGATGTAAGTAGATGTTCTGTCTAAAAACAATAGAAACTTACGGACCAAATATTTTCTTACTGTAAAAGAAAATTATATATTGTATATTTGGTTAATACGGAATGTGTATATTGTAATTTTTGTATTTGGAAAAGTATATATTATAATTTTTATATTTATATATATACTTTTCAAATATACATGATTACAATATATAGATTTCATATTAACCGGATATATATTATATACTTTCTCTTCACACTTATTAAAATTATTATTTTTAGTTTTAAAATTATTTTTTTATATTTATGATCCCTATGTTCGATATTGCATGTCCTTAACAATTAAGTCTTAAAATCCATCTAAAAAATAGATTTATTAAGAGGCCCGTGAAAAAAAAAGTGTGGGCGTTTTCATTATTTCTTGATGAAAAAAATAGATAGAGAGAGCGAGTTATAAGATTGAACAAAACCCTATTAGATTTTAACTATATTTTCTTCAATAAGTAAGGGGCAACACACATTTTACCTATATTGTCTTCATTAAGTAAGGTAAAAGAAACGTGTTGTAATTTAAGTGGGCAACAAGAAAAGGTTAGGCCGCTTGGTTATACGTTTCAACCAAGGAAGAAGTTTTTATAAGGCAACAATTGACACACCTCAAAAACTTATTAGAAAAAGCTTGTTGTGATGCCAAAAAAAACCCTCCTATTTATAAGGTAATAATTTTATACCATGACACACCTCAAAAACTCAATAGAAAAGGCTGTTGTGATGCTAATAAACCCTCCTATTGATCATCTCAATTTTGAGATATATAAATGTGAAATAATAATAGTAATTAAGTTTTAGATATCAACACAACTTATGATGTATTATCTGATCTATTTATTTTCAAGATATTCACGTGTTCATAGATATACTCCAACTGTATTTTTTTTAAGCTTTAAATTTCATAATTAGATATCAACGTAAATTTTAAAACGATCGAA